>NC_048227.1:91354548-91384358 GCF_002007445.2 Ailuropoda melanoleuca | reverse complement strand
CCTCTCTCGCTGGCTGTCTCTATCTCTGTTGAATAAATAAATAAAATCTTTAAAAAAAAAAAAAAAGAAAAAAAAAAGAAAATGTGATTAGGTTTGTAGCTGCTGTTCTTTGAATCTACCGCGAGATTTCCTGGGCACTGGGCCTTTCTCTCCATTCTCAAAGAGACATTCCAAGCCATTTCAGAGATGTTTCCTCTTCTCAATCACTAAACTTTCTTCCTTTCAGTCCAAATAGCTTTTATGAAATCAAGATTGCAAAATCTCTATTTGATGTGCCACTCCCATGCTCAAAAATTTTCATTGAATTTACAACTATTTATGGAATAAACTTCAAACTCCCTCACTTGGAACTCGAGGAGCGCCACGGTTATGGCACCTGGATCTCTGATATGGTCTAATTGTATTTACTCTTCCATGCACATATGCTTTCTTGCTTCATATTATTTTATGTCATTACCGCAAGTTAGAATGAATGATCCATTTCCATCCTATAGAAATCCTTTAAATATAAGTTTAACTTTCCGTTTCTCTGTAGCTCTATTCTTGACCATAATGTTCCAAAGAAATCTTTCCTTTCTAAGAACTTGTGTTAAGTCCTTGTTGAAATGCTTCTCACTATCTTGTAACATAATTCCTGAGAGGTGTTCCCTAAGTTTATTTCCTTAAGGAATACATGTATGATTGTGGTTTCTTCTTCAAACATTTGACAAAATTTTGTGAAGCTATTCAGATCTGTATTTTTTTGCTTTTATTTTTGTGATATTTTAAATTAAGGATTCAATTTCTTTAATGGATATAGGGCTATTTGGATTTTCCATTTTCTTATGTCAGCTTTAGCAATTTATGTTTTTAAGGAAATTTGTCTATTTCATCTAAGGTGTCTAGTATATTGCTATAAATCTGTTTTCTCAGTGTTTCTATTTGGAGTCTATCTATTTTTCTGCTTTTAAGTTCACTGATTATTTTTTCTTCAGCCTCTAATCTTTTAAGCTCAAACAGTGAATTTTTAATTTTAGATATTGCATTTTTTAACTCTAGAAATTCCATTTTTTAATAGGTTCAATTTCTCTTCTCATTTTGTTCATTATTTTTTTTAAATCCTTGAATATATTCATAATAACTGTTAAAGACCTTGCCTACTGATTCCATCACCTCAGTGATTTCTAGGCCTATTTCTATTGATTGATTTTTTATTTTTTTTTTTACAGTTATGGGTCTTATTTCCCTGTTTCTTTGCATGTCTAGTAATTGTTTTTTTATTAGATGCTGGACATTTTGAACGTTTAATTGTTGAAATTCTGGATGCTATTATCTTCCTTTAAAGATCATTGAGTTTGTTTTGGTCAGAAGTCTACTTACGTGGGAATCAGCTTGATCTTTTCAACATTTGTTTTTAAGCTTGGTTAAGATTGGTCTGGAGCATGTTTTATTGTCCAGCTATGTTAGGCCTTTTGCTAAATCACCGTCTTTCTCTGATCTCTACTGACTATTCAGGGTATGCATCAAGGTCTCTTACCCTGATTGGTTGGAGCCAGAATGTGGTCCAGCTCTGTGCAAGCTCCAACAGTTGCTGAATTTATAGTTCCTTGGTGGTTATCTCAACCTTGTAAAGTGTTCCTAACATAGACAATTTTTTATTACACCAAGTCTCAAGGATAGCCCTGTGCAGGTTTCTGGAGCTTTTGCTGAGTGTACTCCTTTCTCGCCATTGTTCTATCCTGCTATTCCAAATACCCCAACCTCTCCAAACTCTGATTAGTGAAATCTCTGTGCTTTGCATGGATTCCTCCTCTTGCTTCTGCCTCTGCCAGGAAACACAGGTGATGATAAAGACCTTTTTCTTGTTTCCATTCCCAGAGATACTGCCTTGTGCTGCCTATTACCCAATGTCTGAAAACATATATTTTTATATAAACATTATTTTTTGTATTTTCATATATTTTATTTAGCATTCTAGTTCTGCACTTTTAGTCCAGTATCTGTTGGCCAAAGTGTGACCTCATATTCCCAAAATACAATTATTTTAATCAGAATTTTTCTAATTTGAAGGAATTTTCTTTTAGAAATCATTTTTTATATATAATGTATGCAAACACTTTCATTTTAAATGCACTTATTCTTTTGAATAAGTTATTTCTGAGTAATTTTTAGAATTGATGACTTGATCCATTGATAAAATTGGTGCATATTAAATTTTACTGGTCATAGCCTCTGCAGTCTACTATACTAATCTGCTCTGGCATAGTTTACCAATGACATAATTATGGGTGAAGACAATATTATCATTCAGTCCTCATCTTATTTAATTTTGAACCAGTTTTTTTTTTCCTTCCCTTCTGAATCATGACTCTCTCCTGATAGTCTTCCTTCCTATTTAAAAAATTCTTCTTGTCTAATTTCTCTTCTTCTAATGATAGCTTAAGTGTTTGTGTTCTCCAGGGCTCTGTTATCAGGACTTTTTCCTCCAGTGAGGCTCTCTCTGGGCAAGCTCATTACTCTCTGGGTTTCAACAGTCATCTATGCTGTTGACTCCCAAATCTGACAGACAAATCTTTTTATCCACCTCAGGCCTCTCCCTGCGTAGCTTGAGACTTACGTGCCTCAATTGTCTACCACTGAGCTATGTCTCATACTTCACAACATGTCCCAAACTGATCTCATCATCTTCTACCAACCTGCCTTTCCTTCTGCATTCCTCATTTTAGAAGTTCACCAGCTGTTCAAGCAAAAAAAGCTTAAACTTGTGTCTTTCTTTCATCTCTGATGTGTAATCATCACTACAACCTATAAATTATGTCTTTGTAAATCACTTCTCTAGTTTTGATTCAGGCCTTTCTCATCTCTCACTTGACTATGGCCATGGTCTCCTATTATGTATTTGTCTGTAGTTTCAGGTGTTCTCAAGGCACCCTTCACACTGCTATCACTGTGAATAACCACAAAAATTCAATAATATGTGAAACTCATCTGCTCAAAATGTATCCATTTTCCTCCTTACCTATGAAAAAGGGACAAAATCCAAGTTCCAGAGTATGGCATAGAAAGACATCTACAGTCTGTCTCTCAACTATGTCAACCGTGACCCTCTTCCTATGCTGTAGAGAAAGCAAGAAAATTATCATATGTGGCAAGTTGCTTCACCTCTCCATTTGTGTGCTACTCTCTGCCTGAAATTTCCTTAAAATTTCTTTAGTTTTCTTCTTCTTACCCTACTCTTTCCCCTGGTATATATTCATATAGTAGGTCTGTCAAGTGAGCAAATAATTGAATAAATGATAGAGTAAAACTACCATGAACATTCAGAATAGACACTGAAAACCAAAGTTTCTAAGTTTACTCATATATGAACTTATATATGAATACAAACATCTTCACGTTTTTACATTCTGTTAGAATTTTAATAGTAGTTCCATTTCCTTAGTTTCTATTTGGCCCAATAAAAACATTTTGACAATTCAAATAAACTGAGAAAGAACATTTTCACCTTCTTACTATAAAAATATTATTCTGTTATGTTTAGTTGATCTTAGACCAGAGAAGGCAATGGGATCATACACACAAACACACACACACACGCACGCACACACTTGCACGGTACTATTTCTAAAGCATACTTTGCCATTGCTGATTTATTACAGTTCTCAGGATCATTCTGGAGCCCTTATTTTCCATTATTTTGGGATTAAAAAAATGCAGAATCTGTGCTGGTGGTACAAGTACTTGGTTAAAGTAACCAAATATTTTAAACACTTTGGCAGAGGAAATGGAAGAACATGTAAAACATAATATCTTTCTCTTCCCCATCTTTCTTTTCTCTTCATTATTTATAGCTAAAGCTTTTCACCTTCTCAGAAATTCTTTGAGAATAAATATCTGGCACTCCTTGACATGAAGTTTAAGACCTTCATTTCAGAAGTTGTAACATATCCTGGAAGGAAAAGCAGGTTTAAATAATGAAATAATTTTTTTAAAATTAAAGGCTTCCCTCCAACTGATCCACAGATTAAGTATTTAAAAAATCCAAAAGGAGGTGTGCCTGGGTGGCTCAGTCGATTAAGCGGCTGCCTTCAGCTTGGGTCATGATCCCAGGGTCCTGGGATCGAGCCCCACGTCGGGCTCCTTGCTGAGTGGGGAGCCTGCTTCTCCCTGCCTGCCATTCTCCCTGCTTGTGCTTGCTCTCTCCCACTCTCTCTGTGTGTTAAAAAAAAAATCCAAAAGAGGGAAATATAGAGAGATGCCTGGGAGATCAATAATATCAAGGAATATTAGTGTTCATTATCAGAAAGCAGGTAAATGGAAACTAACTGCAAATAGACAGGTCACCTGCTTAGTTCTTTTTAGGAATATATTGGCTATTCAAATACCAAATTTGGAAAGAAAGGTACTGTCATGGGTTGGTTTGAGCCATTTGGAGGATCACTGATGTGCCCTCAGCACACTGTTAAATTATAATTAAAGCCAGTTCTGCAAATTCAGAGGAAGATAGAGAATAAGGGTGAGAGAGGAAGAGAAACAGGAAAACACTCACCTCCTGTTAGTTACGTAAGAAAGATGTTTGAGCATTTGAGTCCAGTCTGCAGTTGTGTGGAAGAAAGAAAAAAATTAAGAGATTCTGGCATGGAGACCAGTCCATCACATTAGCTGAACTATAAATTTAATGTGAAATGATGATTGTTGCTAAGCTACGATACTCAATAATATGGGCTGCAGGAAGGAATTGGGGAAACTGTGAGAGGGACTTGTAGGGCAAATACAGTGAACTTGGAAAGAGGGAGGGGAAAGAGAACAGACTAACCAGCCCCCTTCCTTTTAAATAGTCCTGACTTTTCAAAAGCACACACACACTAACAGCAGGGAAATTTCTAAAATGAACAAAAAGACAACTTCTCATGATAGACCGCTTCCTCCTTGATGAGCCATGAAATTCTGTATTAAAAATGAATAAAAGTCATGATACTAAATCAGATTTTTTGCAGCAGTGTTTTCTTTCTCAGACAAACCTTCATTTTACCAATTGCCAGATTCTTTCAGATGGGATAATATTTTCAAAACACTCACTTCAAGAAAAAGAAAATATAAAATACAAAAGTACAAAAGTGAGACTATAACCTCAACAAGAATCACCTTGATGAGAGCATGTCTCCAATTGTCCACGACGCTCCTCTTATTTTACCTTTCAAACCAGACTCCCTGTTCAGGTATCTTTGTAGGATATAACCTCTAGCATAACAACTGTAACACTAATTTGTTAATTGCTTACCCAATACATTTTCATAATTATGGTAGTTGTGAATCCTTTGCTTTTGGAAGAGATTGAGAAAAAAAAAAAGAGGACACTAAAAAACTAGCAGAATATGATACAATCCTTGAGCCAGGTGAACATTTGTAACCATGGCTTGTGGGGAGAATAAAGACCATTATAACTTTGTAATAATATAAATAATTCTCATTGATTGTGTCTACTTACTGAGCAACTGTACTACATGCTTTGCATACTTTATATCCTTTAATATAGGCAAGTATCCTTATGTATGCTTTACAGATGAAGTAACAGGTTCAGAGAGGCAACATGGCCAAAGGATCTTGGCCAATAAATTGTGTAACTGGGATTCAAGTTCAGCTGATTCCAACCTTGAGTTCTTGGCTTTATACTACATTGCCTCTTCTCTGAATCTTGTAGATTGTTTATAATGAGCAAGTATATTAGAGTAAATAAGCCTAAATATGATTATAGAATTTAAGAAAAAATTTTGAGGTTAATAGCAAAACTAATACTTTAAATTAATATATTATTTTACAGTTTCTAAAAATTTTTGTAGAACTAGGATTTTACATTATATCATTTTACAGTTTCTGAAACTTTTCACAAACCTTAGATCATTTGATCTTTATAATATTCCAGTGATGGGGCAAAGCCATTATTTTCTTTACAGATTAAGTAACAGGAACTCAGACAGATTAAGTGATTTATCTGTGGTTCCCAAACTTGCAAACTTGCAGATTCAGATGCAGGCCTTAAGATTCCCAGTCCCTGGTGCCTTCTCATTCTTCTGGTGTCGTGGGTAGTATAGCGGAGGCTACTGGTATAGATTCACCTACACATCAGAGTTTTACTACAAATTCCCTAAACCAGCACAGCTAAGGTATTTAGAGTCCATAGGGCCCATTTCAGAATGTTTGATCCATGTTTTCACTATGGTCTAATGAACCCAAAGTCCTTCAAAGCCCAAATTTTAGCCTACATAACAAGATAAGTGATAGTGACTTAAATTATTACTAATAATTATTACTAAATGCTGACATCTGGAAAGTGTCACCTGAGAAACACGAATGTTTTATTTCCAATAAAAATCGAGTCATTCAAGAGTGAACCAACAGCTAGTCTGAAGTTTCTGAATATCTTTATTATGATTCAGTACATCCTTAGTCTGAAAGAGATTTCTCCAAAATACACAAATGAGTATCTCAACAAGGGGGGTAAATTCTATTTTAGCTGGTAAAGCCCAACTACCTGGCATCTACCAATCAATAATAAATTGATACTGAGTAAGTTAATGAATAGATGATAAAGTAGAGAGATTCACTGAAATCATTTCCTATACTATCCTAGGAGATTTGCTATTTTCTTATGAAGTAACCTACTTTATTTTTAATCTTATTAGAAGTCAGTATCTTGATGAAATTACATGTGTTTGTGCAGAGTATATCAGTGAAGCAAATAAAAGATATAAATTATTCACATTATTGGGAGAATATTGGTTACCTGCAAAATTGTATGTGATATAAATGAACTACCAAAACATATGCGAGTCTAAATAACTTGAGAACAGATTGTCTAGAAATTCCTTTACTCGAAGAATATATCCTAGACATAGAGAAGGACATATCCTGTATGATAGGATAATAAAGAAGCATAGAAATATTCACTTGTATGGAAATTTACAAAGTGATGTCAGGACATTGTTTTTTGGTTTTGGGTTTTTTTCTCAATGATCAAGCACTTCTAAAGAATAAGACACATTCTACCAATAACATTGACCAACAGAAATGAAGTGGGGTGGGGAGGGAATACGAATGGAAGATGTGCTTGAACAAGATGCACAAGTGATTCTGATGTGCTCCTCTTCCCCTGACTCCTCTCATTGAGAATTACTTGTTTGGATTTCATGATACTCAAAATGATAGATGTACTAATGGAAAATTTTGCCTCATCAACTTTTGGCCTGTGATAATCTGTTATGATTTTATAACAAAGATACTAGTTAATCATCATGCATTTTGAAATACTTATGTACATTTACCATATGTGCAGAAATTCTACTTGTATCTTTATTAGTTGGAAATTAAAATCCACCAGGAAATGAATACCAGTCCTTTCATTTATAACAGTATGATCTTGATGGAGTAACTGAACCTCCCTGATTCTAGTAAAATGGAGATAGTTCCACGTCTATGGTTCTTAAGAGCATTCAAAGAGCAAACAGGTAGAGTTTCTGGTATGATAACTGATATACAGTACTTGCTTAATAAATGCTCAATTAAAGTACTTGCTCTTTTGCTTATTTCAATCAGTTGTCCACAGTAACATTTTAGGAATTCTTACTTAAGAGTTTTCACTTCAGTTGTTACATTCCTGCACTTTGCTTTCCTTTTAATTTATTTATTTATTTANTGCTTATTTCAATCAGTTGTCCACAGTAACATTTTAGGAATTCTTACTTAAGAGTTTTCACTTCAGTTGTTACATTCCTGCACTTTGCTTTCCTTTTAAAACATGGCCTGGGCCAGGGGTCCTGAACACAGCTGGACCACAACTCCAATACTCTAATGGGAACAAGAGCCTTCCAGGCAACAATACATTCACTGGAGCTGGGCACAGAGGGTGACAAGGTGGTCATTGTCAAGGGCAAGATTAGAGAGGT
Organism: Ailuropoda melanoleuca; assembly: GCF_002007445.2. Classification (NCBI taxonomy): domain Eukaryota; kingdom Metazoa; phylum Chordata; class Mammalia; order Carnivora; family Ursidae; genus Ailuropoda; species Ailuropoda melanoleuca. The sequence goes on along the minus strand of NC_048227.1, from coordinate 91,376,436 downwards.
CAATGCCCCCAAGCCACGGCTAGTCTGGCCTGTCTAGTTTTATTGCCATCTTTTCCANAGGAGCCTGATGTGGGGCTCGATCCCATAACGCCGGGATCACACCCTGAGCCGAAGGCAGACGCTTAACCACCATGCCACCCAGGCGCCCCNGCTTTCCTTTTAAAACATGGCCTGGGCCAGGGGTCCTGAACACAGCTGGACCACAACTCCAATACTCTAATGGGAACAAGAGCCTTCCAGGCAACAATACATTCACTGGAGCTGGGCACAAAGGGTGACAAGGTGGTCATTGTCAAGGGCAAGATTAGAGAGGTCAATGCCCCCAAGCCGCGGCTAGTCTGGCCTGTCTAGTTTTATTGCCATCTTTTCCGTTTCCCTAATCTTTGCCTTTATTATTCCTTCTCTTCTCACATATTCTGTCTGAAAACAAGCAGGCTCTTAATCCAACATATTCTCCTTCCATTAGATAGTGTTTGCATGCTGTTTTTGACCATTTCCATGTTAATCATTTGTTGCTGCTCAGCCAGTTGGGATAGGGATACACGCTCCTGAAGGATGGAATTAGCCCTTCCTTAGTTGGGGGGGGGGTGGGTAGTGTGGATAGAGAATTTAATTCCTCTGCCAACCCAGCCAACTATTAGAAGGAAATATATGTCAGGATCAACTTTTCAGAATTTTGTTCAATATTCTTGCTCTGGGTCAAATATTACTTTTCAAATGGAACTTGTTTCTTGCTTCTTCTTGGAATCCGTGTCTAGTCCCCGGTCTTCAAACAACAGATCATTGGAAAATTGTTCCTATTGTGTCATCTTGGATTTCTCTTTAACCTCAGAATTCAGCTTTTGTGCTTGTTTATCCAATTTTCTATTTCTTCTTTTCCTTTCGCAAAAGGAGGTGGCATGGTCTGATGGATGGCCAACCTAAGTCACAGGCGCAGGGAAAAAATGGATTCTAATTCATTCCTTGGTTCCTGGGATGTGGTGGAGTTACTGGCTGCCCTGTGCCTCGTTTCTGCAACCAGATAATGAGGATAGTAATTTTAACATAACTTCCTTCTAAAACCTTCCTTCCTGGATACTTTCCCTAGAGACTAAAGGCAAGGGCTGTTCTGTCTGGGCCTCTGTGACCCTGGATACTCATGGGAGTGATGTTTGGAGCCCTCCAATTGCACGGTGATAAGCCTTCAGATACTGCCCAAACTGCTATTTGGAGACAGCCCTAGGGACCTGAAGGGATTCTGGTGACCGCTTCTCCTGGCTCATCACCCAGGGTTAATCTGACAACCATGGTTACAGTAAGGGTCTCTGAATAGATTGTTGGTTCTGGGTCTCTGTCAAAGATGAAGCAGGATTTGAGTTGTTTAAAAGATATTAAGATTTGGCATTCCAGAGTGCAGAAGAGAAAATAAAATTCTCATTTTTAGTACTTTTATGATAAAGTGCTGATAACGATGTCAAGATTGTTCTAAGTGCTGAACTGATTAAGGGAACAGTTATAAGCAGTTTATAAAAACTTAGACGAATTAGAGCCAACCTTTAATTCTCTGTATCTCAAAATGACCTTTTTCTCGGGACTTTGATTTGAATCTTATTCCCCTGTGATGGGGGGAAAAAAAACTCCTCATCTTCATTCTGCTTTGTCAGGAATTTTTTTACCCTTTTCTATGCTTATCACCACATCACTTTTAAAATCAGCTTAGCAGAGCCACCATGACCTTTGCAATTGAAACCAAACATCTTCCTTTTTATCAACAGGAGGTTGTAGCTTCTGGCACGAAATTACCCAAGGTGATTGATCGATTGATTGATTTTAGCATCTTAAAACAGGCTTACCCTGACCCACCTACCTGACACATTCCCAGATAATAGAGAAAAAGCTCATTTTGCAATAGAGACAACTTCAAATCTGAGCTGCAGTTGCTTGGAGAATTTTGATTGGTTCATATCAGCTCACTCACTTTACAGTAAATTCCAAGTCTGTGGTCAGAAAACACGCCTCAGTCAGGTAGAGGAGAACCTTAATGAAAGAGGAGCCAAGAGCCCTGGCATTCCACTCAGCGGTGCCATGAAAACACAGCCACTACTGAACTGGTCTCAGAATTGTCTTTCTGGGAACATCTGTGTGTTGCAGAAGGCTGGTTCTTCTGCAGAATGTTCTGCGCTTTCCTGTGAGGCTGCTGTCTGCTACGGGCTGTCGAAGGAGGACTTGCTGTGCTCCTGTGGTTCAATCGCTCATACAGCAACACGGGGGAATATCATTGTATCATCCAGCCAGCTGACAAGCAGAGATTAAGCATTATTTTGATAGCAATACATTAAAACTCCAAATTAGCCCATGGAACAAAGGTGACCTCCCACGAACCTTTCCTATATGACTCAGAAGCAAGATGCGGCCAGGTTGTGGCCAAGACGGATTTGGAGAAAAGGCAAAATGTGACTTTTCTGCCTTCCTGGATTCAGTAGCTGCTGCTGACCCAGAGCTATTTGACGCAAAGAGAGAAACTAGCAGAGAGTCTCTTAATGCCAGATTACTTAAAGGGCTCGAAGGAAATTTATTTTAAATGAAAGGAATGACTTCTCAGAGTGATTTAAAATCCTAAGAGTCACCATGGGTCTCCCCTGAAAGCCACATCTCTTTGTTGATCACTAACTGTGTGCCTTCGCCCCCGAAAGGAAAACCCAAGGCAAAAGGGCAGCCTTGGAATCTTTTGTGCTTTGTTCCTTCCAAGTGGCAGATTTTATTTTTGTAGTTTCGGTTCAAGTCTGCCAATTTGTATTAGCATATCATGAGCCTGGTTACCAAGAAAATGTGCCTGAAGAAAAAAAAACCAGAGCGCGTTCATGGTCATTAGGCTTGTATCATGAGCATGAATCAGCAGATTTGATCTGCACAGCCAGGCAGGAAGCAGGCCCACGAGCCAACAGAGAGCACAGGGCAGCTGGCCACCGCCTGGGCGGGCCTTGCTGGCCAGGTGCACCGCTGACCACCTGCCCAAGGGGCTGGGGAGCTCCAGGCTCAGAAGCTCCTGGTTCCTGCACACCCACATTTTCCTGACTCCTTTACCAACTATTGACCAACTGAAAGGGCAGAAGATCCATTGGGCAGTAGTTATGTGTGGATCTTTATATTTCAGAGAAACAAAAATGCAGGCGAAAGAAGGGAAATTAATTTACTCTGATTTTCTTTGTGTGTCCTATATTGTTGGTATTTGAAAACAATAGTAGTAGCATGGCTGATTTATGTCTTGCACAATAAACTTACAGAGAATGCAAAATGATTTTGAAACTTCTATAGTACTAGCAGTAATCAAAATAATTGGCAGTCTGTTTTGTTCCCTCACAAAACACCCTTTAAATGTTCATTTACTACACGGGGAGACAAGGCATAGGCAAGTCAGGTGGCTTATTCAAGGCCAAGGGAGTCACTTGATGGTAAGCCACACCTTGAATCCAGATCTCCTTTTTTTTTTTTTTTCCAATGCTTTCTTACTCTAGCACAATTAACAAGGCTATTGGCCAAAAACTCTCTACCACCTGTCAGCACTTTGGGCCAAGGTTTGCATCTCATCGACAGTCGGTGATCAGGGGCCTGTGTCCAGTTGCTCACCTTACCAGTCACAGACGCCTTACAGAGTGTCATTTCATCAGACTGTTTTCTAAGGAGTCAGAAAGTTGAGAGCAGTTGCCTCTAGGAGTAGTGCCTAATGTAGATGGGTGGGGCTGGAGCAGGAACTGGATGGAGTTTCAGAGGCAGGCTCAGGATGCAGGGGGACACAGGACCCCGGAGAGTCCCTGAGAGAAGCAACAGGGGAGAGAGATGGGCAATGCGTAGGCCACACCCTACACCTTTCTTCCCAGTACTGCCCAGGCCATCTTTCTGTCTCTGGTCTATGTGGGGGGGTCCTCTTTCCGTTGCTCTCCATGTTGATTCTCTAATGCTGACAGCTCCATGTGGGTGGGATTGTTTTGATTATTCTGTACAAAGTCAGAACATTCCTATGAATGGCATATTATTGATTTTGTGAGTGTATTGGTATATACTTCTTTCTGCATTGGGGATCCTTACGGAAGCGGGAGTTTTATTTATTTTCCTATCAGGTGGCTGTATTTGGGGTCTCCTCTCAGGACAAGCACTGAGCACCAATGTGCACCACGACAACTTTTATATTGAAAATTGCCTTTGTTACTTTTCTTTTTCATTGTAGAAAAAAATATTAATATTTTTTATATACCTCAATAGAACTATTAGAATAGTTCTATTCTATCCCTCATGATGCTATAACTCTCTTGGGAAACCAGATCTCTTACTGGTGAAGACAGAAATAAAATGTGAAGCTAAATCACATACGCCTTTATCTTGGCTCTAACAGCAAAGCAACTTTATAAAATGTGATTATAAATAATTGAAAATGTTCTTAAAGATAGAAAAGTTGAAATAAAAGTCATCCAGAGGGGGAAAGAAAACACATTGCCATGATTTGTGTGCATTTCTTTTTTTATTTTATTTTTTTTTTAAGATTTTATTTATTTATTTGACAGAGATAGAGACAGCCAGCGAGAGAGGGAACACAAGCAGGGGGAGTGGGAGAGGAAGAAGCAGGCTCATAGCAGAGGAGCCTGATGTGGGGCTCGATCCCATAACGCCGGGATCACGCCCTGAGCCGAAGGCAGACGCTTAACCGCTGTGCCACCCAGGCACCCCATGTGTGCAGTTCTTAAATGATTCATAAAGTAGAAGTTCAAGCAAAAATACTCGTTTTGATGCTTACTTGTTTACAGAATGTTTTTGTCCTAAATAACAGAAACCATCATTGCTTTCCCTCAAATTGAATTTAAAATTTAAAAACTGGGGTACCATCAAGTAGGATTCATCATCATAAACATAAGACTTGGGGGCCAATCATTAATACACCATTTCCTCAAGACTTACATGAAAGCACACGTGTGTACCTGGCCAGGTGTGCTGGGTGGGGCAAAAATGTGAAGTCAGATCGCGCTCTCGCCGTGTCTCATCCAGTAGAGCTCTTCTCTCAGGGATCTTTGGCTCAGGGAGTACAGACACACACACTAGTTTTGAAGGGGTTTTAAATGGATCCCAAGCTTGGGCAAGCTNTCATCCAGTAGAGCTCTTCTCTCAGGGATCTTTGGCTCAGGGAGTACAGACACACACACTAGTTTTGAAGGGATTTTAAATGGATCCCAAGCTTGGGCAAGCTCTCTCTCTACATGAAGTCATGTCACTTAAGCAACAGAGAGGATTTTACTTGAGAATGTTTGGTGTCTTTGTCTAAAATGTAAAACTATTAATTATATCAACCTCTTAGGGCTGGAGTGAGGGAAGAATGCCAGCATGTGTGTGAAAGCCCTTTATAAATATACAGTGCTGAGCAACTGGGAGCTCTCTCTGCTAGCTAGAGGATCACAAGGGCAATGTGGCACTGGTGGGCTCCTCCGCTCTGATGGAAATACCATACTGATCCAAATATGAAGGAATTCTCAACAGGAAGATCGATTTAAACATATTCAATGGGTGTGTGTGTGGTCTTCATGTACATATCTGTGCAACTATTGCAAAATTATTTCATTTATGTAGTGGTAAAGGAAAGCATCAGAAAGTCTGAGATACCATCCACTTACCTTCCACAAGGTAGCTGTGTAGCCTTGAGAAAGTCACTTAAGGATTCTTGGCCTTGTTTTTCTCATTCATAAAACATGAGATTTGGATTGGGGCATATTTACTGGTTTTAAAGCCATGAAACTGAAAGAAATGTGATGAGCTGACCTTCTAAAACTCAAAAGCTAGCTCATTTAATATAGGGTAAGCCCCAATAATAATCCAGAGAAAATTATTCAATTCAGCTTTAATTTTTCAAAAATCATGGTTTCTCAATCAGGAATATGATCCCCCTCAGAGGAGAAGTAAAGGCAGAAGAGGGCCATAGTATCTCTCTATGCAATCCACAGGGAGGACGTACGCTTTGCCTGAAGTGACAAATGTTTTATTCGAACAGCACTGTGCACATCCGAGAACTTATTACCTTGGTGAAGCCAGTGAGGACAATGCGATCTAGAGTTTACCTTTGAGAAACAACTTAGCACTTGAAAAGAAATGGAACCTGNTTGAAAAGAAATGGAACCTCCAGTCAGGAACATTAGACAGAATTTAAATGTTAAAAAGGAAAGTGTGATTAGGTATCTGTAATGACAGGGGCCTTCTTTCTCATAATTCTGTTGGCGGAACTCAGCATCCCCCCACCTTGGAAGTGCATTTTGTCTCCTGTCTCTCAGCCATAGCTGAACACATGGGAAGAGTCAGTGATGAGAAGAAGTAAGAAAAGGTATGTTCACCCACTGTAACAGGGAGATGCAGAAAGAGCAGTTATTAACAAGCTAGTTACAAGACAGACTTGAAGATCGTCTTGGAGACAAAGACTTGAGGTTGAAAGGAGCTCCAGTACCCTCCATCTTGTATAGCTGAGATGGCCATCTACACAGGACTCCACACCCATTTTTGTCTTCACTCCCTGGGTAATTTGGGAAAATGTAGTATTTTATTCTGTGCTGGTTAAATTTTTGGTTTTGATTTTGGTTTTTCAGTGGAAGGAGGAATATTAAAAGGTAGGAACGAAAAAGTAGTAAATCATTTAGGAAGAAGGTAGAGGCTCTAGAAATAGTCTCTGTGGAAAGAATATCATATGATATGTTTACAAGAAGGTAAATTTTGTTGCAAGGGGAATGAGGAACAAATCAATATGAGGTCAAAGAGGTGCCAAATCATAGGAAAGAAGAGAGACAGAAACATTTTTTGGACTTGTCAAAAAAACAACTCATTATTGTATTCTCTATGCCAAGGTCTTAAGAGTCAGTACATTTATTTATGTTTGCTCTTCGGAAACTATTTAGTTTCAGCATTCATCTCCCTCTACAGACAATATTGCTTTATTTCTAAAATACTTATGGTACATACTGTGCAGATTATATTATAATTGGCCATACTTTCCTAAGTAACTGACTTCTTGATTTCTCCAAACTTGTTTTATTTCATTTCTTTTTCTAGCATTGACTTTGAGATTTTTCCAAATACTTGGAGACACTATATGCAAAGACACAGTGTGTGGTCCACTTAATGTCAAACGCATTTGCTACCAGAATGATTAAGAGTTAAAAGAAATCGGACACAAAGGCAGACATAGGAACAAATCTCCAACTTGCTTTACTTGAGAAGTACACTGCAGATAAGTGGATGGTATCCTTTTATACAAGTGTAAATGGGTAAGGTACTTCATCATGAGACTGCCTTGTGCTTAGCGGGTCTGCATCCAAAGATAGCTCTAGATGCACGTAAATGACTCAGGTTCTGTAAGCCAGAGAGAAAGACAGGACAGAAAGAGATCAGTAAATATCTCAGATAGTTGGTGTCAAAGATGGAAGTAAAAATTAAGACGAGATTTAGAAGAACATTAGTAAGGATTAAAACACTGAAGATTCAGAGTCTATATGTCCAAGAGAAAGCCGGCTGGGCAGAAACGGTGTCATAAAGGGTAAATAAGAAAAGTCATTTCTCTACATTTGTTAAAGGTATCACTACATTTTTTTTATCACATATTGTCCTGAAGGAGTTAAACTATATATCTTAACATCAACCAGTAACAAGTCACTAAGACCCATGTCCTCTTGTGCATACTCTGAAGTTACTTGTGCTTCGTCAAATTGTCCTGTAGGAAACAGTATCTTCCAAACATCCTCAGCTTCCAAAAAGAAATCGCTGTAAAAAATAATGAATTTAGTGCTCAGAATCCCAACTTTGATAGCAAGTTTGTAGTCTTTCATCCTACTTTATCCTATTTATTTCCCCTTATGTGTTGGAAGTGTTTTCAGTTTCTGGGACCTAGGACCCTCCAAGAAAATGCTACATTCTAAGAGACTTTTTGTTTTTTGGTCCACAGACTCCTCTCTCTAAGTCTTAGACATGTACCTGGGTGAAGTTGTTTTCTAGTCCATGATGTGTCTGTAAACAAGTGTAATTGGCTTTTACTCACACTGTAAAGATGACCATTGAGTAACATTTATGGAGTCTCAGTGGCTGAATACTTTGGTGTTTTCAGCAACCTGACCTGATATCTGATGACCCCCCCAGATGGTTGGGCTGACTGTTCTCTGATTGAGAATACACCTAATACAGTCAGGATACGCCTCACTGGCCCCAAATGAAAGGGAACCCACTGTCCTAATTCCAGGACAGCTTAAGACAACAGGGCACAAACTCAAAACCTTAACGCCACTGAGTTCCACAGACAGAAGTGCTGTCTGTTCTCCAGCCACATAAGATTGGACTCTGCTTTCTTGAGGACCCATGACTGCCCCCCAAATTCCACTCTCCCTTCTCAAATGTAAATATCAGAATCTTCCTGGAGGAGGTGAGGATTTTATTTTATTTTACTTTATTTATCTTTTATAATAATTTTTTATTATGTTATGTTAGTCACCATACAGTATATCCTTAGTTTCTGATGTAGTGTTCCATGATTCATTATTTGCGTATATTGCATGGTGCACTGGGTGGTATATGCAAATAATGAATCAAGGAAGTGAGAATTTTAACACTTTATTCTTCTCTTTGGCTAGGAAATCTACTCTTTCAGGAGGCTCAGAGGTGGCATTAATGCAGACTTATATTTTACCATTCCTTTTGAGTCTGAATCTCTATGTGAAGGGCCAATCATTTCAGGAAAAAAAAAAAAGCCCATTCTAGCTTTGTTTATTGAACTAGATCCAAGTGTAAACCAATATGTACAAGAATATTACTGATTTCTATTGAACAGAAATTTGCTTTTCTATCTACTTTGAGGTACCAGAAAGGTTCCATTTCACCTTTCATAATCCCGAAGCCCTCTTGTTTATACTCCAAAGTATTTGTTGATTGAATGAAAGGTAAACTTTCAAAAAAAAATCTTGTTTTCCCATTATCTTTATTGTCTGATTGAGGACAATACCTCATATATGATTCATTCAGTTTGTCTTGTAATATGGGATTCCGTCCATAAAGGTTGTAGTGATATCTCCCAAGGTTATCCACAAAGCCCAGCTTTAGAAGGTTCTTTCCTGATACAACACAAAGGAAGGAAACAGCCTGTGCTTAGGCATTTAATTCTATTTCACAGTATATTTCAAAGCTTTTTTTTAAAGCAGGAATAAGACACTTTGTAAAATTATTTTCAAAAATCTTTAAATGTTCTTGACCATGGAAGAGAAAATTGCAGGAATAGTCTGACATGGAACACCCAAGGGTAGACTAGAGGGGGTATAACGTGAAGATACCACAGGATGGTATCATAAGTCTCTATCAGCGCCTGTATTCACCAAGCCACCTTAAATCATCACACAATCTAAGGAAAATGAGTGTGTTTAGTATGTGGATGCCACACAAGACAATGCCCCAGCTCCTCTTCCAAGCATATTGCTACCCTAAAGTCCGTCCTGTGTAGCAATTCTTGTAACCTATGGCTTCCTCATCTCTTTTTCTGTGTTGTTATCAAGTCATGATAAATCTTCAATTCAAGCCATTTATAAGGGGATAATATTAATAAAGATCATATTAACAATACTACTGGTTAAGCACTTAGGCACTTACTATATTAAATGTATTATTAAGCAGTTCCTATAGGCCAGACTCTGTTAAGTACGTTTCGTGCATTATCTCACTTGTTTCTCACAGTAGCACTGTGTGAAGGAGATACAATTATTTTTTCCATCTTAATAGTTGAGAAAACCAAATCTCAGAGAGCATGATTAACTTGCTGAATGTCACATAGTGAGGGGCATTCCTGGGAGGTAGGCACAGGCTGGCTGATGGGAAAGCCCAGGTTGGGACCCACCATGCAATCTCGCAAAAACAGTAAGACGATATTTGAGTTTTTAGAATCTGTGCACACATGCAGTTTGATGACTTCTGGGAAACAAAATATGAAAATAGCTTGGCTTGTGCAGGGCAGAAAAATGTTTATTCTATTTCCTAGGATGCAGGCTGGTGACAGAAAGTAGACCCTGGAGAACAGAGGCACTTGGTTTCAAATAAAATATCTGCATTAAATATTCAGGTTTCCTGCAGCTTTATGGACCTACACTACCAGAGAAATGGGCAAGCTGGCAAGGGCTCAGGCTTGGCTTGAGCAAATCTCTACATTGGCCACATTGAAGGCCTGATACACTACCAACTGGTATGATCCAGAAAGGGGCCAAGAGCCCACCATTTTTGGGGGGCCATTGCTTTTGCCTTCCTGGTTAGAGCATGATGCCAGTCAGACCAGGACTCTGAGTTGCTATGAATTGATGTGGGTTAGTTTCATTGCTAATTCTCTGTAGCACTAGTCATATGCAAGGAAAATGTGAACTCTCAAGGTGAGCAAAATGCTGGCACTGGGAACTCAGTACCTTTGCTTTTGCTTGGATAGTAGGTGCGGTTATTTCCCCTGTGCTATCTGGGCAAGTGCCAAGGTCCAGGCCTCTGGCTAAAGAAACAGAGGGAATCAAAGGGAAATTACAAAAGGGCTGGCTCTGGCTAATGGCTTCTGCTAGCAGATATTTGATCATTCCAAACATAAAGAGGAGGGGGAAGAGCCAAGTTCATTTTGCAACTGGAGTTCTCTGGGTGTTCAGTGTCTTTGTAATCTACTGTTAATATGATTAAAATGGAGGCGTTTAGACTTAAATGGTTGTTGGAATAAATTAGAGACATCAAAATTGGCAGAGTTTAGGTTTTGAAGAACTCCATTCTGTCAGCTCTCCCTGAAATTTAATCACTCCAATATCAAGCTATTTTTTTTTCATGATGTGGAATTTGGCAATGAGCAAAATCAACAGGGTCACAGCTTTGAAGAGGAATCTGCCACATTTTGGCAGAGGAATCATGGAGTTTCTAATGCCTAAGAATACTTCTTCCAAAGGGCCTGAGAAAAAGCAGCTATTAATTATTTAAATCACTACAGAGGGGGTAAAAGAGGTTTTTGTATGTGTGTGTGTGCATGCATGTAAGTACACGTACAAGGAGTCTGAAGCCAATCTGGGGAAACATTTGTTAATGCAACCTGTGTTCTTTAAACCCTTTTCCATTGGTCTTTCAAAAATAAGAAGCAGCAAAAATTCAAATAGAAAAATGACTTTAAACATACATATGAAACACACACACACACACACACAATGCAGAAAGCATACAGAGAATGAGATGTGAGAGACGCATGCATACGTCTATGCACACGTGCACATTCGCACAATGACATGCTGGTTGTCCAGGCAGCAAGCAGAAAGTTAATGGTAGAGGCAACCATGCTTGGGTCTGACATGTCTCAGGCTGTTCTGGGTGGCTTAGAACAAGATCTTTGAAGAAGACAAATTTGAATGTTTCTTTGATCGTTTTTATACCTCAGACTTCTGGCTTTTTTCTTGATTTGTTTCTGTATCTTCGGACTCTTTAAATCTAGTAGGAGAGGACGGGAAAATGGACCACTGACTTGTTAGCCTATAAATTAATGAGAGTTTCTGGACCAGCTGTTTTCCAAAGAACACATCTCCTGTTTCTCCAACACACACACACATATACACACACACACACCCATATACACACACACCCATATACACACACACACACACATACACACACACACATACACACACATACACACACACATATACACACATACACACACATATACACACACATATACACACACATACACACATACACACACATATACACACACGCACACATATACACACACATATACACACACACACATATACACACACGCACACACGCATGCACTGAGAATTATTCAGTGTTCTATATATATGTGTGTACCGGAGAGGAAATGGCATTCATTTTCAGGGTGTTTAAAGATTTTCCTGCGGGTTATCCAAACACTAGCTTTAGAAAAAAAATACGCAAATGGCCACATTCAAATTGTCTTTTGAATGATGCCCTTGCTAGTCATGAAAATAAGCTTTGATACACCTGGGGCAGTACTAAAAAAGAATCAGGCAGTTGTCTTAATGAGAATCCAGTTTGGGGACTAGAAGAAATTTAATATAGTGTGTCTCTTTTCTAAGGTCATGACTTTATCCTCAAGAAGGTTATAACAAGTAATATTTAGGGATGGAAATCACCACGTGTTAAATACCCTCTGGGAAGACAGCGTTAATTTATGTACCCTACTCCTGCTTTTGCTAGGGAAGAAAATGGAGCCTTTAGGTCCTATGATATATGAACACTGGGCTTTTCACATGATCAGGTAGAAGGCAAGTGGGCTACCAGTCTGGGGACCAGTTTCTATCTATTTCAGGCTTTGGTTCTGTCTCATTTGTGACCTCAGATAGGTCACTTCTCCTACTCAGGATTCTTATCTGTGAAATTAGGATGAACGTATCTATCAACCTCCATAGTATCGTGGTTAAAAGGAATGAAGATGAGTCTTAGATTTCAAAATATTTTGAAATTAACAAACTGCTGTATAAATATAAGCCATGATGTTAGGGATTTATACAGAGGAAAACTAATGCCCAATGCTTTTCGAATGAGGAAGAGGCCACATGAGGAAGAGTTTCCTGAAAAGGCAGGCAGAACTCGCTGCCATTATTTAAGGAGAATGACATGAGAAAGAGCAAGAAGTGCCTTCTCCATCTCTGTCTCCCAAGTGCCTACTTGGTTGGAATGCCTACAAGGTCAATTTGAGAGCAATATCCAGCCTGCTGATAGGTGTTGATGTTGTCGTTGCTGAGAAGCTTGTATTTCCCCCATAGATGATCTGATATGCTTTTTTTATAGAGTCTAAATTCCTGCTCTTTTCCCCCTTTTACTGCTAATGCAATGAAAACAAAATTATGCCATAATGATCCAGAGCCCTGGTTGATTCTCCAGCTGACTGCAATTGAGTCTGTGACCTCAAAATCCATGCTGAGTTCCATCACTTGGAGCGTTCTAACCGGAGCACAGGACTGCAGTGGATAGTGAGAGAACCTCAAGTACAGGAGATCTTATTTTAATTCATATTCGACATTACTGACAAAGGAGAAGGGAGTTATTTTCAGGTCTCAGATGCTAACAGGAGCAAGTGAACCTCTGTTTGTTTTTTTCTATAAAGTTATTAGCTTTTCGAATTACTAGTCTGCTCAGTCGCCCCGACAATCCAGATAGTACTCTTTCTATAAATAGCTTCTCTCATTACATTTCTGTTTATTCTATCTCTGTGGTTTTGGGCTTCATCCTCGCCTCCTGTGCATAGATTCCTAGGCTCACAGGCAGCTTGGTATTTTTGTCCTCTGGCATAAAATAGCATAGGGTGGAAGTGAAGAAGGTAAAGCTAATGATTCCCTTTCTACACCCACCAACATAGTGCCCCACACACTACCTGTGCTTGGGCCCCAAGGAGCCCAACTGAAGGACAATTTCATAAAAATTTGTGATTGAATTATTAAAAGAATATTAATGATCTAGGTAAATTATAAAACCAAAGATAAATACACACACATATTTATGTGTATATGCATAGGTGTGTATGTATTTGCATATACATCCATCCATATTCTGTAACTACGAATATGAATATGTTAAAAACTTTAAATAACGATTAAGGAAGATTATGAGTGCCATCTCATGGAGATACCTACCACTACATTTTCCAAATTATCTCTACTTCAAACTTTTTAAAATGCTAAACCAATATTCCTTGGAGTAAATATTCTCTTCCTATCTTTCCAAGTTGTTCATCGAAATTATAGTGTACAACACATGAACAGTGTGATGGCCCAATGTGCCAGGATACACCATAGGGAATGATCTATGTTCATGGAAGTGGGTATTGTGGGGAGTCAACAGAGAACACATTCACTACAGATCGAAGCTCAGGTAAAAGTCTCAAAAGCTGTGACAATTGATGATAATTACGATAACAGATTCTAGGACTCACAGATTTTTACTGATGATACTGTCTTGTGACCTGTTGCTGCCACCGTTCCCTACCATGTGATTTTCTCATACTGTTCACACTCCGCCCACGCACAAAAGCTCTGGCGGGGGGGGGGGGCGGCTGAGATCAGCTATCCCGTGGTCAGTGGGACCAGCACAAATCACAACTCTTTAAACATGGATTGCGTCATCTTTCACATTCTATTTCCCGTTATTCCTTAGAAAGCGCTTTACAATCACTGATTTTATGACCAACGAATAACATAATGTTCTCATTTCCTGAGAGTGTCACCAGGCTGGTCATCAGAAGTATCTGGGCACCTGCTTGCTGACAAAGACACAACCAAAACATCACAAGTGAGAATCAGTTCTACGCTGAGTCTTTTAGAAAACATTTAATAACCGTTTTGATGCCCCATTTTGGTATTTAAAACATCAACGGAAAGGTTTTTGGAAACTAAATTACATCTCTCATACTTTAAAGGTTTTTTTTCTTCCCATTTTTAAAAATAAAGAATGAGAATTTTTCAAGCTTATAAACTGACTGCTTAAAAACCATTAAGTTGTCCTAAACAATCTGGTTTCATCTCACAGTGAAGTCTAGAAATCGCATTTTACCCACTCTCTGTTTTAGAAAGTAATAGGTGTTAGATATATCCTGATCTTCCTGGCTTCTTTTGTTATTAATCACACTTCCCTTCCCTCTCCCTTATTAACCTATCCTTCTTTTCTGGAAAGTTCAAGTCATAAAGCAATATCCCTAAGACCTAGTTCTTTTCTTTTTTTTTTTTTTCTTAAAAATAATTTTCATCCAACCTTAGCAGATTCCCATGGTATCCTTACTAGGGATGCTTAAATTAAATGGAAATTAAATCATTTCCATATCCCATATTGACTACATTCTTCAAATCCATATTTGATCCACCTTTCCTTTAGAAAACAGCAAGCATCTGAAAGATAGTTTTTAGTATGTCTGGTATTTAGTTTGTACTAAAATGAAGAGTGTTAAAAAGTCTAAAATCTATCACCAAATTAAACCAACAGAAACGTGCAAAGGGTCGCCAAAAAACTACTGTATCTTTAATTTGGCGAAATGAATCCCTTTTCTGTGGACACTGATTCGGTTACCGAGGGCAGTTTTCTTGTCTCTCAACTTTTTAATTATTTCTAATCCAAATGAGGCATGCCCAGTTTCTTCTTTTGCTCCCTGCGTGATTTTTTAGAATCTTCACCTTTTCTGGGGATCCCCCAGGATTATTGGTCCATTATCCTCCTTAAAATGTGGTGTTCAAAGTCAAAGATAGCATCTCAACAAGGGGACCACGAGAGCCCATGATGATTTCTTCTATCTGAAAATCACTTTTTCTGTTGGTTTAGATGGTGCCTATTTGTTGAGCGATTCTCTCAAGAAACTCATTTATGTTGAGCTGATCCATTCAGATCTTTCCCTCAAAAATTCTTTTTAAAGCCAGTTCTTTTTTTACCCTTAAAATTAAAATCAATTCAGTTTATTAAAAGGCACACATTTTAAAATCCTGAAAAGGAGAGTTTTCTACGTACACTGATGGAGTTTCATCTGGTTTGTACGGATGTATCTTAGCCTTTTGAGATGTTTGTGAATCTTGGTGGGGATGGAGAAGGTGATGGCATGAAGACATGAAATTAGTCATGTGAGGCAAGTGATTGAAATTAAATGACAGGTACGTAGGGGCTCATTTCACCATCCTGTCCATTTTTGCATATGCTTGAAATTTCCCAAAACAAAAAGTAAAAAAATAAAAATAAAAACTACCCCCACATTATCATTTTGCTTATACTTATCCTTAGCCATTGTATCTAATAATAGAGCAGAAAATTTGCCCAGTGTTTGGCTAAAATGGAAATACATTTTTTCAAAAACATTTTTGTCAGTTAATTGGTAAATTTTTAGAATTCCTTAAAAATTAGAATTCAGCTTTTAAATGAAACTTTAAAAGTTATCAAAATCTCTGAAAGTTTTGTTTCCAATTTTCGCCATCACTTTGTTCTATGTAACAGCATTCCCTTGTTATTTTATTGCTACCATAGCATTAAAATTGTACCTTTGTGTATATTCTGGGACCTTAGTTATTAGCCAAGCTGAGTCAAAGGGTAGAGAGCCCAGGGCATCCATCTACAAGGAG
Organism: Ailuropoda melanoleuca; assembly: GCF_002007445.2. Taxonomy (NCBI): domain Eukaryota; kingdom Metazoa; phylum Chordata; class Mammalia; order Carnivora; family Ursidae; genus Ailuropoda; species Ailuropoda melanoleuca. The sequence continues at coordinate 91,360,318 of NC_048227.1, read as the reverse complement.
AGGTAAATGTCACTAAGTCAAAGATATCAACAGGGATATAAAAAGCAGAAGAAATCATATTTACTAGAATTCCTCTAGGGAAAAGGAGCCAGAAGATTTCCTGTGTTAAGACTCTGGGGATGTTGGGGCGCCTGGGTGGCTCAGTCGTTAAGCTTCTGCCTTCGGCTCAGGGCGTGATCCCAGGGGCCTGGGATTGAGCCCCGCATCGGGCTCCCTCCTCCGCTGGGAGCCTGCTTGCCCTCTCCCACTCCCCCTGCTTGTGTTCCCTCTCTCAATGGCTGTCTCCCTCTCTCTGGCAAATAAATAAATAAAATCTTAAAAAAAAAAAAAACACTCTGGGGATGAGTGCAGAGGCTCCCAAGATGCATGCTCAGATTATGATAAGGAATCTCTAACCTGATTCTCAGGAGAATGTTGGGTAAAGGTACAGCATATGCTTGCAGAGTAAGTGCTAGGTACATCTGGAATCAGAACTGAATCATTCAGAAGGGTTCCGCGCAGCTAGGAGCATGCCTCCTTTTCGCCCCACCACTCAGAACATATAACCTTTCTCCTTAATACATGTAGAATAAATAGTTTTAAACCATCAGTTTAAAGGGACAACAAATTATTAGCTCAGCCCTGGGTCTCAGGAGTTAATTTGCAAAAAATTAAAATTATCTCCACCTTGTTGGAACGTGAAAGAACACTTAACTAGGTGATTTTCGCCAAATTTTGCTTCTGGAATTATAATGTTCTGTGATCAGACTCAGATTGTCTTTACTGTCTGATGTTCAAAGATTTAGGAGGGGAAAATGCACAACAAAAAAGAAGTGAAATGTGGAGGGAAAGGGACTGAGCCACAGCTCAGGAACACCACCAGGCACCTGCAAGGCACAGACAAACTATGCATGGGGGGCTTTAGGAGCCCCCCGGGGCCAAAGTAGCTACAAGGACAGTTTCCATTATTTTCTGTGATCACTATAGACACAATCACTGTTGATACAGGGAACGTCAAATTCAGCTAACCAGCTCTAGGTTAAGAGAAGGGCAAATACAGTCATGACAATAATTAGAAATGTTTAATGAGGGTTTTGTTCTGTTTTGTTTTTTGAGGGGGTTTTGTTTGTTTGTTTGTTTTGTATCTTCCAGGAGGCAGAAATGTGAAAGACGTGGCCTTGATAGACCTCCACATCTCTCTCATCAGGCTGTAGAAAATTAAAGTCTCCTCTTGTTAAGTAGGAAAGGTTAGCATTTAATAGTTAATGAGGGCAAGGGAACTGCACAGATAAGAGCCAAGTCTGCACAGGCTACATTTGGACAATCCCAAATCCTCTTATCTCTTCTCAGAAAGTCTGCTGTTCGTAAGATATTGTTTTAAGCAGAGGGAGGACAGGGACCACAGTATATACAAGGAGAACCGTGATCCTTCGAAAAAATGAGAAAGTAGCATATACGAAGTGCTGCTCTGCAGTGTTCCCCGGACACTGCAACAACGTAGTACACTCGTTGGTCCTGGATTCAACACACGAATTTCCTGGCAGCTAAATGTTAAAATACGCACAATACTGCGGACATATTGTAAGATGCCTACCTTCCTCCGGTGCGTGCACTGTTCTGTGATCTACGTTGTTTATACCCAAGTGGCTCAGAGTACTCACATGAAGAAATGTTCTGAGCTGAGTGAACCCCAGGAGGGAATGGAGAGGGGGTTTGGCTTTCTCTCTTAGAGGCATTCACCTCACATGCCTTTGGGCTCCAGTTTATTTAAGAACAGATGGTAAGAAAACATGTCTTGCCCCAACTCAATACTCACCCTACCTTTTATGTCTCTCGCTTAGGGCAAATCTAGCCCACCATCCCCAACCCTAAAAAGTCCCATCAACATGGGTCACAATTAATTCTTTCCATGGAAGCTTTACCCATCCCTCCTGGACAATATTTCCTCCCAGTCACTGGAGACTGATATAACAAATGCCTCCTGCCCCTGCTGCTTTGGTGACTGTCCAGAATGTGAGCTCCTCTCCCTCTGTCTTCTTCCTACTTTTGATTCCCAAACATATCTGTGTTTTTCTTCCTATTACCCAACTTTTCCTTTCACACCACCCCCCTCAGCTTTTCTTTGGTGCCTATTCTTACCCTGTATCCACAGCTCCCTATGCCTTAGGCTCCTTCGCGGAACATTGCCTTTCCTGATGCTTGGCTCACCCTGATGACATTGCTTCCCTCAACTGGGGGTGACCCAGTACCCTAACTCCAGTAACTTGGGCAGGATGCTTCTCATCCTCCAAGCTCCTTCCACATCATGAGTCCTCCCCTCTCAGGTAAAAATTCTTGCTCTTTTGAGCTTTGGAACATCCAACTAAATCACCATCTCTCATCTCATTCTTCTACCAGATTCTTAGGTCTCTCCCTCATTCTTTGAAAGACCAGGCTTACAACCATTCTCCTCTCCAAGCTTCCTCTCCACCGTGAATCACTCTCCTGTTCACATGGATGACTCACGTAACACCCTGACCTCTTGAATTTTTTATCTTCTTAGGTCCAATAACCTTCACTTTTCCCCATGCGAGGTCCTCATTCTCATGATCCCACACTCACCAAGACCCTTCTCTGATCACAGGGTCCTACTTTTGCTTTCAGCCTTCTCGACCCAAGGTCCATAGCTTCTGCTTTTCAGCTTCATCAACAGCTTTGGCCCGCTATTCCTCTGTCTCTCCATCTGTCAGCTTCCTCCCACCTTCACTGCTTTCTCATCCAACTTAGACCCCATTATGTAGCACTTTGGTCACTTTGTTAGTGTTCTTGTTCATCTGTCCTTCTATTTCATCTGCCCAGCTAAATCCCAATCATGGATCGGTCTAGATATAGGTCTTCCCAGTTCCTACCTCTTTCAACTGATGAAGCTGGTGAATATTATATAGCCAAGTGTATGTGTGCCACTCAAATTTTATTGTCTCCAACCCATCTCATTAGTATTTGCTCTAAATGTTGACTCCCTTCTCTCTGATTCCATGATAGGCCACCTCTGCTTCTACTGAGCCATGTCTTGGATCTGATATGAGTTCATATCAGGTTGCTGTCTAGTCTTGAGGGCCTGGACTCACTCCAGATTTTTTAGATGACTTTTACATATCTGCTATGATCCGTAATGAATTGATTTGTGGTTTTATACAATAGAAAGTGATCTTATTTTCAGGTTCACAATGAGTACTTCTCTGTGGTTCTCATCTACTGCCTATTCTACCATGTGCCAAGAGTTGACAGTGTTGGATCTTATTAATTAGTATTAATATTCGTATTCTTAGATATCAGTGCATGACTCTAAAATCCCATCTTGGTCTCTTCAATGGGCTTTGACTTCCTGTAGAATTCTCTGCTCTCTTCCATTCTCTGATGTGAATTTCCTATAAGTTCCTACTTCATCCTCATGGATCTCTATGGTCCAATCAGCATCAGCTTCATCCTAAGGAAAGAGAGAGTCAGGTTTCTAAAGAAAAAAAAATTTTAAAACAGTTTTAGGTCTCCCCCGTTATTAGCATCACCAGGATGGTCTTGTTTTTAAACAAGGATGAACCTACATTGACACATCATAATCAGCCCAAGTCTATTGTTTACTGTAGGGATCACTCCTGGTATTGTACATTCTAAGGGTTTGGACAAACAAAATGACATATACCCATCATTACAATATCAGAGTATTTCACTGCCCAAAAGTCCTCTGTGACCCGTCTTTTCTTCTCTCCCCCAACACTGAAACTGTTGTGATTCTTGTAGGAGATTCCACTCTGTGATATGTGAATTTAAGCAACTTCGTTCTCTTTTTGATGCTCTTCTTCAGTGTGAAATGGAATAGTTATCATGATAGCCCAAAGTGTTGGTTAAAGTACTCTGATTCTAGGGTAAAAGTTAGCTTGAAAAGCAATTTTAAAATTTTATTTGTAGGGCCAACTGATACCTCTCATTCATTTTACAAGAATTGGTCCTAAAATCTACTTTCTGGATAATTTGATGTATTATAGTCTTAAAAATTAAAGTGAGCATATATTGCTATGTAAGAATTTTGCACTTCAACTCTATGACTGAAGTTAAAGTGTTTCTCCTTCTGCATTTGCTGAACAAACTACACCCTATTTCCTTTTAAATACCTAGAATAAAATAAACATCATTGAATTATAATAACTAATGTGTATCTTCTCCATTATCAATCATGTAATGGTCAAGATTGATATTTTTTTTTTCCTGGTGAATGGGCTTCAATTTGCTGGCAACAATTTAGAAATGGTAATAACAGTCCTTGTGCTAATCATCATATCTTGCTATAACTCCAAGGATTATGTCCATTTTAAATGTGAATAAGTGGAAAGAAAACGAGAAACCAAAGATCACACAATAAGTTTTAAAAACAGGGTCATCAGCCTCTAAGCCCTGAACATCACTGCTTACAAGAAGTCAGGTTAAAAGAAATCCAAATGCTATTCCCAATGTTTCGAGCTCCTGTGTTCCCTCCCTTATGCCTACCAAGTCCCTACCCATTCTTTAAGTCCCACTAACTTGACTGATAATACATAGACAGCTCCCAGCTGGAGAATGACTTTTGGGGGTTGGGATGGGTCCGTATTTAGGAAAGAAGAGGTGAGGTCATGGTTGACCTTCCAGTGATGTATGGAATGAACTACCTGGAGAGGAACATATGTTATAAATAGTAGGGAGATTCTGAATGGGAGCCATCTCATGAAGGGTGGAAGGAACTGACAAGCATGCCGGATGGACTGATAAACAGGGAAGGTTAGGTCATCTTACCAGGAAAGAGGAAGTTAGGGTGACACAGAAGCACAAGACTGCTGACTTGAAAGCATATTTTTTCATGACAAGAAAGTTGAGCAAGAGAAATGCCATCCTATTTCATTTTATTTGTTTTGTAATGCTAAAGCATTCTAATAAGCAATTGTTAATTTAATAAAATGATTTAGATATATGCACCTGCATAATATGCATCAGAATGCAATGTGATGCAACCAAGGAAACAGTCAAAAAAACTAAGAGACAGCCCACGGAATGGGAGAATATATTTGCAAAGGACTCTACAGATAAAGGACTGGTATCCAAGATCTACAAAGAACTTCTCAAACTCAATACATGAGAAACAAATAAACAAATCAAAAAATGGGCAGAAGATATGAACAGACACTTTTCCAATGAAGACATACAAATGGCTAACAGACACATGAAAAAATGTTCAAAATCATTAGCCATCAGGGAAATTCAAATCAAAACCACACTGAGATACCACCTTACGCCAGTTAGAATGGCAAAGATAGACAAGGCAAGAAACAACAATTGTTGGAGAGGATGTGGAGAAAGGGGATCCCTCCTACATTGTTGGTGGGAATGCAAGTTGGTACAGCCACTCTGGAAAACAGTGTGGAGGTCCCTTAAAAAGTTAAAAATTGAACTACCCTATGACCCAGCCATTGCACTACTGGGTGTTTACCCCAAAGATACAGACGTAGTAAAGAGAAGGGCCATATGCACCCCAATGTTCATAGCTGCATTGTCCACAATAGCCAAATCATGGAAGGAGCCGAGATGCCCTTCAACAGATGACTGGATTAAGAAGCTGTGGTCCATATATACAATGGAATATTACTCAGCTATCAGAAAGAACGAATTCTCAACATTTGCTGCAACATGGACGGCACTGGAGGAGATAATGCTAAGTGAAATAAGTCAAGCAGAGAAAGACAATTATCATATGATTTCTCTCATCTATGGAACATAAGAACTAGGA
>NC_048227.1:91300953-91354533 GCF_002007445.2 Ailuropoda melanoleuca | reverse complement strand
TATCATGATAGCCCAAAGTGTTGGTTAAAGTACTCTGATTCTAGGGTAAAAGTTAGCTTGAAAAGCAATTTTAAAATTTTATTTGTAGGGCCAACTGATACCTCTCATTCATTTTACAAGAATTAATCCTAAAATCTACTTTCTGGATAATTTGATGTATTATAGTCTTAAAAATTAAAGTGAGCATATATTGCTATGTAAGAATTTTGCGCTTCAACTCTATGACTGAAGTTAAAGTGTTTCTCCTTCTGCATTTGCTGAACAAACTACACCCTATTCTCCTTTTAAATACCTAGAATAAAATAAACATCATTGAATTATAATAACTAATGTGTATCTTCTCCATTATCAATCATGTAATGGTCAAGATTGATATTTTTTTTTTCCTGGTGAATGGGCTTCAATTTGCTGGCAACAATTTAGAAATGGTAATAACAGTCCTTGTGCTAATCATCATATCTTGCTATAACTCCAAGGATTATGTCCATTTTAAATGTGAATAAGTGAAAAGAAAACGAGAAACCAAAGATCACACAATAAGTTTTAAAAACAGGGTCATCAGCCTCTAAGCCCTGAACATCACTGCTTACAAGAAGTCAGGTTAAAAGAAACCCAAATGCTATTCCCAATGTTTCGAGCTCCTGTGTTCCCTCCCCTATGCCTACCAAGTCCCTACCCATTCTTCAAGTCCCACTAACTTGACTGATAATACATAGACAGCTCCCAGCTGGAGAATGACTTTTGGGGGTTGGGATGGGTCCGAATTTAGGAAAGAAGAGGTGAGGTCATGGTTGACCTTCCAGTGATGTATGGAATGAACTACCTGGAGAGGAACATATGTTATAAATAGTAGGGAGATTCTGAATGGGAGCCATCTCATGAAGGGTGGAAGGAACTGACAAGCATGCCGGATGGACTGATAAACAGGGAAGGTTAGGTCATCTTACCAGGAAAGAGGAAGTTAGGGTGACACAGAAGCACAAGACTGCTGACTTGAAAGCATATTTTTTCATGACAAGAAAGTTGAGCAAGAGAAATGCCATCCTATTTCATTTTATTTGTTTTGTAATGCTAAAGCATTCTAATAAGCAATTGTTAATTTAATAAAATGATTTAGATATATGCACCTGCATAGTATGCATCAGAATGCAATGTGATGCAACCAAGGAAACAGTCAAAAAAACTAAGAGACAGCCCACGGAATGGGAGAATATATTTGCAAAGGACACCACAGATAAAGGACTGGTATCCAAGATCTACAAAGAACTTCTCAAACTCAATACACGAGAAACAAATAAACAAATCATAAAATGGGCAGAAGATATGAACAGACACTTTTCCAATGAAGACATACAAATGGCTAACAGACACATGAAAAAATGTTCAAAATCATTAGCCATCAGGGAAATTCAAATCAAAACCACACTGAGATACCACCTTACGCCAGTTAGAATGGCAAAGATAGACAAGGCAAGAAACAACAATTGTTGGAGAGGATGTGGAGAAAGGGGATCCCTCCTACATTGTTGGTGGGAATGCAAGTTGGTACAGCCACTCTGGAAAACAGTGTGGAGGTCCCTTAAAAAGTTAAAAATTGAACTACCCTATGACCCAGCCATTGCACTACTGGGTGTTTACCCCAAAGATACAGACGTAGTAAAGAGAAGGGCCATATGCACCCCAATGTTCATAGCNAAAAAAAGAATGCAATGTGATGGGTAGCCTTTCTCATTTAAACAAAACATGTCATCCTTATTGCCATGCTGCAGTTTTTAAGGAACATTGGCAATCTTAAATTAGAACTCAGAATCACCCATAGAAGAGCTCTAAAACATCATTGTCTGCCTCTAAACTCTCGTATGCCAAATCCCTCACCTTACTTCTAGAGTTATTTTTCTAAAATACAGATCAGCTAGAAAAGCCTGCAGTGGCTTGCCACTGTCTTGCAAGTAAATTCTAGCATCATGTTTCAAATTCTCCATGATGTAATGCCTTTCTGCCTCTCCTGGTTCAACACCCAGAGCTTCTCTGAATTAACCTCCTTCCAAAACTTTGCTCAGGCTGTTCCTGCAGCTTATTTTGTCCTTCCGCCTTGCTCCACACTTTAAGATCCTTTACTCCTTACTGTATTACTATACCCTCTCTATGAATCCTCTATTAACACTCCGTCTTGAAGTGCCCTGTTTCTCCCTGGAACTCCCAAGCTCTGTCACACTTGGCTGCTACATAGCACCTTGTGTGTGGCTCATTGAAGTCTGTCTGATCTCCATGGCATCAGCTTGTTTCATACTTTCTTGAGTTACTTACGTGCAGTGGTTCTCAAACTTTAGCAAGCATGGAGGTCTGGTTAAAACACAGACTACTAGACCCCACCCCAGAGTTTTGGACTCGGTAGTTCTAGGAAGGGGCCCAAGAATCTACATTTCTAATAAGTTCCCAAGTGCTGTTGCTGCTTCTGCTGCTGCTCAGAGAACCCGGGTCCTCTCGGGTCTAGTATAATACCTTAAACCTACTAGGCTCACCAAACACTTTCTGGATAATTGGGTAGGTGACACAGCCCTACTTAAGGATCGAAAATTTAAAAGGAGTTTTACTAAGACTTTAAGCAGTCTAAAAATATAAATACAATGGTTTTATTTAACAGTATGTAGAAAGTAGAGTGTATGATCAATAGAAGTTGACAAATTTCACTTAAGTGTCATCCAAGCAGTTCTTATATATATGAAACTTTTGAAAGGGTGGGATAGAGCACATGGTGAATGAAGATTTACCTATAGGCAACTGGCTGGGAAAGAAGCTACATGGCTTCCTTAAGGACTAGTGACAATCTAGGTAGTTCCCACTTTACTAACGGGGGAATGGGAGCTCAGGAAGGTTACACAGCAACGACACAGCAGAACTGGAGCTCCAGCCAACTGGTCTCTTCTGCTTATCTGCTACACTTCTGGCTTCTCCTCAGATGCAACAGTATCTTCTGGGGAATTAAATAACAGGTACTGAGAAAATATTAAGTTCAAGCCGAGGACAACAACCCAAAAATCCCAATTAACTTTGAGTGAGTTGTAATGAGTAGGTGACAGCAAATATGTGACAGTAGGCACGAGCTGTCTGTCCCCCAGTATTCCCTGGACACTATTCATTTCATGCTTCTGTAGCTGTGACATGGAATGTTGCCCTCTGCTTCTGCCTGGCCAAGACCTGAGGCTCAGCGGTGTTAGTCTCCCTCTCTCTCTCTCTTTCAACTACAAACAGCTCTTCTCTTTGGGGAAATGAGAGCGATTAGAGCTGCTGCCACCNTTCTGTAGCTGTGACATGGAATGTTGGCCTCTGCTTCTGCCTGGCCAAGACCTGAGGCTCAGCGGTGTTAGTCTCTCTCTCTCTTTCAACTACAAACAGCTCTTCTCTTTGGGGAAATGAGAGCGATTAGAGCTGCTGCCACCTAGAGGTCAGAATAAGTCAATGAAGCTGATAAGTGAAAATAAATTTATACCTGGAGGTAAGGAGCAAAGTTTTTTGACAAAATTACGAATTTCTAAACATCTTTTATCTGCTCTCAGAAATTAAAGAAAAATAGATATAAGCCTCCTTTGTGACAATCAAAATGGGTTATTCCTAAGTCAGGACAACCTGCTAGTGTGGAGATCATGTAGGGCAGAGGTAGAGTAGGGCACAGGTAGACTGCTGTCCCTGGACCAAGGGCATCAGCGTCACCTGGGAACATGTAAGAAACACCAGCTCACAGGCTCTTACACCAACAATGTACTGAAAGAAATTCTGGGTTTGGTGCCCCGCTATCTGTATCTTAACAAGCCCTCCAGGTAATTCTAATGTAGGCTACAGTTTAAGAATTACTGCTAGTGATTAGTTATTCATACCTTAGGCATCCTCAAAACTATAATTCTCTTTTCAATGACTGCCACCAAACCATAAGCAAGGAGTGCTTTAGACCAAATTCTGCCAATACAACGTGGTTTTTGACATCAAAGTGCCATAATTTTTGGAGAGGTTTTAGGAGAATGCAAGAGCTTGTGGGTTTTTACTTGTATTTCTGTTGTTATTTTAAAATTTTGTATTTAATGTATATCTGAGCACAAACATTTAAATCATAGTATGAGAAAGGACTGTGCTATGGAAGTTCAAAGTTGAAAGGTCACTTGAAATATAATAAGACCTAATCCTTATCTTGAAGTTGAAAAAGAGGCTTAGGGAGTTGACATGACTCCCTAGGATCCCAGAGCCCTGCTAATCCTATCAGCTGCACTTGGCCTCCCATGAGGCACCCCAATTCCACTGGGTTTGTGCATCAAAGAGGAGCGATAAATAATGATAATAATAAATAAATAGTGTCTTCTGTTTACCTTGGTCATCTTTATCATACCTCTATGAAATGATACGTAGGCATAGTATTTCCATATGGTAATTTACAGTATCTTGCTACATCTGTAATTTTTATTCAATTTTATGTTTTGACATCATGAACTATCCTTTGAGACTCTGAGAGCATTTAAGAACCCTATTCTTGAAATATTCTCCTTACCCAGTACACACCACATGATTCTGCATCCAATTGCAAAATTCCCCCATGAACCCCCCCACTTTGAACCATCAGGAGTTCCACAGAAGCCAAGTTAAGAATTTCTGCTTTAAGAATTTCATTTAACACCAAGATAAAGAAACAGTCTTTTCAAATGTTCCTTCTCAACTGAAGATTTTCTTTAAAAACGTTTTGTACTCCTCCATGAATCCCATATAAATAATTGCCACCTCATTTCCCTAGCCCTGCTAATGTCCCAAACTCTCCCCTGCATTTGGAGATGGCTGGTGGCAGTGGCTAAGAGTCAGATCTTCCAGCTTGCCTTCTGTAGACATTCGATCTCCTTCTCCACGAGGACTCCTGCCTTGCCACACTGCGCCGGCGTCACCAGTATTAGTGGGGAATGGCAGCAAGATCTGGGACCATTTTTAATATGCCTGTGGTACCGGAGAGAAGCAAAACACGCAACTCCCTGCTGCGTGCTGGACATACGGATGCAGTAGAAACTGTATGCATATTTGGAAAGCTTGCTTATTTTAGGATTTTGTTCTGACATGAATCACTTGAGCTTCTCTTTCTCACTGGCTTTCTCCTTTGTGGCTCTGCCTCTCAGAATGATAAAAATCCCCATCTAGCAGCCACAGAGAGCAGATGAGTTTAAAATTTTTTTCTAGTAAAGAAGCTCATCCAGTGAAAGTGCCAAGGGACATGTCATAACAGATTTACAGTTTGCACGATAAATAAAGGGCTGAAGAAGCCCCATGGGAGGGTTTGAGGTGAGCACAGAGAATGCCTGGAGTCATGAGAAGGCAGAGGTCGCTGAGTCGACACCAAGAGGACAGTGATCATGCCAACAATCTCTGTGCTGCACACGGGCCTTCGAGTACAAATGTCGTGTGATGAGGAGGCCCCAGATGAAGAGGCGAAGATGTTACCCACATGTCCTTGCTCTAGAATCCATTACCATAGATGGATTGATTGGTCACATAAACCACAAACAAAATCTAAAAGATTCGTCATGGATCTAGATATGTGAATGGGGGTGAATTGGACAGTTGGACGGAGGGGGCAAGCTGACTGGGGCAGGACAGGGAGAAGGGTCACACCAGTGGTCAGGCTAAATGACAGCAGCAGGAGGACTTAGGAGGTCTGATGAGTGGGCAGGAGTCCCTAATTCAGATCTATTTATTTTTTTCTTACTATGTTTCCCAGTTCTCTGAAATTTTTTTCAAGAAGGGCCCTTACTACATAGGTTGGAAAAAAAAAAATCTGGTCCTATATGAAATCCTTCTATGAGATGCTCAAAAAGATTTGGAGATAATGAATGACTCTATAAGATGGGATTCTAAATAAACAGTTAATGGTTTGAAATATTAAAATTATCTTAAAGTCTTATTTAAAGTTAGTAGATCATTTTTCAAAAGGGTCTCCTTTTAAATTGAGCCATCACCTAGTAAAATGTCACAGGTTCCCTAATCGATAAGCTGCAATACGTGTGTTAGAAGTAACGACGTATAGCTAATGTGTTCATTATTCATGACAATTGTACACGCACCATTTTAATCTTCATTATCCTCCACAGACATTAGCTAATTTATCTGCAGTAGGGCTCTGGAGCAGTGCACTGCTATTTCTTTATTGGGCAGGCAGAGGAATTAATGCAAGGTGAAAGGCCTTGATTCTCCAAGGTCCCATTTCTGAACACTGATCCAGCTGAAATATTGAAGATGAATTGTTGACTGGAAGCAAACAGAAAGATAAAATGTTTGCCAGTTTGATTGGAAAGTGTTGCTGGTGTTTACTTACCCTAGAAGGCTTAAATGAAGCAGGGATCTAGAAACAATTAAGAGCCCCATATGCATTTCCACTTTAAGGCTCCAATTACAATGTAAGACTCTGTAACTTGTGAATGACACCAAGGAGTTCCCTATATCCTTCCCTCTAGGGAGACTGAGGCAGCTTGGTTTTCTTAGAGCTCCCTGCTTTCTTTCTACCTCAAAAATGGCACCTTGTCAAAGTGAACATTTTCACAATCAGGCAAGTTTGCAATGCTCTGTCTCTCTTTGGCAAACACCTTTAGTCATTCTTTCCCCCATTGTGTGTGAATCTCTCTCTCTCTCTCTCTCTCTTTTTTAAGATTTTGTTTATTTATTTAAGAGAGAGAGAACACAAGCTGGGGAGAGGGTAGATGAGAAGCAGACTCCCCGCTGAGCTGGGAGCCAAAGGCAGGGCTGGGTCCCAGGACCCTGGGATCATGGCCTGAGCCGAAGGCAGATGCTTTATGACTGAGACACCCAGGCGCCCCTTTTGTGTGAATCTCTTCTGGTCCAATGCATGAATGGCCATGGGAGAACAGCTGGCCAGCTTCCTACCTTCCTGTCCATCTTTACTACCCTTTCTTGGTGATCTTTTCTCCTACATTTTTATCTGGCTTGCCTAAAAATGGCATCACTGAAATTAACCAAAAAGTCGATTTTGGAGGCTCTGGTAGAGCCACAGATAGGATATTAGGATTGCATAATTCCTGATTCCCCATAGACCCAAAATCTTTCCTTTGGAGTTTTCTTCTATTGGCTAACCCAGCTTTAGAGTATAGGGTCTTCAGTAGGTTGTGAAGGTTTGCATGGTTCCACCAGTTACTAATCATGTAAAATTGGACACTTTGGAAGGTTGTTTTGTTTCCTTTTTTTTTTTTTTGATTTTATTTATTTATTTAAAAGAGAAAGAGGGAGAGGGAGTGCGAGCAGGGGGAGGAGCAGAGGGAGAAGCAGACTCCCTGAGCAGGGAGCCCAACGCGATGCAATGCAAGGCTCCATCCCAGTGCCCCGGATCCTGACCTGAGCTGAAAGCAGATGCTTAACTGACTGAGCCACCCATGCAGATGCCCCTGCTTTGTTTCTTTTAACTTTAGTTTCCTCATCTGGAAAATGGGAGTAATCCAAGCAATGCATTTAAAGAATGAAGGGCTCATACCAAGCTTAACAAAGATTGTGAGCTATTATTTGTTATGTCACAGCACCATAATTTGATAATTAAATGTGTTAAAAGAAACCGAATCTTTTTATTAGGCTAATGAATTCCTTTTAAATTTGGGGGGAAATGTTCATAATTTGTTTTATTTTCTACTCCTAGAAAGAAAATATAACTTTCCCTTAGAAGATAAATGGCTGACCTATGGTTCCCTAGAACTATCTAAGTTTTGGTAAGCAAGGGCAAACCAGCACCTCTCCAGCTTTTTCCTTTCTGCCTATTCTTACTTCCTTTTCTGAAATTCCCCTTCAAAACATGGACACTTCCTTACATCCTTTCCCCTAATCTTCCAAAGTCATCCTTCTGGCTGACCCTGGACTTGTCACCATGCGCTTTCCACTATTTCTGTATCATCCACATAATTTCTGGAAGCCAAACGTAGATAAAATGGAGCAGGTCTGTCTATAGGAGATTGGAACGATGATTGGAAGAGGAGGGCACCGAAGGGGGAGCAGTTCATCTTGATCCTGGCAGCAGAGAGATCTTCAAAAGACAAGTGTCTTAAATTTACCTTAATTCTCCTTGGCTTTTCTTTTTTCCTCTTAGAAACAGCTCTTGTCTGAGTTATTTCTCTTGAGATGGTGTCAGCAGAGAGAGGCACAGCAGTGACGAACTTTTATTAACTCCAGCACAGGCCTGTCCACAGGGGAGAAAACTCTTTCAAAGCTTGGAAGCAGTTGATGGTTAGAAAATGTGGAGCTGGGAGACCCGGGAGGGGAGCAGAGGTGGGCAGAAGGTATCGACAGGCTACAGGGAAGCAAAGTGCTGTCATCTCAAGGGGCATCTTTCAGGGCTCTGTCAACAGAACCAGGGTCCTTGTCCCATTTACAAGTTCTGTTTGCCCTTCTGGGACAAGCTGATGGGGGAACCTATTGGAAAATCTTTTGTATTTCCTTTCATTCCAAAACAGCTACTGGAAATCAACATTGTTTTCTAGATTTCAAAGCAAGGAAAGGTTGTGTGTTAGATAAACTGGAGGCCTCACAGTCTGATACCCCAAAGTTGCACCGTATGAAAGAAAAGGCTGGATGGAGTAAGTGGCTGTTTGGGGAAAGTTGGTTGTTTTGGGAATGGATTCTGTTTGAGGCAACAGTTTGGCAATATCATTTGAATAAAATATATTAATGTTTAACACCCATAAAAGTTTCCTTAGGTATGTGTACAGATTTGAATGTGTGTATGGAAGTTGCCTAAAGTTCTGACATATTTTTCCCTGTTTCAGTCTTTGTGATAGAAAAAGACAGTGATTGATACGCAACTAATGAAGCATCGAACTTTGCATCGGAATCCGGGGATGTACCGTATGATGACTAACATAATATAATAAAAAAAAAAAAAGAAAGAAAGAAAAAGACAGTGCTTGAAAAATGACTAACCTCATAAAACATTCCAAAAATATTTACAAAATTACACCAACTTTTGCAAATTCTCTATGATCGTGACCGGCTTTCTTCTCTCTTATGATAAATCAGGCCATGGTTGAGATTCTGGTCTAACATGGGGACATTTGTTGTCTCTCTCTTCTTTCAAGAGTCTGTCTCGATTCTTTCAAAGGCAGAAAATAATTCATTTAGTTTGACATTGCTTCCCAAGTAGCTATATTTACTCCACAATATCACTATTAAAAGTTTCCCTTCCCCTTACTCTTGTTATACACGTAAGGGTCACTTTCTTCTATGGGAAAACTTAACACCATGTATAGTTCCAAACCAGCTACAGTAAATCTGAAACCCAACACTTGTTTCAACTAAGACCACCAACCTCTTACCACTCCTCCTGGTAACACATTCTAGTTAGTGTTCTACCCCCAAGGAAACTTAAAAGTATATTAGCTAGGGTCTGACCTTGTTTTAGGACCTTAGGTAAATTTGTTGATTTTCCCAAGATATTGTATAATAAGAAGTCCATTTCTACATCCCTCCGTCTTCCTCAGAATGCCTGAGAAAGAAGTGGAAGCCAAAAGCGTAATCAAATCTTGACCAGGTTGTAATTTAAAGCTTTGGCTGAGTCTGGATACACATTGGAAGGCAGGCACAATGGAGTTTACTGTAAGGGTTGGGGAATTATGGCTGAATTATTTTCCATAAAAATATTCAAGGAAGTTCATCTCTGTGTTCATAAGAGGAGGAATACAGAGAAGGTTGGTAAGTGAGGTTGGGAGCATGGAGGCAAGACAAATGACTTTTAAGAACAGACATGTCTAATGTTCAACTCCAGATTCCTGATGGAGAGGCAAAGTCAACCTTGTCCTTTTCTTCAATACTTCTACAAACCTTCAATAAAGCCTGCTAACCACACAGAAGCTCTTTGAGATATAGAAATCAAAGGAAGAAACTGGGCTCAACATTGGGATTGGTGTGGACTAGGAAAAACTGATTCATCAGGGCCAGGAAGCTGGAACCAAGAGTATCTGGGAGAGTCTAAGTTCCAGAGGGAGTTACAGGAATCTTAAGAAAGGCAATGGCTATTTTCTGGGTTGTGGCACTTGAATTGGAATCAATCTCATCGTGAACTTAATGGGGTGGCATGACCCCAGAGAGCAGCTGATTATGAGTCTGAGGCCCTGACTCGTTTTGAAATCTGGCTCAGCCACACATGAGCTAGTTAATAGAAAGAAAGTGCAGCTCGTTTCCTCATCAGGAAGATGGGAATAATATTTTTGTAATAAACGATTCAGGGTCTCCAACGGATGTTAAAATAGGTGAAACATTGTTGAAGAAAAGGATATTCTCTGAGTAGCACCCTCCACCCCATATTACCTTCAAATTATAAGAGGAAATGTGTTTTTACAATTGAGAAATTGTGATGTTGTCATTGAGACATTTCCAAGACATCAAACATAATAGTAACACTAATATAGAGAGTGATATTAAATGGTACACAGATTTTATGGATGAGCGTTCTTGTTTTGGGGAGATGCATGCTGAAGTATTTAGAGGTGAGGTGTTATGATGTCTCTAACTTTCTTTAAAATATATCATTATGGGGGCGCCTGGGTGGCACAGCGGTTAAGCGTCTGCCTTCGGCTCAGGGCATGATCCCGGCGTTATGGGATTGAGCCCTACATCAGGGTCCTCTGCTGTGAGCCTGCTTCTTCCTCTCCCACTCCCCCTGCTTGTGTTCCCTCTCTTGCTGGCTGTCTCTATCTCTGTCAAATAAATAAATAAAATCTTTAAAAAATATATACCATTATGTATGTATACTTATATAATAAATATATGTTACATGCCACATATACGTGCACACATACATGATGTATGTGTCTATATATACACACATAAATACATGTCTCACTATGTCTGCATGCCTTTCTCTCTATCTGTATCTAATATAATATAGATATACATTTCATCTTATCTATATATAATACAGATAAGTATAGAGAGACAGGAGTGTGCAAATGGGGCAAAATGTTAGCAATCAGTGACTATGAGTGAAGCGTATCTAAGTGTTTCTTGTAGTATTCTTTTACTGTGTAGTTAAAGGAGAACACCTAGGATCACATCGGGCACCATGTCTATGCTCGTTTTGTGTTGGTCACCTTTTCGTCTTTCTTCCTTTTTCCTCTACTAGATTTATTCACGTTCTCCCAATCATTGAGAAGCTCTCATTATGGTTAAATATACCTTGGGTCCAGTTACATTGCCCTAAAAAAAAAAAAGGTAGTTTCTGAAAAAGCATAAAGCACGAAAAGGGTAGAATATTGTCAAAATGCCAAGAGAGGCAATAATTGACAGTTCTACAAGATTGTTCTGTTCTCCAAAAGGGGTATCCCATGGCATTGCATGTTAAATATTTTGCAGAATTAAGGGAGGAAGAAAATCAGTAGTTTAGGGGATAAAAAAACAATATCCAGAATACTAACATTTCTCAGTAAATACCAAAATAGAGCAAACATTTTATTTCAGAGTACTCATTTAGTAATGCAAAACCAAGATTATCTTTTCTGAGAACTTTCCTCCTCAAGGTAATAGGTTTTAATGTCTGCAGAAATGATGAACATTTAGTGGAAGTTGCCTCGGGGGCCTGAATTGTGTGCACAGTTAATGGTATACCATTGAAAGATATTTCTGTCAAACCTACTGGTCAACCTAACTAGTGGTCAGTGCATGTCTTGATTTTTAGGATAAAGACTCCAGGGTTCCGAGATATTCTTTCTTTAGCTGTGCCTACTTTATATCCTTAATGGTGGAATGGATATTGGAAGGAGACAGGAGGAATATGCTTAGTCTGGGTGCCCCTTTGGGCTCCAATTCTCTTGAATTCCACTTCTTCTCTTGGCGCTTTTGTAAAAATGAGTCTTTTTCATAATTCTATCATTAATCCTCAAAGCTCTCCTGGTAGAGGGAAGGGGGTGGCAAATTATTTAGTATCCCAACCTGTAAAGTGAGAAAACTAGAAGACTCAAGGAGAAACTGCGTTCTAAAACCATGCGATGAAAATTCAGTTTTTCTACCAGGCTTTCTTTCACTTCATGTATGTGAAGCACGATATAAAACGTAGGACGACATGAGGAAGAAAGATGTTTAGGACTCAGTGTCTGCCAACCGAGCAATAGTGATTCTCATAACAGCACTGTGAGAGCATGTGTGAGAGAGACACTGGTATGCAGACTGCACACTTCCACCCAAATGTGAGCCGTTGCTATGACTTATCATCAGAATTATCACCATTACCTTCTTCACCATCCTCTGTGTGTGTAATGGCAGGGTCCTCAGGAATTGAGGAGGAAGAGGAAAAATGACTTCCTGTGTGGGAAAACTAATTCTTTTTTAAAAAAAGATTTTATTTATTTATTTATTTGAGAGGAAGAGAGCAAGTGTGCACAAGCAGGGGGAGGGGCAGGCAGAGGGAGAGGGAGAAGCAGACTTTCTACCGAGCATGGAGCCTGATGTGGGGCTCGATCCCAGGACCCAGAGATCATGACCAGAGCCTAAGGCAGCTGCATAACTGACTGAGCCACCCAGGCACCCTGGGAAAACTAGTTCTAAGCAAGTTTTGGGTGAAAGGCCTCACCCTGAGGATTTTTAAAGCCATGGTTGTGCAAGAGGATGGGTAGGTGTACTCCGATGGAAGAGGCAGCACCCGTGATGGCAGCAGAATGTGCCCTGAGAGCAGATAGGCAGTCGGGCTGGAATACAGTGCGGGAGGATGGGGGCGTCCAATAGCTGGAAGGTAATAAAGCCCATGGCCAGATTTTGATGGAATTCAGGAAGCAATAAAAAGCCACTGTAGAATTCTAAGAAAGGAAATATTGTGACAAAGCGACGCTTGGGAAGATGAAGTCCTTTCAAGTGTTGGAATAGATTGTGGACAATTAAAACCAGAAGAGGAAGGAGGTTTTAACACAGAGCAGTGTCAGGGAAAGAAAGATCTTGCTTTGATCAGCAGTGTGAAGACCGAGACGATGCATGTCTAGAGAGCACAGATGGGGTGAGGCACGCTCCAGAAGTGAGGCTCTGCTAGACGGTCGGTGTGTGGGTCGCATGGGTCTGAAGTCAGAAAAGACTCTCGCTGCGGGTTTGGAGAGAAAGATAGACACCCCCCCCACCCCGCCCCGAGATTCAGGTGTGTTTGGTGAGATTGGAAAGCACATTGTCCTTAAAACCTGGCACTGCTAAGATTTTTGTCAGCCCCGTCGTCATCGGAAACTGCTGAGCGCTGGCTTGGGCTCTCAAGTCCTTCCCTCTTTCTGGAGTTGAGGGCTCCACGTGCCCTGCTTGCAGTCCCCATCACGGGGTGGGGACAGAGCCATGCCGGGGCAGTGACGTCAGCTAGCTGAGGCCCGCACTGGAGATACTGCTGTTGTTCCACTTTAGAGAATTTCAAATAACAAGCGATTTTTAAAAAGGCCTTGTTGACATGGCCCCAGTATTGCTGCTCTGGCCATCTCCTTGCAACTCGGCCGGCCTCACTTGCACACGGAGAGAATTCAGGGGCTTTTGTGACATCCTGCAGCCTCCGTCCTTCCGTGGGGCCTGCAGGCCCAACAGGAGGGTTTAGAGTTTTTTCTCCTTGCTCTTCAGTGTTGTGGGAAGAAAGAAATTCTAAAGTCCTTTTTTAAAATGTATCTTCTTTATTTATGCTGCTAGCAGCCTCCCCAAACAAGACTCCTTATGCCATCGTATCATGTATTCATTATGAAAATGACAGCGTCTTACATAAGTCCATAGGGGCCTGGGACGGGGAAGAAATCTGCAAGCCACACAATGCCCACTGTGCTTATAAGGACCTTTGGAAATAAAAGGAGGCTGTGTTTATTTAACAATGCTCATGTAGGTCTTCCCTTGTGCTCTGTGCTAAGCGCTTTACAGAATTCCTGTGACAGGTAGGTAGGTAGGTGTAACTGTTGCCATCCCCCTGATTGTTTTCAGAGGTGGAAGGGGACACCCAGAGACAGAGTAACCGTCTCTGGGTGAAACAGCTAATAAGTAGGGAAGCTGGTGACTAATTACTCAGGTGACTGATTTTGGAACTCTTAACCCCTATCCTCTACTGCCTCTCCAAATAAAGACAAAGATCCGTGTATCCCCTCTGGGTAATGCTATTTATAAAAGGATTAAGTCCTGCAATTTGTCAACTTGGAAAGAAGCCTCGTAAGTTGAAAGACAGCATGGCTTCTGTGGTATCTCCATCTTCACCCCATGGGGTGGGGGAGCCAAGGCCTTATGGGTATTTCTATAAACTTCCAGGGTAAAAGCCTGACGTTCAGGGTCCTGCTTCATGACCTTCAACCTACTCATCTCTTACAGGAACCACTGCGATCCTTGGCTTTTCTTGTGGATGCCAAAAAGAGAGACTCAAAATCTAAGGGAGTGGATGAGGGATCATGTTCCATTTGATCTCCCTGTCACGTTGTCTGTGCTTCCTTTTGCTGTCCCATGACCAATCTTCAAACTCTGAAAGTGGCTGGTATACATAATTTCGTGAAGCACTCTCTCCTGTTCTGGGCAGAGGCTGTCACCCCAGGAGACTATCATAGTGGTAATGGGGTCACTTTTGAGTCATTTGCCCAACTTATGAAAAAGGGAAGGAGGCTAGGGCGTCTTGTGAAAGCAGGAGGCTGAGGCCTGGTCAGTTTCTGCAAGAAGGGGTATCTGGGTAGGGCGAGCCCTGTGACCTACATTCCAAAACACCTCCATTCCAGCCACCGTGTGCCCTCACTGCACCCCAAACCTATTTCTTGGTTTGTTGTTGCTTTTATTCTTTGGTTTATGCCTTCTCTTCCATGGGTAGTATCTCTTCCCTCACTTCGATGACCTAAGTCCTTCGCATCCTTGAAAACTCAATTGATATTGTACCAGAAGGTTTTCCATGCTTATCCAAGCTGGAGGTGATTGTGCTCTGATTATGCACTGCCGAGATGTTTTAATTTAGGTACCACTTATTCAGTACTCATCATTCACTGCTTTCTATAGTCTATTCATGTGTCCATGTCTCATCTCCCCAACTATATTAAATGCTATTTGAAGCTACATAATAGGTGCTTAATAAAGGCCTGTTAATTGAGAGTCACTTTTACTCTAAGGTCTGGGAACTCAGTGCAGTCTTGGTTATCTCTTGTAAATCAATACCCAAAGAGCTGCCCCATTCCCCTGTGGCACTAGCATTATGTAAGTCTATCAAGGACTAGCCTCAGAGTAGAAGCCTTTATAGTAACCAACAGGAAGGAGGACAGCATATGCAGTTAAGGGAAGATATATCAATGGAGCTTCCAACAAAGAGATGCAATGACTCTAATTACCAGATTTTAGAGCAGCAAGGATTTCAGACTCCTGGAAACTAACCATTCCAAGGAAAGCCGCCAGTAGACAATGGGGCCGGTTGGGTGGATTATCAGAACTCTTTTCCACTAAGGTTACGCCATTCTGCAAACAAATAGACGAGCTTTGTGAACGAGAACATCAATTTAGAGTCTAGGGGGAAGCCAAGGGCTATTTTAGTTTGACCTTTAGCACACAATCTATTTCAGACTAAATTTTATTATGGAAGCACATTCCACAATATACTTGTAGTGAGAAATAGAATCTAATCAGAGCTGACAGCAGCTCCTAGCCTCAGCAGAACGAACAACAGTTTGAGCAGGAACCTGGCTTGGTGGAAATCTGAAAGGAAATTATGGTGGAACTGTATGAAAACAGAGTACCCAGGGTAACGCAGGGAGGCTGGGCAGACACGTGGTGGTTGCATGGATGAGATTGGCAATGTTAAAAGGTTGGGTAACTCACTGCATTGGCGGCGACAGCTAAATAAAGTCTGACATCAAAAACCCAAATGAGAACAGAAGTTGCTAAAATATGTTAACTCAAATCAGAGAACACACAAGAAAAGGAAAGGTTAAGAAAATAATTCTTTGAATTAAAAAGATTAACATTAAAATAGTCTACTCCTTCTCTAAGAATTCCAAGGAAACCATTTTTAGAACCATGGAGCATGTTCGCTAAAAAAGAAAAATCATTCCATTCTATGGTTTACTTTTCAGAATTACATTTGACTTTGAAAAGATAGAAGGATAGAAGTTTTATAATCATTATACAAAGAGTAAGACTTAAAAGTATAAAAAGATAAAACAACTTCCTCACAATTAGGCAATGAGTCAGCATGCGTCCAAGTTCTGGAACATAGATCTCCTGGCACCAGCTTTGGGAAAATGCTTTAAAATCTAAAATCCTATAAAAACAGAGAGAATAATTACCAATAAAGTCCTATTGCCTTTCATACAGTAAGTGTTTTACTCATCATGTTGAGTTGATTGTACACATAGAATTATTTTTATGTTCTTTTTTTTTCTCTTTCTTTCTCTGTTTAATTTCATTATTTTTTTTTTTGCTCTAGGTAACATCTGTGTATGATATAAATTTAAACGTTTTCTCATTTTTATCCCCATATGTAACACTTTTGTTGTTTTTTTTATGCATCCCTCTAGAGCTAATATATGCACTGATAAGACTATATGTGGAAATAGAATTATATTTTGCACATTATTCTGCATTTTGGTTTGTCATTAAATTTGTATCCCATGAATTTTTACATAGTTGTCTGCCTTATCCTACTTAGAGGCCATATATCATTGTTCATATCTAAAAGCCAAGGCTATATATTTAATAGCTCTCCACTGATGCACACTTGTTTTCAAGTTTTTTGTTTGTTTTTTGGTTTTGGTATTGCCAGCAATGCTTCAATTAATATCTTTGTTCAAAGACATTTTGCACGAGTGGGAGTATATCAGTAGAATCATTTCCTAAAATTAGCACTTACTGAAACGTTAGGCTGCATCTGTAATTTTGATGGATATGGCCAAATTGCTCTCTATAGAACTTCTACCAACTTATATTCACAACAACAAAAGATGAGAACGCCAGTTTCCCATACCCTGGTCACTGAACATGTTATTTAACTTAAAAATATGTATGTTGTTGCCAATTTAATTCATGCAAAATGTTATCTTATTCATTTTCTTTTTTCTTTTTTTTTACTTTGAATGAGAATGAGCATCTTATGTATTTAAAAGTCATTTTTATTTCTTGAACAGCTAGAATCAGTTTGAAAAAATATTCTTATATCTTTTTATTTAATTAATTAAATTTAAAAAATTAATGACACTTAACATGTATTCATATTTCAGTGATATAAACTGTGTACTTGACCTCATAATTCTCTCTAGGCCTCTTCACTTTTCTCTTCTAGAAGTGGAGAAGTGTATGTGTGTGTTAAATGGGTTATCATCAAGGTGGCTTTTATTCAGTGTATCACTATGTGACTCCATTGGCAAGCTTATATAGCTGTCCCTTTTTCGTCTGCCTTTAAATGTCGAATGAATACAGTCTATCTGAGTATATTAACCAATAAATGACAACATTGGCAACAAGGAGCAAATGTCAAAATAAAGCTGAGGGTTATCCTTTTTTCCCCCCTTTGAAAAGGATCACTAGAGTTTTTTCTTTGTGGTGAGCACATTTTGCAAATTCTTTACGTGACTTTAATTCACAGTGAAACTTAACTTCCCTATTTCATCTTAGAGATTCTTCTCTAGTCTCAGGAAGAGATAAGCTGTCTGAATCTTGTAGGAGGTTCTGAGGGCAGTAAAGGAGCCCCATGCCAAAAGAGATGACTTTTACCAGAAAAGCAATGTACATCTTTTAATACACAAATAAAGTCTGCACTGTCAATGAAAACGTCCTATGTGAGACCTTCTGGTGAATGATTGATGCCGTCCCTCGTGTCTGCTGCAGACTTCCCTGGGTTTGCTCAGGCTACATTTCTCTAATCTTATTTCCATGAAAACGCCAGTAGAGAATGGCAGCCTATATCTGGCAACACTGGACTGGGTCACATGACTCAAGAAGGCCGGTCAGAAGTGGGCTAAGGAACTGTGCTGGTCTCTGTTGTCAATTTTATTGACAGAAAAATGAGTCATTAAAAAAGGACATCTGAAATTATAGACCTAATTTAGTTCCTGTGTATTAACCAGCAATTCAATAAAGCCTGAGAGCCGTTTTCATGCACCTGAAGTAGCTGAGTGTAACTGGTTTAAAAATTTGTTTAGTCTAGTCCCAGGAAAACTCAGAGATCTGCTGATTTCTCTCCCTTTTTCTAAAACACAGCATCTGTAAACCTGGAAGATAGTCATCCCTCTGCAAGATGCTGATCGCATTTCACAACCTGCTCAACCACTTTCTTTTGGCCCAATTTTGGAAGAAGAAATAATTTAGAGCTATTTGTTTCCTGATTTGGGGACTTGATTTTATCCTTTGAAATGATTTACTGAAATCTTTGATTTTTTAAGGAATGATACCACTGTAGGAAAAGGAGATTTCCTTGCAAAATTCACCCATTTGGCTCTGATTATCTCTGCTTCTTGACATCACAAATACCATTGGTGAGATCGCTATTGAGTACGGAAATAATTTGGGAAAATATAACAGGCAGAGAGGTTTATAAAAATTCAAAATGCCTGTAAATTCTAAAGAAACTAGACGGAATATTTTAGCCTTTATAACGTTTGGTTTTTTTGAGAATATATCCTATAACATTTTTAGGTATAAAAGCTAAGATCAAATTGAGAAGATGAAAAGAATATTCTGTGATTCTGTCTTTCCATGGAATGCCATTTATACAAATATATTTTTAAAAAATAAGAAGCCATTCAAATTATGTGGAATTATACTCTGAGTTTATGCTGTACACTCCCAAGACTATTATCAGAGGACAGTATTTTCCTCCATATTGGTGTCCTCACATATGGAATATGGCAAAGCAGACGGACCAAATTT
This sequence comes from Ailuropoda melanoleuca, assembly GCF_002007445.2. NCBI lineage: Eukaryota > Metazoa > Chordata > Mammalia > Carnivora > Ursidae > Ailuropoda > Ailuropoda melanoleuca. The sequence goes on along the minus strand of NC_048227.1, from coordinate 91,335,696 downwards.
AATGGTCTGGTGAGTCTGTACAAATTAACTGTTTATGGTTTTCCTTTACGCCAATAATAGTCATCTAGAAAATATAATGGGGAAGAGATATCATTAAAAATAACAACAAAAATTAAAAATCCATGGAAATGACCTTAAAAGAAGTGTCTACCCATATGGAAAAAACTACTAAACTTCACTGAAAGTCACACAGATGATTTGAATAAATGTCTTCCAAGTGGAAAAACAAAATAGCGTGTGATGTCAATGCTTTCCAAAATGATGTTTATATTTAATTCGATCACCCTCAAACATTTGAATTTTTGAGAAACATTCTAAAGTTCATTTGGAAGGATAAAGAGCTGAGACTCACCATTTTTGAAAGAATATTTTAAGATGAAAGCTGCATTGCCAAAGATTTGAACATATTACAAAGCTATGAAATATGAAATGGGTGGTGTCAGTGTCAGGACAGGCACACAGATGAATGCAACGGTAGGAACACCAGAGAAAGACCCATCTATACACATTTTTAGCATATAATGAAAATGACTTTCAAATGGGTGAGGAAAGAATGCATTATTGAATAATTTGGATGATTATTTTTTAGAAGGTCATGTCTTTACTTATAGCAGAAGGGCCAACGGTATGGAGGGAGCGGGTTGTAAATGAGCTGGGGTGCCCTCTCCTCAGAGACAGGGGTGCCTAATAAATTCTGTGAACAGCCTCATGTGTTTACCCAGAGTGCCATAAAATAATCCTTTCCTATCTGCATTTTCTATGATGCAAATATGGGAGCAAGCACTGTGTTTTACTGTATACCAAAATACATTCAAAGTAGATTTAAGAACTAAATGCAGATAAAACTGTAAAAGCACCACCAGAAAATATGAACAAATGTCTTGGGTTCAGAAAGTCCTTAAAAAGAATAAAACAGAAGAGAGAAATTATAAGGGAAAACAGATGAGCTTTGATGAGATATCATGAAGATTTCTGCACTTGAACACTATGAGACCAACAGAATTAAAGGGCAAGTGACCAACAGGGGGAAACGCTTCAGTCTGTGTTAACAAGTGGAAAGCTCCTAGCAATCGAGAAGGAAAGACAGTCATCTACGTATCTTAAAAAGCAAAAGGCATGAACAGGCAATCCATAAAGGTTATTTTTTTAAAATATCAAACTTATGAATAAATGTTAAATATCACTAATATAGAAATGCCAACTGAAACAATAATGGGACCCCTTTTCACTATTAAATGGGTAGACATGAAGGGTTCATAATTCCTAAGGTTGGGTAGGCTGTGGGACAGCGATCACTTTCACACTGAGGAGTGAGTAAATTGAAATAAACTTTTAAAAGGCAATTTGAAAGCAGATTTTCTAAGCCTTTAAAATGTCTATACACTTGGACTTACTTGTTTTAGGGGTCTATCCGAAGTAAATAGTTAAAGATGGAGTCAAAATTAAATATATTCTATCAGTCTAATTCATGAAAGGGTCAATTTAAAGAAATCTAAAGTTTCTTTAAGTAGGGGATTATATAAACTCTGTTATATATTTACTGCAGGGTTCTATTTAGTCATTGAAAGCGTTAATAGAAAATGCTTACTGGTAAGCATAAATATTCACAATACTGAGCCAGAAAATAAAATGTAGGATATCAGAGTATAACATTATTTTTGTAAAACAATATTTAAACAAATGAAAAAAAATAATAAATAGCAAAAAGTAAAGGATTATGTATCAGTGCTGGGTTATAGATAACGAGGGCTTGTCTGTGATTTTTCTGCTTAAGTTATGTGCACAGAACATTTATTCCTTTTGTAACTATTTTTGAAAGGTAGATGTTATTAAAATACAAAGAATAAAAAAAGTTTATTCCATTTTTGCTATGTTTATGTCATCATGCTTTAAATGATGATTCAAACTTCGGCCACATATCAAAGCTACCATCATCAGAAGAATCAGTCTTCTGATTTTTAACTTGTCATCATCATAAGAGATTGGCCTGTCTTAAAAGATGGGATGATGAGATCGGATGGAACTATGTAGTGGGGTTTGGGCACTGGCCAAGACTCTCCTAGCTTTGCCATCCAACCCACAGAGATGGCATCACCTAAATAAGTACCTTGCACACAGTCAATAAATATTTGATGTTTATTTTGAAAATCCCTACTCTTATTCACTTACAAACCAGAAACTTTGCATCATTGATTCTGACAAAAACAGTAATCAAAAATTTAAGACTATCATTTATATTTAAATGCCCCAAAAGTTCGTGTTTATATAATGTTATATTTTAAGCTCATATATGAGTTAAGAAATACATTTAACTTTCAAGACTGTGTATAGTAACGTTCAGGGTTATGTATACAAGAGGAATCCTTAACCTGTTTTAATGATACTCTTTGAGGTGGGGTGTTGGCTTTATGTGTTCATAAGTTTGGGAAACTCACAAATTTAATAACCTACTCTGATGTATTTATTTTAATCAGATGTAGAGTTTACGTGGATATATTTACATTGACAATGCATGTAGTTATGTCAAGTTTTAAAAAGCAGAGGCAAATAATTCAGTTCAAGAGTAGGTGGGGGCCTCATATGTGGAATGTAAGAAAAAAAAAAGATGAACATATGGGAAGGGGGAAAAGAAAAAAAAAAGGAGAGGGAAACAAGCCATAAGTGACTCTTAAGGATAGAGAATAAACTGAGGGCTAATGGAGGGAGGTGGCTGGGGAATGCGCTAGATGGGGAATGGGTATTAAGGAGGGCACTTGTGATGAACACACTGGGTGTTGTATGTAAGTGATGAATCACTGAATTCTACTCCAGAAACCAATATTGCACTGTACATTAACTAACAAAATTTAAATAAATAAAAATAAATAAACTAATGAAATAAAAAGAGAGGATGGGGCAAGCACTGTAAATGTCTTAAATATTTAGTTATATTTAAATATTCCTTATAACTTAAGGTATCAAGTTGAATGAAATTGGTCAAAGATGATGTGCAATTTGTGGCGTCTTTTTGTCAGTTCTGGGAAACTTCTGATGACTTGCGGTGCCTTTTACTTCAGAGGCCCATCCACTCTCCCAGTGAGTTTGTGACTGAACTTGAGCCTAGAATGAGCATGTAAAAGGCCCTCCTGATGAAAGTCCAAGAGTCATCTTGATGGCTAATGTGTAGTGTTTCACAGCGTGAGTCACTAGGGTTTCGAAGCAACATCAATTTGGCCATAATATGTTTCTATGGTTTCCACATTTATCACTCTCTACCTTGGTAATGAGCACCAATAAAATATGACCTGTGTGGATTACAGCAAGAGAAAAATCTGAAAAAACACTCTTTTTATAGTTTCTTTTCTTGTAAAACACTCGCTGCCTCCTTCTGCTAAGACCAACCTATATTTTACTGGACCAAGCAGTATGAGGTCATTGGCTCCCAGTATTGCAGGAGGCTTCTATGCCAAAATCACAGAAGTATTGTGTGTTTTGCCTGTGTCATTATAAAACATATCTGCCTAGGAACTAGAGAAAGAATACGCTGGAGAGTGGCATAAACAGGAACCTGCCCAGTGTTGCCAATGTCTATAAAATGCATGAAATGCACAAAAACCTGCGTCTTTTATGGATCGGTAACAGATGGAGGTCAGGCAATGGTTAAAAAGATAAATAAATAAAAGTAACATAAGTGATTCTCCAGAGCTGTATGAAGAAGAGATGTGCTGCGTTCAACTTTCAGCTCCTTGGTGTTGGGTTTGGTGATAGAACCAGTGGGAGCAGTCTTCCGTGATGTGATGGTTCATAGATCACTCAGTCACACAGAGGTCCTTCTGTGGAAGATTCAACATCTAGTTATGTTTTCTGTGCCACGTGTGTGGACTTTTCAATGATCGGAATTCTCAGTCTGTATTTCCTTTCATAAAAAGTACACCCCATGTGGGAAGAAGAGGCTTGCTCCTTGTTATACCAAACCCCACATGCCCCTCTCTCCCTTTGTGCTTCAGCACCTGGCTTGACTAGCAGCTGTCCCCCAGCCTCCCCTGTTGGGAGGAAGGATTTACCCAACAGGCTGTTTGATGCCTGTCCTGGTGGCAGGAAGGATCTTGTACCTCTGGCATTTGGCAGAGCAGGACAGGCAAGCCGGGAGTCCCTGCTCCCCCGTGCAGCATTGACACCTGACAACAGGTGTCTCTGCTGCTTGGCTTCTGCCAGCTGTTGATGCCTGAGTTATGCACAGAAAATCCCTGGCAAAAAGTCATAGAGTCCTATTTTTCCGCAGCATTGGGGAAACTCCTCTAGTGACTATGGTTGACAACTCTTGGAAACCAAGTTCATTTTCATTTTTTTTTCTCCAAAGAAAGTGAGAAAGAGAGAGAGAAAGAGGATAACTAAGGTTCAAGGCTAACTGAACAGAGGTTATACAGAGATCATGTTAAGTCTTATCTGTTTTCATGTTCAGATATCTTGAAGACCAAAGTTGAGTCCCGGAATAGGGAAACCATCTTGTTTTGAAGTTCCTCAAATGTTTATGTCCAGATAGGGAGCCCTAGTCATGGTCAAGATGTCTATTCTATCACTTGGGAGTTGTCCTGTTGCCCTGAGCAATTGACTTGACATCTTTCTATCACAATTTCCTTGTCTGTAAAACTGAGATAATGATGCCTATTGAGAAGCTTAAATGAAATAATGCATCCGATGCTGTGGTATAGGACAAAAATTCAATAAAAGTCATTTATCAGTATTATGATTTCAGGGGAACAGCATAATATTTTTTTCTAATTACTACACATTTCCTGGCTGTTCTATGCATAGACTGCTTTTGTTGAGGAAAAAAAATAACCTTCAAAAAGTGCTTTTATTTCTCCAGGGGCTATTAAAATGTCTAGTCCTATTATAAAGACTTTCACTTTCAACCCAATAGACATGCTCAGAAATGGAATGGACTCTGGGGCGGTTGGGACTATGGGTTTAATGACATCAGATACATAACAACTACTACTCTAGGCAAGTCTAGAAATACCCTCTATCTTGCCTGAATCACATGGCAAGCCAAAATCAAGCAAGCTACACAGCTAAGAAATGATTTGGGGGCTCTTGAGTCTGTTTTCATTAATTCTTTATCAATTACATACTGAGTATTTATTGACTTCTATACGTGAAGTGCTGTAGGCTAGCTGCTTTGGGACTGTATAAACATGTATAAGACACAGTCTGGTGACCCACAGGAGCATATGCATAGTAGAAAAATTTACATTCAAAAAATAACCACCATAAAGGTAGGCGTGGAAACTCCTGTCAGGGTGATGTAAACACAGGAGCTCACAACATTCACTTTTTTCCCACAAAAAATAGCTTGGATTTTGCTGGATATTTATTCATTAAAGAAAAAGGCACTTAAGGAGGAGCAAATGGCATAAACAAAGGTGTTAAGATTCTCAAAGTGATTACTGTGATAACAAAAGATGACTAATTACCATTTTATACTATGCACTAAGTTATCAATATACATATATACACGTACACACATGATCAAATAGATGCTAGAGAGTGTGTCCTAAGGTAGGTAAGGGATTCAGCTGCAAAGATAAGCTGGGATAAGAATAGGACCTTTAACCTTTCAGTGATGTCACATTTCCCTAACAGGAATAAAGGGCTTTCTGGCCTGGGGTGACCTATAGCTATGGTGTCTGGTGGCAGGTGACTAAGTGAATGTAGGTCTGGTCTGGTCAGTTGCTGGGATTTAGCAACTCACAACCATCCTATGAAGTAGGTAGTGAAGATATTGTTATGTCCACTTTACAGAAGGTAAGAATAAGGCACAGGAGACTAAAATGACTAAGCCAGGGGGGCTTGGCAAGTCATTTTCAGAGTTCGGAGTATCCAAATCTTGCTTGACTGATTTCCAATCCACTTCAGTCTCAAATTCAGGTTGTCCCCTGTGGCGTAATACTTCACACTGTTGATTTTAGAGTAGAAGGCAAAACCTTTATGTCCGGAGATCACTGTAAGAGGTTAAACTAAGCGGCAGCAAGCCCAGTGTTCTGGGGCTTCTTGAACTGCATGTAAATGGTAGAAACGCTGAAGACTATTGAGGAGCTGTAAGTGTGGTTCTAAAGGACTTGGGGGGTCAAGGATGTGAGCATTCAGAAGTCATAGGTCACAGAACTTCAGAAGTGGGAGAAGCTTTGAAATATCTCATTCCTGTATTTTACTAATGAGGAAGCTAAGGCTCAGAGAGGTTAGGTGAATTGCCAAAGTCATATGGAGAATGGAGTAGGGGGGACAGCTAGGTCTCTTTTCTCTTAATCTACTTGTATTAGTCAGGATTCTCCAGAGAAACAGAATGAGTAGGAGACACATACACACACACAGGAATTCTATATACAAATGTATGTGTGTGTGTGTGTATCATATATATAAATATTTATGTATTTATATATAGGATTCATATATTAATATGTAAATATATATGTGTGGAAATATATTTATTATGAGAATTGACTCACATGATTATGCAGCCTGAGAAGTTCCACGATCTGCCATCTGCAAGCTAAAGACCCAGGAAAGCCAATGGTGTAGTCTAATCCAAGCATGTGTTCAAAGACCTGAGCACCAGCGAAGCCAAAGGTTCAAAACCAAGTCCAAAGGCTGGAGGAGAAGATGAGATGAGATGCCCCCATTCAAGCAGGGAGGCAGAGAGAAACAAAATAGGTGGCAAATTCTTCCTTCCTCTGCCTTTTGTTCTATTCAGGCCCTCAACAGGTTGGAGGTGCCCACCCAAGTTGGGGAGAGTATTCAATTTACCGAGTCCACCAGCTCAAACGCTCATCTCATCTAGAAGCACCCCTGCAGATAAACACAAAGCTAAGGTTAAATCTGGGAAATTTGTAGTCAGTCCAATTAACACATAAAATTAACCACCGCACCACTTCTGATAGAGAATGAAGACCTAAATTCTTCATCTTTTAGAGGAAATATTAAAAGTGGCAACCGATAAGATGGGAAAAGAGTGAATAGATCAGTGAACAGAGGAGGGTGAGCTGAGGATAGCTGTGTGTGAACAGAGGGGAAGTTGTTCTATAAACAAATCCTGGGACGTTTGCCAGAGCTGGTACACAAATGTGAAATTATAAAGTGTCCTGCCTCCCCTTGGAAACATTCTCTTCAATTTTACCATGTTCAGTTTTATCATGTCCCCCTCCAGAAGAGGAAGTAGAAAAAGGTTAAGTGATCTTGGATATGTCTGAATTTTCAACTCAGGGTGACTAAGAAATCACCAAATCTTATTAGATTTAAATGGAATTGGTTGAATCAAGTTTCCTACATAAGACAAATTAAGGGGTTCAGAGGTCATACATTAAAAATTGGTTTTAGAAAATAAAGTTATGGCTCAGTAACACCTGAAAATACTATAGTAAAAGTTCATATTTATAAGATTTGGGGTAAAAGAAAAATCCTGCAACTTAAAAAAAAAAACCTCCTGTTCTAGGGGCACCTGGGTGGCTTAGTCGTTGGGCGTCTGCCTTCGGCTCCGGTCTTGATCTCAAGGTTCTGGGATTGAGCCCTGCATCAGGCTCCCTGCTCAGCAGAGAGTCTGCTCCTTCCTCTCTCTCTGACTCTCCTCCCTGCTCTTCCTCTCTATCACTCTGTCAAATAAATAAATAAAATCTTAAAAAAACAAAAACAACAACAACACTTCTGTTCTATTAAAGAAGAGGGGAAATTCCTAGTCTGTTCCTACAGAGAAATGTAGCGATTTGCCCAAGGTCACCAAAAATAACTGGGGCTAGAGCAAAGACATGACCTCGGAATATTTCTATACCTCACTTCTAGAATCTATGGAATGCAAAGGAATGCCAGATGTCATTAGGTATTGAGTGGGGTAGAATCTTTTTGTAAGCACACCATCTTCTTTGTGTAAGGTACCTTGGAGCAGATATTCTTGGTTTTGCCCAGGGTGACCTGAAACCCCTCTTGGTGATGCCTGTGTAGGTTGGAGAGGCATTTACTGTCCTGAGGGAAGAATAGACCAGAGACCTCCAACCACCTGGAAGAAGGGAAGGCTGCCCTCCCTAAATCCTAATGAGAAGGTGCATTAGTTTGCATAAGAATCCCTGGGGCTTTAGAGAAGCCAAGGAAGAGAGGTGGGATAAACCCCACTGGTCACTTCGGTACAACAAAAAGACCTTGAGTGTTAGGCAGGAAGAATCAATTCAGATTATGCAGATCCAGTCTCCAGCAGTAGAGCCTGGTGTCCACACCGCTAGTGCATTGACCAGACTTTGTATTTGTCCCCTCTCTCTGACCCACCACCTGCCCTTCTTTCATAGAGTGAACACTCTGGAATAAAGTAAGCATGTAATGTCCTTGGTAAGAGGGAACCTGATTAAAGTGATGCTGGATATTTTTCTCATAAAAAGTTGTGGGGCTTCAAAAATTAATTGAGAAGGAGTAGAAATTAAAAATGGGATGTGATCTTAAACTGCAAGCTGAAAAAAAGGGACTCATCCTGGCTACACATGAATATCATCAGCTCAACTAATCCGTAGAAAATTCTCGTTCCGATATTCCGTAATCCAATATTTTAAAGAGCTTACGGGCTTGAAATATGTTGGTGGATGCTAGGCTGAAATAGACAGGCATGGGAAGAATACATTGGAAAAAGTGAAAGAAGAAACCCTGTGAATCTTCAGAGAGCAGTCTCTATTATAATTATTTAACAAGCAACTAACTTTGAATGAAAATATAATGTACTTAAAATATTGTTTTACCTTAGTAGGCTTGGCCAATTATTCTTATCCACTTTTTCCTTTTTACCGACAAGAGAATGCCATTTAGTGTACAGTTAAGCAAGCAAAATAATTTCTTGCACACGTATTCCCCTTACCTTTGGAAGGAGAACCTTATTTTTGACTCCATGTGGTACAGTAACAGCACATATTCAAGGTTCGCTACAAAAAAATGGCAACTGGTAATGATTAAAGTACCGTTATAGAAATAATATATAAAAAGATTACTTATGATCTTGAAATAGCCTGTCAGTGATTGGCATGACATCTGTACCTATTCAATTACTTCCATTAATAACTTTGTTGCTGGCTCCCTTTGGAACTTAAAACAAATCATCTGTTGTGTATCAATTACCTTCCTCAATAAAATAATAAATAATATTATCTTAAAAACCCACAAAAAAGTAAACAAAAACTCAGACTCTTTTTCCATAGGCTATGGTGTCTTTTTAGAGGCTACTATCCTCAAGCAGAAATGACAGAAAGAGCCCCTCTGTAACGTGAGTAGTTCTGCGGGGAAAATGGGCCTCCTTGTGACCCAGGAGATAGGAGGAATCTTTATGAAGGTGCTCCCTGGACTTCACAGAAGACACCTCTTTCGGGGGGCCCAGTTTGAGTGTTCACAGAAAACTGTGTGTAATACACTTCTACAAATACCATCTTGGCTAGTGGGAAAAGAAAGGCATACAAGATAAAGTCACAGAGAAATGTAATAAAGGCTTGAGTGTTTTGGCAAATATGTTATATCTAAGCATCCCTTTGCTTTTTAGACCCTGTAGTTTGGGCCCCATGAAGATAATCTGGGGTGTTGGCTTCTTCCTTGGCTAGTTTATGGGCCCAGATAATGTACATCTACTCTGACTTCACCTTTTAACACGCTAATTGGCTTTTCCAGTCCAGAAGTTCATAGCTATGTGCACCATAGCCGTTGTGACTTTGAGATAGATGGGCAAGTTGGTTTTCCCCACTCCTCTACCAAGCTTCTGCTCAACACTTCTTAGAGGTGCCATATAAGTCAGATAATTGAAGAGGTTCCTGATGGCTTTACTCTGTTCTTCCTTACATAACTTTTTTGGTGCCCATAACTTAGAACCACTCAGCCGATTATGAAAGTGAATGAAACCCCATTCAAAACCCCGTTCATGGAAACAGACATGAAATATGGAATTTATAATGCATGTGGCTAGACAAAAACACTCTGCAAGCCAACTAAGGATTTGAGCTTCTCATTGAATAGCTCCACTTCACTTCCACTGCCCTTCTTGTGCCGAAGGCTGTGAGCAGCCTTTCTGGTGCATGTCAGCAATGCCACGTAACACATAGGCCCTAATGGTCCTTCCTCGAGAGGTGTTGCAGCTTCATGTTTCTGATGTCCCAACCAGATAACTCACTAAACTCCAGCCATAATTCTTCTGTGCTCTCCATGGCCTGTCCCACATAATTTAGTTTAACCCATAAATTCATATTTGAAGATTTAGGGGCATATGATACAACTCCTTGGAGGACCTGATGACTGGTACAATCGAAGCAGGCACCAACCTTGCTGTAGAAAACAAAATTTGGAGTAAGAAGCAAGCCCCAGCTTTTCCTTTTGTAACTGTGATTTCTCCCATATATTGACTGTTTCTTGTGCCAACCATGGACCTCTGAAGATCAGCTTCATCCCCTGGTCAACCTTAGTACTGTACTGCTGAATAATGTAACAAAGAAATATATTACTAGATTTCATACAGTTTGCTATGTGAATTCATACTACATCATTTCAAATGAACAACAGAAACTCATCCACTCTTCCCGGGAGCTGGATCTCAGCAGCTGTCAGAGGGGCTCCCATGCCTGTTTGGTGGGAAGAGCTCAGGGACATGGGAATTCAGTCTGTGGAGCACAGTCAGGGTCTTAGGCTCCTTCCCACAAATACATACACTCAAGGGGGGGAAAGGCCAGGGATTTTGGAGAGGTGTAGAGCCAAGCGTAGAGTCACTGTTCCAGGCCTTGAATCTGTGCCAGTCCTCCATTCCTAAGTAAATGTGGGATAATGTATTGTACTCTTCACAGGCAAAGCAGATCATGGAAATTATTTTATGAAAAGTACCTGGGAGTTTTGCCAAGCTCATTTTTGGTTCATTATACCATCTATTATTAATACATTATCACATAATGATCACTCGGTCTGATTTTTTTACCCCATGCATACAGTGGTGGTTTTCCCCTTTTCTGTGCATGCAGACAATGTAACTGAATCATAGTCAATGCTCAATTTTAAAATTTGATCATCTGCATATTGGCAGAAAGAATCATCCTGATGATTCTTCTGAGAAATTCTTAACTTACTTTATCACAAGGCTCACTTTTCAGAAAGTAGAGAAAAGAAAAATAAAATTACCATTATGGACTGAAGTCTGAGGAACTGGGAATAAAATGTGAGGTGAAGGGAAATGGTAAAGAACGTTAGGAGAAAGTAACGATGTCATCTTAGTTTTCGTACTAAACTTGGAAGGAAATACAGAGAAAACAATGCACAGGTTTTTAAGTGACCAGAGAAAAAAGTAGGAGCAATTCCACGACTGGAGGTTTTAAAAAGACAGCTCAAAAGGAATGAGATTCTCAACACATTGTAATGATACGATCTTGGAAGACCTCGGTCATAAGGCAGTTCGAGGAACAAGTACAATTGGAAAAGGCCCACTGTCTACTTCCAGAAGTGGTTAGGTCAGAAAAAGGAAGGGCCAGTGCACAAAGAAGAATCCATTTTTACAGACCCATCTGGGATGGGGTTTACAGAGGGACTGAGGTACAGCCCTAGCATATTCATCTTCCTTACTTCTGCACCTACTGTAATGCGAGAGCCACCACGTTTCTTACATTGATTCTGTCTGGAGAAATGTCATCCCAAGTTCTTGTAAGTTGCTGACGAGATGCCAGCAACATCGTTGACAAGGTGGAGAATGAGAGACGTGTCAAAGGTACAAAAATACTGTGGCGGAAACATCTGGTTGCCTATCCCAATATCTAGTCTCCTTTTCTTTTTCAGGACAGAACTACAGTGACCTAAACAGAACTAAATTGATTTCATTTGGGGGCAATGTTTTCAATGAAAGGTATGCATTTCTCAGCCTCTCTTCCAGCTTCCTATGGCCGTGTGACAATATTCTGGTCAAAGAAATATAAGAACAGGTGTTAATATGATTTCCAGGTTGACCAAGATCCCTGAGCCAGGAAGAGTGGCTCTTATGTCTCTTTGCTGTCATCCTGTAATGAAGCATCTTGGACCACACCAGAGTCTAAAGGAGGGAAGTTATATGCTGAGAATAGTGAAGGTGGCAATTAAAACCTGGATTCTTCATGTTTCCATGGAATGTCTGCCTCTGAACTTTCTACCCTGGATTTCTCTTATTTCAGAAAAAAAAAATGTCTATTTGAATGACATTATGTTATTAATGGAGTATCTGTTATGGAGCTCAACCTAATCTTAACTGATAAAATTTCCAGAAACTACAAATGGGTTTCAAGGACTAGAGACAAGTGCATGTAAATCCCAAGAAAAACCCTTAAAAAGAATTCTAAGTCATATTGAAAGTACTTAGGGAAGAAAATGGTGATTTATTGAAGATAAGACACATTCAAAAAGAATAATTATTACCAAGTTACTTTCATTTATTTGGAACTTATTATCAGATTAGTAGCTTTCATCTAATAGCTAATGCTTGGGAAAGATTTAATACTCGCCTGGTGCTGTGTTAGGTACTCTACATGCATGATCTTTTATAATCTTCACAACAAGAGTCATTAAAATCCTCAAATTGCAAATGGTGAAACTGAGGCACTAGGGTTTAAGTAACCAACCCAATGGAACACAGTTATGAAGTGACGGAGATAAAGATACAGCCCAAGTAGCCTAAGTTCAGAGGTCACTCTAACGAGTACACTACACTGTCCTTTAGAGGAAAGACGTAGATGAGTGTATTTTAATTTTGAGTGCCACTGGGTATAATCTCATGATAGTCAGATGGAAAAATGTGAGATGCACATTTAGATAAATTCAAGATGTTCAACCAATGTCAGCCTGAAAGTCTCCTGATACTTGTCAAGGTGTCTTACTCAATCCACTCCTATTTAGAATTTTATTAAGGGCTGCAGACACAGAAGATATATTTCTCAAATGTGCAAGATTCAAAGTAAGTTTAGGCTGGAAAAGAGAAGGCCGATGGAAACACGGGAGGTCTCATCAAATTATTATTCTATAATTTTAGAGCTTTAGCGTTCTCAACATCGTCAGTCTAACAGCCTTCCCGGAGGCAAGAAGGCAAAGTGATACAAGACCTAAGAAGATATTTTGCAATATTGCAAGTGTTGACAATATTTTGAGAAATTACATGTACACTTACCCTTTAACCCGGAAATTCCATGTCTAGGATATTACTACAAAGATACACCAGTGAAAATGAGAAAAGCAACAAAAGAACACAAATTCACAAAGCTATCAATCGTATACTAATCCCATATAACCTAGTTTCCTTAACAAAACTGTAAGGAAAAAATTAAAAAGAAATAGACAAGGGGCACCTATAGATTGAAAGAGACTTAACTAATTGTAATGATAGGCCCTTATTTGCATCCTGATTGAAGCAGAGAGAGATGGAGAGCAAGGTGGGAGGCAAGGTGGGGGGTTGTACATTTGGAGAAATGTGAACACCTCCTGTATAGTTATTTAGGAATTATTTTTAATTTGGAAGAGGATAATAATGGTATTGCCATTGTTACAAAGTCAGAGTCCTTATATCTTACAGAAACTGAATCATTATCGATTATTTGGTATAGTAATCTGGGATTTGCTTCAAGACAAACCCAGAGCGAAGGGACACTGGATGAGGATAAAGGTGAAATAAGATGAATTGTGAGTGGATGTGTTTACAGTTGGGTGTTAACTACCAGGAGCTTCCATTATCCTATCATATTAACGTCTGTATATATTTGAAATTCTGCATTACAAAAAGTAATAGTTAAACCGTATCTCTGTTTAAACTAAAATACTTCAATGTGTGAACAAATTTTTTCCACTTGAAATGTACAGAGGCAGATCTTTAAAAAAGAAACTCACCAATGACGTCCTTAGGGAAATACCACCAAATTTAAGTTCAGGTCATTCATTTGATTTTTAGCAGAGCTAAGAAGCAAATTTGGGACTCCTGAAACTTCCTCCAATGCTCTTTCTATTTTGTGGCTGACTTTCAGTTAGGGGGCACTGAGGTCAAAGGCAATACACTGTTTTCTGGGTCACTGGAAGGGAACCAACCAACCAAAGTTATACAAAAATATATCTTTACTCAAAATAACACAAATGTTTCCTACAACTGAGGCTCCTGGGCAGCGCAACGGGCTTTTCTCTGGGTTCTGGACAGCCCCAACCTGGGTGAATACCTGGGTAGAGACTTGAGGCCCCCCCATAAGGATGTTTGCTGTAAAGAGAATTCCTGTATCAGCTCCGAGGCTGCACTGGGTGACCTTGAAGCTCCCTTTCTAGTTGATGATGCCATAATTCTATAATGAGATGATTCTTCTGGTTTCGACACATTAAGTCATAACTCTCGCTGGACAACCAGCATGTGCCAAGGGCAGCATTACTACCTGACTAGAAAGAAAAACACTTGATTTTCAGAAACAAACTGATACAGTCCTCCAATAAGCTAAAAACTTGAAGACTCAAATTATTGCAAATAACGCAGTTGTAGTCGTTTGGCTTTTAATACATATATTGAATTCCTTGAGAGTGCAAGGTACTTGGAAATAGATCATAGGGAGTAAAGGAGCTCAGGCCCTGGTCCAAGTCCTGAGATGGGTCTGGGACCTCTAGCCTCTGTTCCCCCTCTGCTGGGAGCTGCCCGTGACCCACCACCCTTGAGCAGTCTTCCCTGCATGGAAACCTGCTCCTAGACAGTTCTGTTACCCGGCTTGTACAGCCTGTAGTGCCAAGTGCAAGCTACAAGCAACGTGTCACCATTCCCAACCGTTTTTCTTAAAGCTATATTTCAACCAGAGTGAAAAGATTCATTCCTTTTAAAAAAGAATTCCTAGGGCACCTGGGTGGCTCAGTCAGTTAAGCATTTGCCTTTGGCTCAGGTCATGATCTCCAGGTCCTGGGATCAAGCCCTGCATTGGGCTCCTTGCTTCTCTCCTTGGGGAGTCTGCTTCTCCCTCTTCCTCTGCCCCTACCCACCCCCACACCACTCATGTTCTTTATCTCTCTGTCTCTCAAATAAATAAATAAAATCTCAAAAAGAAAAAAAAGAATTCATAGTATGAACAAATAAATGGGCGGGGTAGTTTTAGGTGGGCCTTCTGAAATGACATAGTATAACCAAGCCATTTATTCTGGGGACTGCAGAGAAAAGCTAACCCCATGGTCTGCATCAGAATGGGTTAGGGCCCTGTTGCCTCAGGCCAAAGGTAGCCGCCATTCAGGATCTCCGAGTTAGCCTTGCAAGGACAGATCAGGAAGGATGTGGTGCTAGCCTTCCAGAGATCCATAAGGGAGTCCATTCGGCCCCTGTTATGCTATTAGCTTCTCTCTCTCTCCCTCCCTCCCTCTTTCTCTCTTTCCTGTGGTTGTCAGTGACATGAATCCCGGCTCCATTCTACATGGAATATTTCTGATCTAATTCTAATAGCCCCTACATTTCAAGAGATGGATATAAACACCAGATGGATATTACAAGAAAATTGGATTGCTCTGCAGTGAGTGAGATATAGAAAGGCCCTTTCCCAACCAAGCAGTAGACAAAATTGTAACAATAAGTTGTGCTCGAAATAAAATGGTTCATAGATCAGAGGTGACACTGTCTTTTGTAAAGCATGAAATTGTTCCTTCTGTTGGGTAGAATGAGGATAAAAAGTAAAAAAGAACACAAAGTGTCTGCTATCTATTGGGTTATGATCTGCCTTAATTCACAAATATGTACCCGTATCTCTATCTATGATATAGCAAGAAGGTTCTTTAAAAGGCTACACATTTAATATGTTTCCATGCTTGGTGCAGAGCAAATCTGATTTGTCCCTGCAGCAAATTAGCCTCAGCTCTCGAGCTCTATAGGGCTGACTTCGAACAGTCACCTGCTACATGTCCGACACGGTAGACAAAACGGCTCCACATCCACTCCTCAATGATATCTCCTCCTTTACATTTCAGGCCATATGTGAACATGCCCTTGACATTGTCTTTCAGTTCACTCTTCCCTCTTCCTTAATCATTTCAGCACCAAACTCACGATTTTGCTTCTTGTGCCCCCTCTCCCAACATGCTTGTGCTCTGACAAGTCTATGACCATTCTGGAACCTTACCATCTAGCACGTTTACACCTTGTATCAAAATTCTTACAAACACATTTTTATCCATCTGGACATTATAACTATACAAACTTTGCATTTCCCTTACAGAGACCATAAGAGCGTGCCACCGATAATGTGGGCTTACCCAATATCTGCTTTCACCCCATGTGCCGTGGGGCAGCTTTGATCTTGGACTCACCCTTTCCACCATCCCCATCACCTTAGTCCTCCCTACAGGCTAGCATCTATCCAGGCTACCATAGCAGAAGAGGGCTTTGAAAATGTAATCAGGCTGAGAAGGAGATGTACTTTTAGGAGAATTTGTGAGAAAACTGGCAGGAAGCTAATCTCAGTGCAAAACGTCTGTTCACCGCTGCCTCTCCTAGCAGAAGCCAGATGACCGTGAGGGGCCGGCCCTCCTTGCCAGTCCTCAAGCTTTCAAAGGCCTCTGTCCAGAGGTGGATCAAACACCTAGTCACTCACCCCAGGGACAGAGGCAAGTGGTGGTAGCAGGGATTGTTATTTATTTTTAGTTTTTCGTTCAGTGGGTGGTGATCAAGCTATAAAGAGGCTGCAGGAAAGGGCATGCCTGGTGAGGAACAGGGGCCTCTCTGTCCAACAATAGTGCTCGCTAAGGCCCTAGGACTGTAGATGGTGCTGGAGGGTAGGCTGGAATAGGTAAGAGAAGTTATTTTCAAATCAGCACCATTTCATGGATTTTGAATGTATTATTCAAGATTATTAAAGATCCTCTAAGTTTCCATATAAGCATTGGGCCAGCTAACAGTTAAGCCTGTATGTCCCAAAGTAAGTAATGAGTGTTGGGGTTATAATTACAAATACCTCGATCTCAAGGTCTAGGTGAAGTACAGCTTTGGATGACGAAAGACTGAAAAGGAAAAGGACATATTTCTAGAAGGTGCCATAATAGGGCTCTGGGCCATTTTGTTGAAAGCTAATTTACTAAAATTAACTTCATGAATGACCAATAGCCTGACTCTTTGAGGGCTTTGTTTATAAATTTTAGTTTAGTTCCTGCCCCTACCTCTGCCTCTACTGGCCCCTGGCTCTGAACCTGACCCTGCCTCTCTAACAAACAGCCTGGGCAACCTCGGGGGGGGGGGGGCAGGGGNGGGGGGGCAGGAGAAAGTGTAGGGCAGGGATAAAACAAATTTTTTAAACGTCCCAAAGGTTTGCGAATTGAGCATTTGGCAAATTGTGTTTCAGTAAATTGGTGGCTCAGTACATTGACTTGCCTTCCCCAAAGCAGAGCTATCATCTACTTGTCGTTCTCTTTCCTAGCAGAGGCTCCCGTCCCTTTCACACTCAGTTGAAATAAGAAGGGACAACGCCTTGTGCATGCGTGCACACCTCTATGCCCAAACTCATTATGCGGTTTGAGACACCAGGTGAAGAAAGACTTCTGAAAGGTCATCTCTTTCCCCATGTAACAATCTCACCTTATGTTAGGCCACCTTGGGAGCAAAAATCACCAGAATTCTTGTGTTTAGTCTTTCTGGCCATGGTGGGTCTTTTATTTATTTTATTTTTTTATTTATTTTATTTTTTTACGTGTCAGAGAGAGAGCGTGCGCACAGGCAGGGGGAGCTGCAGGCAGAGAAGCAGTCTCCCTGCTGAGCAAGGAGCCCTGTGCGAGACTCGATCCAGCACCCTGGGATCAAGACCTGAGCCAAGGCAGACGCTCAACCAACTGAGCCACCCAGGCGTCCCACACAGTGAGTCTTTAATTTAGTTATTAAAGCTGAGTAACCAAATTTAAGCATTATTCCAACCTAGATCCCCATGCACAGTCTCTCTCTGATTTTCTTGGCTGTGAATCCTTCCCATTAAAGGTCCTGAGTCTCTATAAAAGCATCAGTCTATGCACAGGGCATTGTTTCGTCAAGTCTCAGATGTCTTAAATGCCAGTGCCTCCCACTGCACCGCCTTGTTTCTTTGGCTGCTACACACTCTTATCTTTTATTGCTTACATCAGAATCTAGGCCCGTTAGAAATGTCCTTAAAGAAAATGTGAAAAATTCAAGGGAAAACAGCAGAGGAATACAAATTAGAACAACAACAAAATACTATTTGTAACTTATAAAACTGGCAAAGCATACAAAAGGAACTATATTGGTGTTGGCTCAGAATTGATGAAAAGACAAATTGGAACCATGTTTCTGGAAGGACATTTGCAAACACACTCTATCTTAAAATATCTGTTGATCTTTAATTTCTCTGCTAGAAAATTTCCTAATGGAATACAAATGTATATAAAGACATTATCCCAGTGATGTTTACCACTGTGCAAAAAAAAAAAAAAAAAAAAAAAAAAAAAAAGAAATAGACTTAATGTCCATCCTTATGGCATGAACTGAATATAGTATGCTACATTTATAGGACATACGACAAGGTATACTAGACAGGTATTAAAGATTGCCACAATATATTAAAGAAGGAAACAGATTATAAACTGGTATGTATACTATTATAACACTTTGTAGCATAGCATTTAAAATGTTAGAACAGAAGGCCTTCAGTTCATACACTAAATTAAATAACAATTATCTCTAGGTTAAGGGATTATGGGTGAATTTTATCTTTTATTTTCCAGATCTATACTTTCCAAATTCTCTACAGTTAACCTGTCTTCAGTGAAGTAAAACGGGTTTTGACCTCTCTCTTATTTTTCTTTAAAAAATAATTTCATGATTTTTCCTTATGGTATAATTAAGAAGGGAAAGGGATAAAAACAAACAGCCTTATTACCCTACCAAAAAGAACTCCATAGTACCTTTTGTCTCCCTTTAAATCAGTATCTTCTTTAGAATACGGTATCAAAAAAGATCACCGATGCATTTGAGGGAAATTGAAAACAAAACAAAGCAACACACACACACACACACACACAGACACACACACACACACGGACAAACCTTAAACGGTAAAATAGCCGCAAGATGAAACTGATTTCAAAAGAAGAAAATCAAACAATATTCAGTTCCCTGCTTGTTGTCTAAACTTAAGCTTTCTGTTTGGTAAGTCCGGTAAATTCGGGAGGGGTTGGCTTGCTCCCTCCCTCTCTGCCCTTTAAAAACAAGCTGCATTCACGCTGCAGCCTGGTCGGCTGTAAGGCGCTGGTAGGACCCCTCGCTGCGGGATGGGGGAGAGAAAACGCAGAGCAGAAAAAGATCCACGGGGCACGTCAAGCACCTAGCTTAGTGAAGGCATATGGGAGCTGCTCAGGGAAGGGTGCCTATAATAACTATTATTATTTAGTGTAAAAAATTACAATCAGGACAGCCCCTTTGGGAAAACAAGCAGGAGCACTGAGCTAGTGTCGCCCAGTTCACAAGCGCTGACAGCTGTACGCAGCAGCAGCAAGTCAACCAGAAGAACTATTGAGCCGTTTCCAGGATTTCACGGGAAGGATGAAGAGTCCTGAGAGCCCGTCTCCCCTCAGGGGAAACGAGCCACTTGGGCCCCAGATGTGCCCCTCTGCCCGGACTCGGGCCTGCGTCAGCACCTGCCGGCCAGACGGTCACCGGGCGGAGCATGCGCCCTCGGCGTTGCATAATCCTCCCGGGGCGGCCTCGCGCCCGCGCGCTTGCCGAAGGCTCCCTCTGCTGGACAAACGGGGAAACGGCGCTTTCGCCGCCCTCTGCTTCTTGCCCAAGCTTTCTCCACGTTCAATCTTTTTTCACCGCGCCACTACCAGAAGGGAATTTTCTGCCGAGGAAGAGAAGCAATGAATCTTAACCCCCCGGCATAAAGCATCCACTGGAGCAGCAGTCAGCAGACACGTTCCATGGGAAGAAGGGCTTATTCTCAGCAGTGTTCCCGCATGCTCCAGTTCTTGCCTTAAGCCTGTGCACTGAAGAGTGGAGCAGCCAGGCCTCTGTTGGACAGAGCAGAGAAGGGACCCAGCCTTAGTGCCCCGGGGGGACCTTAAGCCGGGGCTGCAGCTTTGCAGCCCTCTGTTGCTTTTAAGTGCGCATCATACCACAGAAGCAGAGGGACCCGCAGACTGCAGGGATGGCCTTCGCTTTGTCCCCTCTGACTCCGGTCAGGACAAACTGCCTGTCGCTTCCGTAGAATTGCAGTAATAATCCCTTGAAATGAGATTAGGCTAGCAATAGAGAGCATCAGAGGTACTCAGGCTTGCCTCTAACTTGTCTTTGCAAAGTTCTACGACCACTGAGCTCGGGGGGGCTGTGGCAACACCCAATTTTCCATACGGCGGTGCGCGTGCGCTACGGAACCGTGGAATCATTGTTCAGCCGAGAAAAAGTTAATGACACTGTCATCTTTCCTTCGCTCAGGATGTGACAGATGGGACACATCTCTCTCACCTGAGCCTTGGTTCCAGTGTGCCCGGGCTGAGCAGAGATTGAGGGGCTGACAGTGTCTTACAGGCGAAAAACGCGGGCCCCCAGAGTATTCTCGCAGAATCTTTTAGGGAATCCTTGGCATTTAATTTTGGTCCAAGTTATTTATGATCTTGTCTTCTCCTGGTTCTCAATCCAGGCTGCACTTTAGAATCACCTAGGGAGCATTTAAAAATCGCTGATGTTCACGCTCTGCCCCAGAATAATTAAATCAGAATCTCTAGGGAGTGGAGCCAGGGTATCTGTATTTTCTTTTTAAGATTCTGGGGTGACTACACGGATCAGCCAACGTTTAAAAGCACTGCCCTAGTCTTTACTTTCCTAGCTTGAAGGACATGACCTTATACAAAATAGGAACTCAGCAGTGTTTGATGAACGACAAATGAATGAACGAATGAACAAGGACTGGAAATGGCAAAAACAGGGGTATATTCCTTTATAACAAATATGCTAAAATGCTGCCATTAGCAAATTAACAAATAACTAAGAGTAGACCATACTGTAAAGGCATTTCCCAAAAACTAAGGATGGAAAGCTTTAAGGCAGGCTTAGGGAGATGGGTCAGCTGGCTAATGCTGAGGAGAAAAGGCTGCAAAGCAAACTGTGTTTATTGTTGGCTCTGGTCTAGTAAAGTCCTCCCTTCCTGCTTGGAGGGTGAGGGAGGGAGGACAGCAGGACAGGAAGGAGTTGGAGAGGGGAAGAAATTGGAGTCTCGTAACTGATTCGGAAGAGAGGATAGCAGGGTTGCCTGTGTTCCCCCGAGTTAATGTGCCAGAGGAACGTTGCTGAGCACATGGAGCCCGTGGAACTTGGGGTACCTGGGGGTGGTTGAAGCAGAGTACCAAGGTGTCATGTGTTGAGTGGGGACAGGACGCAAACTCATCCAAGAGACTCAGGAACAAGAATGCCCATTCGGGGAGTCTAGGCAAATCCAGTCTGCTTCCCAGACTAGCGGGTGAACTCATTGAGACCGGAAGTAGTATCTTTTTCAAACCCTTTCTGGAACGTGTCCATTTCCCTACACACAGGGAAGTGGACCGGCTTCTCAAGTGAATGTAAACAACAGGGGAACTAAAAGAAAAATGAAGGGCAGAATTCAAGTTCAATGGGATTGCAAACAGTTAAATTCATGCGGTGAAGTACAGCACCAGATGGAACCCTTGGGGGTCAAGTGTGTCGTGCTAGAAAGGAGCCAAGTGGCGAAGACATGCGCAGAATGAGAATGGTCCCGGCCAGGACGAGGCTGGCCCTCAGGGGTTGTATCTCCAGGCTTGAAGCTGACCAATTTTTCATAAACAACTAAGATTGTTTCCTTTCTCATTTTTAAATTCAAAATAGAATTAATAGCACAGAGTTTCTGTCAATGCTTGAAGCAAAACAATGTGTCTTATTAGTCACTTCAGAACGACCGGCTTCATAATCCAGTGGAACCCGTTCTCCTCCCAGCTAACATCTGAAGTGTAACTAGTGCATGTAATGCAACGGAATAGTTAGGTAAATGTGGAAGCTCTTAGGTAAAAGCGGAAGGAAAATAGTTCTTTTTCCATCCTGGGTTGGGGGAAAGTGCTTTGGTGAGGTCAATTCCCTAATTTGACATTAAAAACCCTTGCCCAGTCTAATAATTACATGATTCCAGGCAACTGTTATAATGCAAACTCTGAATGCTCCGACAATCTGAACTTTCTCCTTCCCCCAACTTGGGCCTAACAGATGCTTTGGAGACCAGACAGAAGGGTGGGAGCAAGGTTGCCGTCTCACTGTGTCTTCACTGCTAGCTGCTGCTTTTTAATTCCTCTGGGATTGGGTCCAGGGGAAAAGATGAATGGGGGGTTGTGAAGGGTGAGAGGCTGGTACACTCGTCATCTAGTGCTGGTGACCCACGGCCACGCTAGTTGTTTGAAGGTCTCCCGTGGGATGTTTGTTTGCGAGTCTTTGGAGGTTCTCTCTCCGGAGACCTTGACCTGAAGCTCTCTACAAATGGGAAATACATATCACCTGTCATCTGGCAGTCAGCTGTGACTCCCAGCTCAGTCCCTACACTCCAGTGCTCAACCCCTCTCTTGGGGTCATACTTGGCTCCAGGCATTCCCCATGGGTGACTCTTTTCTAGATTATCTCCAGCCAGCTCCCCTCAGTGTTCATACTGCTTTTCTGAAAAACTCAAACCTTTGCCTGCTTGGGAGAATGAGCCAAGGCTTATTTATACACATGGCCTCTGACCTTTAGACTTTACAAACATATCTCCAAATTTAGTCCTTGCATTCCTAGACACACAGGTGCAACACTCTAAAGAGTCTCCTTAAAACTCCTTTCACTTGGGCTTAAGGTAAGGGGCACCCATCCCTTTGCCCATGTTGGAAGCATTTAGGGAACATAACAGCTAACTCCAGATCAGTTCTCTGGACCTTTCCCTCTTAAACTCTTTTTTTTTTTTTTAAAGATTTTATTTATTTATTCGACAGAGATAGAGACAGCCAGCCGAGAGAGGGAACACAAGCAGGGGGAGTAGGAGAGGAAGAAGCAGGCTCATAGCAGAGGAGCCTGATGTGGGGCTCGATCCCATAATGCCAGGATCACGCCCTGAGCTGAAGGCAGACGCTTAACAGCTGTGCCACCCAGGCACCCCATCCCTCTTAAACTCTTATAAAATTGCAAGTGAGATCAAGCACCTCATTTTAGAATATAGAGATTGTTGGCACTTGCTGCAGTTTTAAAATATGTTTATAATTTGTATTAAACTCCTCCCTTTGAAAAGTGGGACCTAACTTCCTTGCCCTTGGGTGTGGGCTGGACTCAGTGGCTTGTTTTTAGAAATAGAATAGAAAGGCAGTGACGATATGAGACTTCCAAGATGAGATCATAAAAAGGCATTGTCGCTTCCTGCTTACTCCTTTTCTTTCTTGGATCACTTGCTTTGGGGGAAAATAGCTGCCGATTCATGAAGATACTCACACGACCCCTGGAGGGGGGCAAGAAACTAAGCCCCCTGCCACTAGCTTGCTGAGCGAGCCATTTTAACAATGGATCTCCCATCCCCAGTCGAACTTTCACATGCCACAGCCCTTGCCAAAGTCTGGACTGCAACCTCATGAGAAGCCCTGAGCTAGAATCATCCACCTCAGTTACTCCTGAATTTCTTTTTCTTTTTTTTTTTTTTTATTTATTCGACAGAGATAGAGACAGCCAGCGAGAGAGGGAACACAAGCAGGGGGAGTGGGAGAGGAAGAAGCAGGCTTATAGCAGAAGAGCCTGATGTGGGGCTCGATCCCATAACGCCGGGATCACGCCCTGAGCCGAAGGCAGACGCTTAACCGCTGTGCCACCCAGGCGCCCCTACTCCTGAATTTCTGACCCACAGAAATGGTAAGATATTGGAAGAGTCATAGTGGAGTGTGTGGGTGGCTTCATCGGTTAGGCATCCAACTCTTGGTTTCAGCTCAGGTTGTGATCCCAGGGTTGTGAGATCAAGACCTGCATTGGGCTGCACGCTCAGTGGGGAGTCTACCTGAGATTCTTTTCCTCTGCCCCTCCCCCTGCTTGTACGTGTGCTCTCTCACTCTCTAAAATAAAACAAATAAATAAAATCTTTTTTTAAAAAAAGTCATACTTGTGCTTTTATTGCACTATCATGGCCTATAAAATAGTAACTTCATCTTTTGAGAAGTACCAGGGAGAGTAACTTGTACGTGGCAGAAGCTGGCAATGCCCTGCCCGTATCCCCACAACACTTACCACTCCCCACAGTTCTACTGCTTTTTTCTGCAAACCAAGTGAGAGTCTCTACCTGAGGACTTCCTCTGGCCACAGGAGCCTGCTCTCCTGAATTGGGGCCTCCAGAACTACTGGAAGTCTTTGCCTCCAGGAGCAGCTCTCTTCCGATGATGGGAAGGGTTTGTTGAAAATACCTCAAAGCCTCTCTGACTTGGTGGGGCAGCTTTCAGATGTACTCTCCACAATAACTCAGGGGCTCCTAGTAACCACTTGCTCTCTGATGCCCCATATTGGTTCCCATCCCTTCTGGGTCTCAGTTTCCCTGTCCATTGTGGAGTGGGGTCATTTCTCACATAAATTGTTTGCACTCAAGTTCTGTCTCAAGATCTGCTTCTGAGGAAACCCGACTTAGATCACTTTCCCTCTGCTCCCCTTCTTCCCAAACACTCTCTCTCTTCCCCTGAAGAAGACAGACTGAGCTGATGGGTCAGTTTGAGAAAATTATTGGACAGTGGGTCACTCAGCCAAGGTTGGGCCCTCTCATCAGAGATAAGTATGTCAGGATCATGTTGTCAAGAGGCCCACAGGCTCTGTGCACCCAGTAACATAATTTACAGGGCACACTCTGCCTTTGCAAAGGGGGATCTGAGATTTGGGGTTGGTAAGCTCAGGGTGAGAGTTTAGATGTTTTGGGAACCCTGACTGTGGATGGAGATTAACCCATGCTTTCAAATCCTGTCCTCTCTCTCTAATAAACTGCTAATTCTTCCCATGATTCCTGTCTTTTTTCTCAAACTGTTTTAGTATCCAGTAAGAGTAAAGGAGAATGTTTTTTATTTGTACCCTAAAACTTCAACAACTTGCAAACTATAGGAGGTAAAATGTGTAACTTATGAACATTTTCAAATAACCTGAAAATTAACTGTAGAACATTATGCTGATTAAGAGTTTTGTGTTTATAGAAAGAAACTGTAAGAATCTTTAATAAGCTATCATCTTAAGAGTCCATCTCAGATAATCAAGCCCTGCTAAAGACTGAAAGGCAAAAACAACATGGCAGGAAAGCAGGTTCATAAGCCATACATGTCTGCATCTAACACTGTTGGGAGAACTCTGGAATAGGGTTTTGGAATGCTGTTGGGATTTTAGCTTCACAGAATGCAGTATCTTTTAGCTTAGTATGAATTTGTTTTTGGCACAGTGGGAAGTCCTTAGTCATAAGCTTCTGGGTATTTTCTAGTCAAGATGGTGTTTAGCATTTACTTTTTAGCTGCTTTAAGCTAAATTCCACTGCACCCCCACACATTCCCACTACCCCTCCCTCCCTAGAAATGAATAATTAGAAATGACGAAGTTTTTAAAATTTTAATCCAAAGGATGTAGTTCACTCAAAATTTAAATATTTTGAAAGAAAAACAAAACCAAAAAAAGAAAGAAAAGAAAGAAAAAGAAAAAAGAAAAGAAAAGAAAAAAAGAAAAAAAAAAGAAAAGAAAAGAAAAGAAAGAAAAGAAAAGAAAAGAAAAGAAAAGAAAAGAAAAGAAAAGAAAAGGAAAGGAAAGAAAAGAATGACACAGTAGAAACTAGAGCTGGATCTTTGGCTGTATCAGCTTCCAGGAGCAGAAACAGACATTTGATTCTGTAGGGTGATGGAGACCAGACATACCCAACAGATGGGAAAGAACCATAGCCAAAGTTATGGTATAAAATTGGGAGCTGGGGTGGCCTTCTTCCTCCAATAAAAGGAGACTGAGAAACCAGCCTGCTCCTCTCTGTCAAGGGGTGTGACTTGTCCAAGGTGCATGATGGGAAGAAAGTTGCAGTACAGCCAGCACCTGGGCCAAGCCACCCGCCAGCTCCATGGCAGACCTTCAATGTCTCTGATGTGGTTGCTAGAAAGGAGCACTGAACGACAGCACAGGACCCAGGCAGAAAGGGAAGGGGGATGAAGGCAAGACGGGTTCGTTCAAGCTCAGCCCGAAAACTGAAGTTCAAACTTAGGCCAGGAAAGTGATTACTGAGAGAGGCATCCGACAAAACCAACACAGGAACCCAACAAGTTATTTCCAACAAAACACAAATAATAGGACACTCTGAATAGAATGAAAACATAAATGTGTTTAATATCCAGACATTGATCTAAGAACTTCAAGTGTATGATATCATTTGATCGAGACAATAGCATTATGAAACAGGTACTATTGTCCCCACTTTATAAAAGAAAAAAAACGAGGTACAGAAAAATTTAGGAAGTAACACTAAGACATCTTTTCACTGAGAGTACAGAATTATAGATTCAACAAGAGTATGATATTATAAATAAGAAAAAAATTATGAAATCAAATAGAATGGAACAAGAAATTATGAAATTAAAAAAAATGACATAATCATAGGTGGATATTTAAAGAAACATTGTAAATCTTGGGGCTGGGGGGATGGGGAAGACAATCAAAGAAACATTCCCAGTAGAAAATAAACCTCAACAAGATACAGTTTGACAGGATTGCCTGGGTGGCTCAGTCGGTGAGCGTTCGACTCTTGATTTTGGCTCAGGTCATGATCTCAGGGTTGTGGGATCGAGCCCCGCATCAGGCTCTGCGCTGGGCATGAAGCCTGCTCGAGATTCTCTCTCTCCCTCTCCCTCTGTCCCTTGCCCACCTCTCTCTTTCTCCCTCTCTCTCTAAAAGAAGAAAGAAAAAGAAAAAGAAAATAGTTGACAGAGGACTGAGGGAAGGAGCACTGAGTCATTTACCTAGAACTTGACATGGTAAGAAAAAAAAAATCAAATGTATGAAACGGATGTTAACAGTCCTGATGAATAGAAAGAGAGATTCCAACTTGGATCTCATAGCAATCCCAAAAGTAGAGACATGAGAGAATGCCCAAAAAAACCATTCCTGACACTGTGTAAACACTGTCTCTAAGGAGACATCAGCTGAGAGTTTTCCAGAACCAACCAAAGATATAATTTCTCGGATTGAAAGTCTACACTGAGTGCCAATCAGGATAAACAGAAATAAGTTCACACTATACACATTGGGTGAAATTGCATAACAAGGGTCAAGATAACATCATAAATGCCACCAGAAGGGAAAAAATCACATTGCCTTCAACGGAATTACAATTTAGACTGAGGTCAAACTTCTTATCAGCAAAAACAGATGTGAGAGGTCAGTGAAACAATACCTTCAGAATGCTTCCGGAAGTTGTCTCGTCAAAGTTCCCTTTGTGGTCAAATTCTCTTGCAGGGGTGGTAAAAGGGCTAAGAAAGTTGGTCCTGTGGTCTCTCAATGAAATAATGCCTGAAGGATGTATTTATGCAACAGACTTTTGCTAGTCTGTTGGAATGCTGGTGTATGGTAGTCTTCAATTTTACAACCCCCAGTTTCTCTGAGAAAGGAAGTCAGTTACTTTGGTTAAAAATTATAATTAATATGGTGTGACAGGGTGTATTAGGAGCAAGTGACAGAAAAATACAAGTGTGTTTGAGTTCTGTTTTTAAGGAAACAGTGAGTAGTTGTATCCTCAAGTCATGCCATTTTGTTCTAGATTATGAAAGAGCACAGTGAAGGAAAACACTTGGAAAGTGAATTTTCCTTACCTTAGTTTATAATACCCAGGTCAGCAAAAAGCCACGATACATTTTTAAATTTTGGAGAACAAAAATTTGGGGTGAACTTAATCTAACTAAATCTAATTGTATCAGCATGCGTGCAGCATACATCTGAGCAAAAAAACCAAATCGTTTTACAGCATATATAACAATGACACCATATAAATTCAGTTTTAAATCTCTGCTGAACATACAGTAACACTCATGTAACCATCACTCAAACGAAAAATAGATTAATACTGTCATCTCACAATCTCTTGTCCCCTGGCAAACGCTCCCCTTCCCGAAGGTAACCACTACTCCGATTTTGACACTACAGTTTAGTTTGTTTTCAACTTTATATTAATGAAATCACTTAATACTCATTTTGTTGTGTTTTCATTCTTTTGTTCAGCATTACATTCGTGATGTTGACTCATGTTGTTGGTTTGGGGTCAACTATTCATTTGGAAGAAAATTCTATCTAATTATCATCTGTTCATTTTGTAGTCGTAGTATATTACATTGTTTTTGTCAAGGTATATTAAGTTTATGTTAGTCACATAAGGGAAGTAAAATATCTGTAGCTTCTCAGTGAATTAGCAGAGTGTTTATTTCTTGTTCATGCAAAATCCACCACAGATGAGGCGAACCTCCATGACTATTGTCTTTCACATGGGACTCAGAGACCCAAGCTGTTTGGGTCCTATGGCTCTGACATTCAATACATGGATCACACATTTGTTGCCAACAGAGAAGCCACTCGCGTGAAACCACGAAGGGGCTGTTTCCTGCTCCAGCATGAAAGTGAAACACACATCACATCGACAACACCATTTGCCACAATAGCCATAGAGCCTTCTTTATCTACCTGGAGGCTAGGAAGTGTAGGCAGGAGAGGAGAATCAGACTCTGGGGGTCATTAATGAGGTCTATCACCCATACTGCAATAAAAATATTTTTAGGTAAATCTAATATAAATTATATATTATAATCATGGCAGAAAAAATACTGGCTCCTGTATCGTGATAAACTAATGGTGGACAAAACCTATATAAGCAAGATAAGGAATTCATCTGTCCCAACAACAACAAAAAATAAATTTAATTACAAAATATGTCAAAGTGTTTATAATATGTTAAATGTTATATTAAGGAGCAGCGTAAACAAAGTCAAATCTAAACAAATTGGGATGTAAGTAATGTAAGCCTGGCTGAAAGCTGCTTACCTGCCTTCCCCAGTCTTCCTTCAAACACCTCCCTCACACCATTCCTCCACATCTGTTCCTCAGTGAATACACGGAATCTTCATGACATCACTATGTTTATGAAAAACAGATTTTGTTTTCCCTCAAATTGTTTCTCATTGCTTATATAAACTTGATTTTTACTGTCAAGGAATCTATTTTTCCCTGTGAACATCGTTTTGGCATCTTTGGTTGGATTGAAAGGAATCATAATTTTTCTCATTAAAATTGATATAAATATTTCTTTTCAATTTAATGACTTTCTACTTAGTGGTTTGGTTTCAGGTATGAATTAAAGTTGTTAAGCAAGGTATGGGTATATTAAGAAAATTTTGCATAATGATGTTCAAGGTTTTCTATGATTGCTGCATGAGAAAAAGCAAGTTACTGGATATTTTATAAGTTATGACCTCATTTTTGTAAACATGATCTGGAATGATCCAGACTGACACTATTAATAGTGATGTTGTCTAGGCTTACATAGAACACTAATTATTAGTTCTAAGACCCCGGGACACATTGCAAAGGATCACATTCTGCCTCCATAGCTTGTTAACCATAAGACTTTGGACAATCTAACTCATTACTCCTTAGCCTCAGTTTTCTTTTTAACCTGAATATCCAGAATAACAATTACTTCACAGGGTGGTTGTGATGTTTAAATGAAGTAATCCACTGTAAGATGTAGTAGGTAAACTACACGTTGCAGCTATGGTTACCACTTTTCTTTTTTTAAACATTTCTGTGTTGTTCAAGTTTATTTAAAAATGAACATGTACTAAATTTGTAAAAAAAAAAAATTAAAATAAATCTATAGGGCATACTGAGCTTTTGGAATAGGCCTTCCTCTGCCACATATGACTGCACTGTCCCGAATAACTTACATAAATGTGTACATTTGGATAAATGTTTCTATGACCCAACTATCAATTCTTGGGTCTAATACTGGTTCTATTTCTGCACTCTCTCTACTGCCTGGTAGAAATGCTTCTCTAGTTTTGGACTTCTAGGTAAAGCAGTTCTCACTTGAACACCATAAAGTTGTTTAATCTTTTGTGACTATCTTCACCCCTTTTGCCCATACCATTTTGAGTACTGGAATTTTACATATGTATGTATGTACTGAAATTTTAAATGATGAATGGAGGAGATATATATATATATATATATATATATATATATATATTTATTTTCACATAAGGTATAAATACTTACCATTTATTAATTATTACTTCTGTCTCATGTTGCTTTTTGTTTTCAGTTTTTGAGAGAAGGAACATGGTCATGAGAATAATGTGAAAATCCTGAGTTCCTGATTCCCACTCGCCTGCCTTCTGGGGACACTAATAGATGAGGTTGAGTAAGAAAGCTGGGGAGCTCCTGGGAATATGATCGTGAACCTCTGTCCACAGCCACACCAGAAACAGAGGGCCCTTAAAGGTACATTAATGAGGGTTAAAGGAAAGCAAGATAACACTAAACTAGACTTAGATTGTCAACCCAGTGACAGCGTTCGGTGGTAGAGCGCATTCTATGATGAAGTACTCAAAGAACATGGAGCCAACAGGCCTTCTTTTCCTTGAAATATAAACAAATGCATATCTCCCCACCATTGTGAAGAGGAGGATGGATGGAAGGGGAAGAGTCAAAGGGGAAGGGGATGGGAAAGCTAAGGGAAAGACACAGAATCACTGCAGATTTGTAAAGATGTANAAACAAATTGGGATGTAAGTAATGTAAGCCTGGCTGAAAGCTGCTTACCTGCCTTCCCCAGTCTTCCTTCAAACACCTCCCTCACACCATTCCTCCACATCTGTTCCTCAGTGAATACACGGAATCTTCATGACATCACTATGTTTATGAAAAACAGATTTTGTTTTCCCTCAAATTGTTTCTCATTGCTTATATAAACTTGATTTTTACTGTCAAGGAATCTATTTTTCCCTGTGAACATCGTTTTGGCATCTTTGGTTGGATTGAAAGGAATCATAATTTTTCTCATTAAAATTGATATAAATATTTCTTTTCAATTTAATGACTTTCTACTTAGTGGTTTGGTTTCAGGTATGAATTAAAGTTGTTAAGCAAGGTATGGGTATATTAAGAAAATTTTGCATAATGATGTTCAAGGTTTTCTATGATTGCTGCATGAGAAAAAGCAAGTTACTGGATATTTTATAAGTTATGACCTCATTTTTGTAAACATGATCTGGAATGATCCAGACTGACACTATTAATAGTGATGTTGTCTAGGCTTACATAGAACACTAATTATTAGTTCTAAGACCCCGGGACACAATGCAAAGGATCACATTCTGCCTCCATAGCTTGTTAACCATAAGACTTTGGACAATCTAACTCATTACTCCTCAGCCTCAGTTTTCTTTTTAACCTGAATATCCAGAATAACAATTACTTCACAGGGTGGTTGTGATGTTTAAATGAAGTAATCCACTGTAAGATGTAGTAGGTAAACTACACGTTGCAGCTATGGTTACCACTTTTCTTTTTTTAAACATTTCTGTGTTGTTCAAGTTTATTTTAAAATGAACATGTACTAAATTTGTAAAAAAAAAAATTAAAATAAATCTATAGGGCATACTGAGCTTTTGGAATAGGCCTTCCTCTGCCACATATGACTGCACTGTCCCGAATAACTTACATAAATGTGTACATTTGGATAAATGTTTCTATGACCCAACTATCAATTCTTGGGTCTAATACTGGTTCTATTTCTGCACTCTCTCTACTGCCTGGTAGAAATGCTTCTCTAGTTTTGGACTTCTAGGTAAAGCAGTTCTCACTTGAACACCATAAAGTTGTTTAATCTTTTGTGACTATCTTCACCCCTTTTGCCCATACCATTTTGAGTACTGGAATTTTACATATGTATGTATGTACTGAAATTTTAAATGATGAATGGAGGAGATATATATATATATATATATATATATATATATATATTTATTTTCACATAAGGTATAAATACTTACCATTTATTAATTATTACTTCTGTCTCATGTTGCTTTTTGTTTTCAGTTTTTGAGAGAAGGAACATGGTCATGAGAATAATGTGAAAATCCTGAGTTCCTGATTCCCACTCGCCTGCCTTCTGGGGACACTAATAGATGAGGTTGAGTAAGAAAGCTGGGGAGCTCCTGGGAATATGATCGTGAACCTCTGTCCACAGCCACACCAGAAACAGAGGGCCCTTAAAGGTACATTAATGAGGGTTAAAGGAAAGCAAAATAACACTAAACTAGACTTAGATTGTCAACCCAGTGACAGCGTTCGGTGGTAGAGCGCATTCTATGATGAAGTACTCAAAGAACATGGAGCCAACAGGCCTTCTTTTCCTTGAAATATAAACAAATGCATATCTCCCCACCATTGTGAAGAGGAGGATGGATGGAAGGGGAAGAGTCAAAGGGGAAGGGGATGGGAAAGCTAAGGGAAAGACACAGAATCACTGCAGATTTGTAAAGATGTAGCTTTTATTCCCTGCTTTATTCACAACAGAAAATTACATAATGAACTTTAATTTTGCTGGAAACTGAAGGAAATCAATTTGCAACATCAAACTTTCTTCCCCTTGGCCTGCCTGGTTTTTGGTCCTCACAGATTAGGAGTTATTCCGGGTGTTCCATCACTCAGCCTTGTATCTGAGGCTGGAGAATCATTTCACACTTCGACAGCTCGTTAAATGAAGCATCAAGTTACCTCATAATTGACTTGTCTCCACTGTGTGCTTCCACACACAGAATTCCAGCCAAATTAAAGTACAACAGATGGGAAAAGTCGCTTGGGAAGAAACACTAATGAAATAGTTTAACTTTCTCTTTGAAAGCTGGGATCATAGACTGATTTCAAATAACTCAAGTCGTGATTCAAATCCTTGGGGTTTTGGAGCACAGGTATGTGGATTAAAAATCCAAGCAGCAAGTAATGCCTCTTCCGAGTGTGTAAGGAGATACCCCATTTCAGAAGGGTCTCTATCATGGTCATATGTATCATGGCCTCTGTCCGTGGTCCTGAGCTGTCGCGTGGGCATTGCACACTCACTGCTTCTGAGAGCAGCTGACACTACCGCTCTCAACCGAGTGCTCGTCAACCCTGCTCCCACACAAGAACAGAGCAAGGAAAACACAGCTAGTCGGGACAATTCTAAGCCAACCCCAAACCCCAAATCCTTGAACACATAGCCTTCTGCTTTAGCATAATGTCACATTGAGGATATTGCCATTGACATAATCCACCAATCTTACTCAGATTTCTGTAATTTTATTTGTACTCCTTTGTGTGCATGTGTGTTTGGTTCTATACAGTTTTATCACCTCTGCAGGTTTGTGTACCTACTACCACAGTCAAGATGTCGAGCACTTACAACACCACAGGGCACCTTGTGTTGCCTCTTTATAACATGACCAGGCTCCCCTCTCCAAAGCCTGGCAACCGTGAATTTGTCCTCCATTTCTAAAATTTTGTCATTTCAGCCATGTTATAGAAATGGAATCATACATGATGTAGGCTTTTGGGATTGGCTTTTTTCCCTGAATATAATTTCCTAGAGATTTCTCCAAACTGTTATGTTTATCCATAGTTCATTCCTTTTTATTGCTGAGTACTATTCCATGGTATATGTCTGTCACTGTTTGCTTAATCATTCAACTGTTCATGTACATTGGACTGATTCCAATTTTTGGCTATTGTGAATAAAGCCTCTATGAACATTCGTGTAGAAGTTTTTGGGAGAACAAAGTTTTCATTTCCTGAGGTAAACATCCAAGAGTTCAATTGCTAAGTCATACAATAGTTGCGTGTTTAGTTTTTTTAAGGAACTGCCAAATTTGCCACACTGATTGTATTGCTTTATATTACTACCAGTAATATATGAGTAATCTAGTTTCTTCTTACCCTCATCAGCTGTTGTCAATATTTTTTTAGCCATCTGGTAGCTGGTATAATAATATTTATATAATATGAATATATAAAAATAATTATACAATATGAATATAATAATATTTCATTGTGGTTTTAATTTACATTTCCCTGATTGCTAATGATGCTGGACACCTTGTGCTTATTTGCCATCTCTCCTCTTTGGCAATGTCTCTTCAATGTTATTTGCCCATTTTCTAATCGTATCATTTGCTTACTGCTGAATTTTGAGTTATTTATATATTTCAGATACTGGTTCTTTGTTAGATATGTGGTTTGTGGATATTTTCTCCCAGTGAATGGTTTGACTCTTTATTCTCTTCATGCCATGTTCTACAGAGCAAGTTTTTAATTTTGATAAAGCCCAATTTAGCAAATTTTCCTCTCATGGGGTTGTGATTTGGAGTCAAGCGTAAGTAAACCTCTTTGCCAAAAATCCCAAAGATTTTATCCTATGTTTTTCCTAAAAGTTTTATAGTTTTATGTTCCCATGTTACATTCATGGGTCATTTTGTGTTAAATTTTGTCTGAGGCAATAGGTTTAGGTTGAGGTTCTTTTGTATTTTTCTTCTCTCTCTCTATTTTCTTTTGCTTAAGGATATCCATTTGCTCTGGAACCACTTGTTGCAAAGCTATCTTTCCTCCACTGATGTGGTTGCCCATTTTTTGCAACTCGGTCAAAAATCAGCTGGGTATAAATGTGCGGATCTCTTTCTGGGGTCTCTACTCTGTTCCATTGATCTATTGTCTATGATGTTGACAATATTTCACTGTTT
>NC_048227.1:91260835-91300853 GCF_002007445.2 Ailuropoda melanoleuca | reverse complement strand
TTTGTCCTCAGCTTGCCTTCTGTTCCCTCATCAGTTTTATAGGCATTAAGGCATTCTTCAAGAAAAGGAATAATTTTCAGTAGAAGAAACTATTTTACTATCCCTTTCGCTAATTAAAAATTGAAAGTAAATCTCTAGAGCAGTAATTGTTGGAATTTTATGGGTTACAGACTCCTTTAATAATCTGATTAAAACTCTTTTTTTTCACCAAAAGAAGGTATATATATATATATATATATAATTGCAGGAGGCTCACAGGTCGCCAGAAGCTCATCCAAAGCCCCCAGCTTAAGAACCCTTGCTCTGAAACAGAAGTAATTTTCTCTGAGAACTTCTAAAGTGTCTCTTCAAAATTTTAGAATCCCTCAAATAGGATGTAATTGGAGGAGTGGAATCCATAATGAAATTCAACTGCATCAGTTATGATTCTTTGGTTATATGTAACAGAAACAAACTCCGGTTAACTTAAGAAGAAATAAAGTCTCCGGAGATATTTCTGAGTGACTCAGAGATTGAAGAAAAACCCCAGACCAGAAATGACATCAAGTCTCTGGGAGGTGCTAAGGGAGCAGACAGACTCTCTGACAGGCTCATGATGACTCAGCTTCAGCTCCTTTGTTACTACTACCAAAACAATAGCGGAAGGGATTCAGGGTAGGCAGAAAGAAGAAATGCCCCTTCTGAGGGGCACAGCCACCGACTTCTGAGAAGGGAAGAATGGAAACTACTGCTTTATCTTCACTGACACTGAATACTGCGATTATGGCCACAACTCTATTACTAACTTATATGTCTGCATATACCATATGTATATGTCTTTTGAGGAACCGGGATACAAAAGCTGGTCAGCCTCCAAGAAGGACATACTTGCCAACAACCACTTCACATGTGGCCCAAGAGTGTAACAGACAAGAAGACATTCTCAGAAGATGGAACCAGGAGCCATGGGTATCAACTGAACAGACCAGTCTTTTTAGAGGACAAAGTCAGACCTGATCATGAACTTCCTCACTTCATTGGGGGGGGGGGCGGTGCGGGGGGGCAGTGGGAGAAGGACTTCACCATGTCCACACTGAGGAATTTCAGAGTCTCTGGGAAGCGTGTGTGTGTGTGTACGCGCACACGTGTTTGTCTTCCATTCCTCTCGTTTGGGAATGAGAGTGTTGAGGGTCTGATCTACAATTACATATTGGGTTTGTGTGAGCACAATGCGCAAAAAACAACAACAAAAAAGGGTTATCCTCTGGCCAAAGACGTGAGTAAAAGGCAGGTACTGTTGTTGGAGGACTGCAGGGTTCTTGTTTTACGGAGTTGCAGAATGAGTCTCACGGACACAAGAGGGTGAGTGAGGTGAGTTTATTAAGTGAAAGGGACAACAGAAAGGAAAAGAGCAGCTCTCTAGAGTGAGTGGGGTCCCAAATGGGTTGCCACTAAGGGCTTTTAGTGGCAGTCTTTTATTGAAAACTGACGGGGAAGCTTGTGGCTTTGAGATTCCCATGCTATGTGGGTTTGTTCCCTTGTCTCCTGTTCAGCCCTGTCTCAGCATCTCCACCTGCCAGGAATAGTTCCAGATCCCAGTCCGGGGGGTCAGGGGCCTCCTATCTCTCCTGCCTATACCTTCACCCCTTCCCTACTCATGGGACAGGACGTGTGGGCAGAAAGAGCTATACTGGAATTGTGAGCAATGACTGGTTGTATACTTTTTCATCAGTGGGGGTCAGGGATAGCGCAAGGAATATGGAAGCCAGGCTTTCGGGACCTTGAGGGACCAGCTGCTGCTAAGATAAGGTTCCTTTTAAACATTAAGGCACAAAGACAGCCACGAGTTCCTTAAGGAAGGTCACACTCTGTGTGATTCAGGGATCTATCTGTGGGCTGCAAGCTGTAAGGAGATTTTAATTTAAGTTACATTTCTTTTGCCTCTGTTTCCCACATCACTATTGACAGTCTGGAATAGTCTTGCTTTAATTGCATGAACATGATGAGCTCCCTGGATGCTTTAGTGGTATATAAATTAAGATCCTATTTGGAAAATGAAGCTGTCTTGACTAGACTATGATACATATCTTCTGTGAACACTGAAGAATACCATTGTTGACAACTTGCCGTCTGGTATTAACACAGTCTCTTAAGGGTGTGAATCTTTTTTCAGGTCCTATAAACTGTATTTTTCAATATTTTCACTTGAAGGCCAATCTGATACATTTTTGAAAATGATCATAAGCATTGCTTTAGACCCATTTTAACATCGGCCTAATACCCCACATGATGGGAAATAGTGTAGTTTACTTGACTATAAACTACTGAAAACCTACTCTGGGAGGTTTTATGCTATGATTTGTGGGTGATTAAAATGCATAATATATGACAATTACAATATAGTCCTTGCACTCAAGGAGAATATAACCCATTATACAACAGAGAGATGAAATCTTTACCCAAAGTATTAGAAATGGTCTTAATGTGACAAGCTAGTTAAACAGTAATGACACAACAGAAGATATAAACCTTATTGGACAAATTTGAAGCACACAGGTTCCTGAAGGCCAAGAGTTATTGAAATCTGCAAATGATGTATGAGCATCTCATGAGGAATCTTAACTTCCCTTCAGGACTTTTTTTTTTTGTCATATCTGCAAACCACAGATGAAACTTTGGATTTCCCCCTGCTTTCTTCCTCTTTATCTTTATAGAGCCAGAGATGATTTAAATTTTGATAAATGAGAAGCAAGAGTAAATACAAGCGGTCTGTATGAATCACAAATTGGAAAGCAGCTTTTGAATTCAAGTTAGCCATTTTTAAAAAAAATTTTTTTAAAGATTCTATTTGTTTATTTGAGGGAGAGAGAGGGAACATGAGAGAGGAAGGAGGGGCAAAGGGAGAAGGAGAAGCAGACTCCATGCTGAACACAGAGCAGGCCATGGGGTTTGACCCCAGGACCCTGGGATCATGATCTGAGCCGAAGGCAGATGCTTAACTGACTGAGCCACCCAGGTACCTCAAGTTGACCATTTTAAAAACGATTTCCATGGAATCTTATTTTAATAGTTAATGGCTTCAGATGATTGCTACAGAAATGATGATCTTAGGCAAAACTTTAATGTCTGCCAAAGGTTGTTTTTCACACATTATGGTGTAAAATATGCCAACTTTGGGCACCTGCTTCTCCAGAAGCAACTAAAGTTAAAAATCGGCTAAGTTCATCAAAAAATACAGGAAAACTTTAAAGTTCCTTCAGAAAAAAATACACAGCAACAATTTCGTATTATATTATTAATGGTATAACAATATAATCAGTAATTCTATCATCAAATAGTCTTTGGTGAGGTTGTATCTAATATGATTTTTGGCCATTTGCACAGGTTGAATCTTCCTGTTGAAAACAGCATGAAAACTTTCTATTCAAACCTGTAAAATATTATAGAGATGTTAACCAACTGAGCCAAGTTTCACCAATGAACTCTACTGATTTATATTATTTAGCAGTTTATTAACTGATAAGTCTTTACTATGTAACACATTAATTTGGAATCTTTTTCACAAAGGCAGACATCATTTTTTAATTAATTTTCTTTGTATCTGTATAAATATATCAACCACCCACAGTAGAATGTGGAATGAAAGAGATATCTATGTGGGGCCATCTGAATTGGTGATTCTGAAATCAATGATTTGATGAACACTGAAAATAAAGGGTGTCATTATATTATATGCCAGATGGGAAAAGGATTTACAGACTAGGTAAGTGAATTTTTATAATTAATAAAATGTATTAAAAGTGCTTGGTTTTTTTGGATAAACTTAGATTTTTTAGTTATGGATTGAAACTATACAACGGTAATTTTTTATATAGGTTCACTTAAAAAATAAATCATACTGTGTGTTGATGCTGCCATCTGTGCCCAAACCAAAAACAAGGATGTTTAGCCTAAGCATATGCAAAGTCTTCAATA
Source organism: Ailuropoda melanoleuca (assembly GCF_002007445.2). Classification (NCBI taxonomy): domain Eukaryota; kingdom Metazoa; phylum Chordata; class Mammalia; order Carnivora; family Ursidae; genus Ailuropoda; species Ailuropoda melanoleuca. The sequence continues at coordinate 91,296,899 of NC_048227.1, read as the reverse complement.
TGTAATGAAACTTTCCATGAAAACACATCTGTGGTAGAAACTATTTTATCTAAATTAAGATGAATAAAATTTGTTTTATAATTGATTAGACAAAAAATGTTGTACCAGCTTGAAACAAAGTTCCTTCATAATGTTAATTTCAGAAATGGGAAGGTCTTTGAAACTTTAATTATTCTGTTATTAATAATCCCAGTTGGGATATGGCCCAGGGCACACAGTTTCTTCTCTGAAGCAAATTCCATTACTACGTGGCTCTTCTTGCCACTTCCCCCTCTACTCTTCTATTTTCCAAGAGGCAGTAGATACAAGGATTTCATTGGAATGAGACAGAGACACAAGGTAAAAATTGGAATATCATGCAACATGTTTTTAATGTGTAAAAATAATCTATATAAAACAGGGCTCAGACTAGAGGTCAATGTTTTTTGTTTTTGAAAACTTGATTTCTATTTTTTAAAAGATTTTATTTATTCATTTTAGAAAGAGAGAGAGAGCACAAGTGGGAGAAGAGGCAAAGGGAGAGGGAGAGAGAGAATCTCAAGCAGATTCCACATTGAGCATGGAGCCCAACAGGGGGCTGTACGTCACAACCCTGAGACCCTGACCTGAGCCAAAACCAAGAGTCAGACTCTTTAGTGACTGAGCCACAAAAGGCACCTTGAAAACTTGATTTCTAAAAACCAGTTAAAAGTTTAGTAAAGGGGCGCCTGGGTAGCACAGTCGTTAAGCGTCTGCCTTTGGCTCAGGGCGTGATCCTGGCGTTCCGGGATGGAGTCCCACATTGGGCTCCTCAGCTGGGAGCCTGCTTCTTCCTCTCCCTCTCCCCCTGCTGTGTTCCCTCTCTCACTGGCTGTCTCTCTGTCACATAAATAAATAAAATCTTTAAAAAAAAAAGTTTAGTGAAGTTGTAAGCAATTTTCTGATTCATTTAAATGAAGACTGTCCTTTGTTACATTTCAGAAAACACTTCAGTGGACACTTTGATTTTGCAAAAGGGAAAGCCACAATCCTATTCTTCAGTGGAGGTGTTAGAGACACGGAGGTGTTAAATTGCTCTTATAATGATGTTTCATTATCACTAGAGTTGCATGCTGGAGATTCTTAACCAGAAGCAAGGCTGTGACTGAAGAAGAGAATGATGTTTTCTCTGCACTTACAAGAGCCCCTGAGAAAGGGGGTGGAGAGTTGACGTTGAAGTACTTGGGAGGATGTAAAAACATAGATGATAAGAGACTAAGGAGAAAGAAACTGAATGGGAAGCCATACTTTTTCGAAGACAATGATCTAGGGATTGTAGGAACTTGGTATGCTTTATACATATACCTTGGTTAACTCAAACACAGTTGAGGGTCTTTATACAGCTATGTATTCTAAAGGAGTTATTTATTAACTATGATCCACAGACATTACTATCTTCAACTTCTCCGTAATCTTTACTGTTCTCCTACATGGAGATGATCTCAGTGAGGACAGTGCAAACCTCTACAGAATATTTAGGAAAAATATGGGGGCATTTTGGGTTGGCCCAAGAATGGGAGAGAACTATTTACTGATTTGGATGGCCCATCATTCATGTAGTCTAAAAGCAAATCAATGATCCAAGAACCTAACTCTGTAAGATACATAAAACAAAAGAATTTTTTGCAAAGTTTTAAAGTTCACTGAATATTTCAAGGAATTCATCAGTTGTCTACACTGAAGGCAGACTAAACATTGTTATCTTTGAAAATTTACCAAGGTTGTTCACCATTTTGAAAAATGTATCAACAGTGGCAACCCCATTCCAAATATTTGAGTGACAATTACCACCTGTAAATCAGTCTGCATTATTTGTTCTTACCGCATTGTCAGGGATTCCAAGTATAGGTATGAACATTATACCTGGTGTTGTGCCCATGTATTTCCGGTGTAGTCACTCCAAGCATTTATACAGTAATACTTGTAGTATCTTCTTACAAAATATTTTGATTTTATTTTTCCTTTATTGTAAAGGTCAGGCACTATATTTCTTTTTTATTTATTAGAAAATAGTTTTTTAAATCTACCATCTTGCTACCTCTTTTCTGTTCTCATCTGTTTTTCTTGTACGGAAAAGATCTAGAAACAAAGCAGATATTCATCAAAGGAGAATTAGCTGAATCAATAATGATGTATTTGGGCCATGAAATATCTCACAGTAATTAAAAAGAATGAATTACTTTTGTCTCAAAGAGATTTTGTATTGCTTGGTGAGAAAAATCAAGACACAGTAAAGAATGTATACTAAAATGCCATTTTGTAAAATAATATATGATATAAAATATTGATGTATGGTTATGTTAGAAGAGTGAAAAAATGGAAATATTTATACTAGGTTGTTATCCTGTATTATTTTGTGGGGTTAGGAGACCACAGGGTGATGAAGGAAAGTTTAAGCAAAAAATAATAGAGGAAAAGAGCATGCGTTTCCATGCTTAAGTAAAATTACATATACATATATATATATATATATATATATAGTTAAGCATTTTAATAATAAGATTTAATAATAAGATTTAAGTACACGAAAAAAGGAAAATCACCTATCAAGGTAGAACAGCGTTGACTGATGAAAAACTACCGTTGAAGTTTTCATCTGAGGAAGCCATGAACTAGAAGTGTGCTTTCGAGAGAAGCCTCAGTTAATCCACTGCAGTTTTCTAGAACCCGCGTACAAGAACATGCCCTGTGTCTTACAAAACACATGGTGCTCAGACTGATGACAAGGGATGCGTTTGCAGTCCCAGTCTCTATGTCTGGGTGACCTGACTGTTAGGATTCAGAGTTCGAACACTTCAATTGAGCTTAACCCTCAACAGCTCTCACCCATGAAGGAGGTTTCGGAAAGTTCGGCTTTTCAGAAACACACACACACACAAATCTGAAGCATTTTTAAAAAATATTTTAAAGTCTTTACAGTTAGATACAAACTTTCCTCTGAGAACCGTATCTGTTTTTCTCAGTGTTGAATGTCTTCAAATGCAATCCTATTAGCCCATTCGTGATCTTTTACAGTTTGCCCAAAATGCAGCAATTCAGAGGGAGGCACATCAATGTTATTGCATTTTAAATATTTTGAGACACTCTTTATTGAAATTAGAAAAATGGAAACTCTAATGGCTGCTCAAATTATAGTTTTCTGAGAGAAACCAACAAATGAACTTTAAAACGCAGCAACTAGTTCTAAGAAGGAAAACCTAATACCTTATTAGAAGGAAAGGTTATAGATCACTAAAAAGAAAAAGAAAGAAAGAAAGATAGAAAGAAAGAAACAAAGAGAAAAAAAAGGAAGGAAAGAAAGAAAAAATAAGGAGTTTCCTCTCCAGAAGAAGGTAGTTATTGGGCACCTGCTGGTTACTTTTTCTTTCCTTTCTTTTTTTTCTGTGTGTCTGGAGCCAGCGTCTTCTTCTCTGGCTCCACTGGACTTGTTGCTTCCTCCGCAGCCAGAGCTTCCAATCTTAGGCGCTCAGCTTCCAGCAACTTGTTTCTATACTCCTCCCGGATATCGAAGATCTTCTGTCGGGCTTCATCTAAAGAGTCCTATTCCAAAACACAATCCCAAGCAATTAAGATCTACTGAAAAACGTTCATGATCCCAGAAAGAAATTAAAAAAAAAAAAAAGCAAAACAAAACAATCCCTTTATCCTTTCCTCATGCCAATAGATTCCTGTGGCAAATTACTAAAGATAGACAAAAATTAGGTTATGGTCTCAAATGTTTATCAATACATGAAACATCAGAGAGCAACAAAAGGTACACGAGATCTTAACAAAATGGTGAATAAAAGCATCAGTAAGAGAAAGAAAGAGAAAGGTGAAGAAAGAGATAGGCATGAGTTCAAATATAATGTCTATAAAACATGCAGCTCAGTGTGTCTCTCACCGTAATTGTGCTCAGTAAGCTCCTAGTTCCCCACATTGTTCTAGACCTGATGAGATGCGTCTGACCTGTACCTGAAGAACTTTCAAATATTATCACCCAGTTCACTGGTTATCTTTGTTATTGTCAGTTTGGCTTTCATTCAAGGACACCAAGCTAAATCTGAGATCATATCTCAGTCCTATTCTTACTTACCTCTACCCTCTCCTCCTGGATCAACTGATTCACTTGGTTTTCTGGACATCATACCCCATTGACTTTTCGACTTCACTAGCTGCTCCTCGTCAGTTGCCTTTGCTGATTTCTCCTCTTCTCCTTCATCTCTTAATGAGGAAGTGGCCACGTCTTAGATCTTAGACTTCTTTCCTTGGTGATTTTATCTAACCCCATGGCTTTAAATTCCATTTCTATACTGATGGGTCCCCTCATTTTTTAATCTTGAGCCCAGATCTCTCTCTTAAATTCTAGAACCATGTATCTAACTTCTCTTCAATACCCCCACATGACTGTAATAGATATGTAAGAATGCTTTTTTTAATGCAATAGATACACCCAAAAATGTCCCAAATTGAAATCTTTGTCTTTCCTTTCAAGCCATCACATTTGATGGCAACTCAACTCTATCTGTTATTTAGCCAAAAACCTTACAGCATTTCTTGACTCTTTACTTTCTCTTATAATATACCAACAATCTATCAGGAATTCCTGATTATACTTTCAAGATATATGTAACTATAGTTGAATTGTAGTTTATATTTTCAAAAAGAAGGTAATTTTAAAAACTTAATGTCAGTTCCAGGCAACATTCTAAAATTATTTACAAATAAAGCAGTGATATAACTAAGTGCCAATGTAGCTTTACTAAGAAGCTTTAGTTTTCTCATTTCATTTGCATTTCTGATAGTATGGGCACAATTATGGTTCAACCTATTGATTGTTTCCTGTATTAAAAATGATACAATTTTTAAAAAAAGGATTAACGAACTGATGCTAGCCAGAAGAGAAGCATCCAGAAATGACTATTTTTTCTTCATTGCTGAATTCTTCAAGAAATTTTCTGTGGTTTTGCAACTTGCATGATTGTGGTCGAGATTATGGAAGAGCTGAATGTCAGAATGAGACTCTTCCCAAAGCTTTTGACGACAGAAAAGTACTGTATTTACCACAATAAAATTGGCTTCACTAAACCAATTGTACAAGATGATAGTAGCCATATTAAAAAGAGAGAGAGACAGAGAAAGTCATCTAAAGGATTATATCTAAAGTGTACATAATATATATATATGTATTTAATATTTGTCCATAATCTTTTGAGGATTGGTATCTTTTTCTCCCATCTGATAAGAAATGTGGTACTGATAATATTTCTATTAAGGCTGATTCAACCAAAACTAGGGTTTTTGTACATCACACTTAAAGAATGAGATCTGAATTAAAAACCATCTCAATTAATATTTCTTTTCTATTGCCTTCCCATCTACTGCATTTGCTTGTCCATTAAACACGGGGAAAAAAATGACCTAAAATAACAAAATTCCCTTTTGTCTTATAATATTGTATTTCAAACTATTTTCTATATGATGAATTGAATCTACATAATTTTAATATTCATTTATTGATTCACTGATTCATTTTTGAAACAAACTTCTGTGACATAGACACCCCTTCCAGGTTTTGGGTATACAACAGTGAATCTAAAACAAAGTTCCTATTCACATTCAATCTAAATTCTACAGAAGATAGATTTAAAATGTGTACATATTATATATATATGCTTATATATTACATATAATATATATATGATCAATAATATTTATAACTAATATGTACAAAATAAAACATACCTTTCCATGTTAAACCAATAAATGAACTTACGCACAGGGTAAATGCATTAAAGAAAATAATAAGGCCAGGCATGCATATACAAATATTGAAGGATGCTAACCGTAAAAGGGTAGCTAGAGAATATCTCTCTAATAAAGTGACAATAGATGGAAGATCTCAGAAAGTGAAGCTGTAAACCATTTGGTTCTTTGTGGGGGAAGAATATTCCAGGAAGAGGTAAGAACAAGTCAAAGGCCCCAGAGGTGGGAAAATGTCTGGCTATTAGTGGAAAGGTGAAGTCAGTTTGGAGAAAACAGAAGAAGCAAAGCAGACAGAATTATAGAGACAAAGATCACAGAGGAAAGTGCGCGCTAGATTATATAGAGCTCTAGACATCATAATAAAGACTTTTTTTTCTTAGTGAAATGTGAAGCCATTATGGGGGTGAAATAATCCTACTCTCCATTTTAGAGATGTACTATGATCACCGTTAGTGCAATTCATAAAATATTTTCCATTCTCCTCCAGGCACAAAGTAGCATTGCACTCCGTATTAGTCTGCTAGGGCTTTCATAACAAAGTACCACAAACTGGGTGGCTTAAGGAACCGAAATTTATTATTTCAGAGTTACTGATGCTAGAAATTTGAAGTCAAGGTGTCAGCAAACCTAATTCCTTCACTGAAGTTGTATGTGACCATGTGACTAGCTTTGGCCAATGACATGTGACTATGAAACGTAAATGTGTCGAGAAGGACCCTCTGCTGACCTTCACCAGACATGCAGCCAGAAGCAGAAGTACTCTTTTATTGTTTTAATCCAGGGGTTGGTAAATGAAGGCCTGTGGGAAAATCTGGCTCATTGTCTATTTTTCTAAATAAAGTTTTATTGCAACACATGTAGGCATTATCTTTGACTGAATTTGTGTGAACAACGGTAGAGTTGAGAAGATACAACACATGGCCTGTGAAGGCAAAAATATTTACTGTCTGGCCCTTTACAGAAAACAAGTTTGCCAACCCCTGTCTTAAGCCACAGTGACACTGGTGCCGTTTGTTACCACGGGATAAAATTGTTTGTCCTGATGATTACGATCATTTTGGCTTTAAGCAGAGACTCCATTGCAGAGGAGCAAGATGAAAGTGGTGAGCTCAGTCAGGAGGCTGTGGTGATACTCTGAGTAGAAAACACTGACGGTTTAGACTAGGGTGGTAGGGCTAGAGAGAATGAAAACCGATTGAATTATACGTCTATTTTCAAGGTGATGCTGACAAGTGTTGATAATGGATTAGATGAAGGAAGTGAGAGAAATCAAGGATATCTCCAAAGTCCGTACTCTGAGCAGCTGAAAGAGTAAAACTGCCCTTCCTGGCTGGGGAATGTTGGTGCAGGTGATAGGTTCAGGCTGACATAAGAGAGGGCAAGCATGATAGAACCTGGATTTGGAGAGGTTTGGCTTAAGGTGCCTACGGGACAAGCAAGAGGAGGTGTTAACTAGACATATTCTTCAGGTCAGCCGATACTGAAAATGACATGGAAATCTGATGTCACCATGGCTGGAACGTTTAAAAAGTCCTGAAGCCGTCAGTGTCTTTGGGAGTCTATGTGTGTGCATGTGCGTGGGCGTGTGTGTGTGTGTGTGTGTGTGTTGTAGGAATGACGGAGGAAAAAAATTTCATCTTCTAAGTGGAAGTCACCCATATATATTTATTGAATGTCCCCATTGCGCGTATGATACTTCCATTTTTACTTTTTCACTACAAAAATCTTACCCCCCACATTTTTTTTTGGAACTTGTCTAAAATTACCTTTAGTTTTCTGGGGTGCAGGATGGACAGTCACCTAACTACAAAAAGTTGAGGTAGTGATCTGCAATTCAAACTGCTTCTTAAATCGCTTCAAGCCAAGCAAACCCAACAGTCTTGTCTTCTTCCCACCTCACCTTCTCGTCTCATGTGGCTGATGCCACCAATTTCTGAGTTTTTCTGCTACCAGCTTAGAATTTGGTTGCCCCCAGTCTGTTAATACGATCTTCACCCAGCTCTCTTCTAACTTCATGCCTATTTTGTTGTTGTCTTCTCCTTCCTTCCTCCCGTTTTTGTGGATAGATCCCCAATACTGCAATTCAGAGGGGTTTAAGGAAGTCAGTGAAATTCGATATGTTTCACCAATCCTCTACCTTTTCTGAGAAGTTGGGAACCAAATGCCTTCAAGACTTCCTTCCACCTAGGTCCTCTATGATTCTGTTATGTCTGTTTAACATTATAAGAGAATGTGTCGCCTGTAGTCTGTATGTGCAGACTCACCCGCATCTCCCCATACATGTCCAGGATTTCATCCTTGACTTTAAGCTGTTCCTCCTGGTCGATGTCACGGATGCTGAGGACTCTGGTCCTGTGCTGGCGGAACTGATGGACCTCCTCTGCCTTCTGCATTGCCTGGTGCTGGTTCAAGTCATCGGTTTGTAGCACTGGGTCGGTGTCCATCGTCTTTCTATGAGAACATCCAAAGAGATGCATGAATCATTCTGGAATGCTGGAATGAACATTACTTTAGAATTCAAATAATTTAAAATCGTATGGACAGTGTGGTGGTCTGAATCCAATCAAATATTAGAATAGAAAGGATAAACTATTATTTTTTTGATGGGCTAGGCTCCTTTTATCGGGTCACTAATATTTTTAGGAAAAAATTCTGGGAAAATACCAGTAAAATCAGTTGCTTCCTCTGATGAAGTGTTTGTGGAATTGGTGTTGGAAAGTACGAGAATATTTGGAGACTTTTCCTTTTTTAATTTATGCAGCTAAATAACGTGGAAAATATTTTCAAACTTATAAAATGCTTGAGTAACTATCTTTGTCTGTTAATCCTATTCTCTGGGTCTTGATAAAATTGAACCTACTTAAATAATGCCAGCAGGTGTAGTGGTAATTTTCTGCTGCTCACCTCACCCTAATCAGCTTACAAATTAAATCTTTACAGAGAGTATTCAAATGATTCTATGATTGACTTAATAGAACATTTGCTAAATTTGAGATGTAAAATCGTGTACTTCTAAAATTTGAATACACTGTAGTATATTAAGCATTAAGTTCAAATTTTTAGTTGTTTCACAACTGCTTATTAATGTATCCAAAATTCTATGAACACAGATGTCTGCATTAATCATGTTTATTAAAACTTACCTTACATATTGAGTTAAGTTTACACATTCTAGCGCTTTTCGAATAAGTCGTGGAGACGTTTCCAAAATTGTTGGGGATCGTGAACGAGTCCCTGTCAAAAAAATAAGTCCTAGACTTTCAAAAACAAATCAACACCCACTACATGACAGGTATATCTTATTTTAATTAAAAAATAATATCTTTTGTTAAAAAAACTGATTAGACTTGTCTAATTTAATATAATTTTATTGTTACTCAATGCAACTTTATTAAAATGCAATTGTATTCCATATTTATCCTCTAGCTGGTGTTACTATACTTAGAGTTACATGAAGGAGATGGCAAAGTGAATATACTCTGTAAGAAGAGTAACAATGTTACCGTGATGGTAGTTAAATGACGGTGGAGACAAGAAGTAAAAGTCATATTGTATTTCATCATAAACAAATTAAATGACCCAATATTTAAAACACTTCATCTAGGGGTAAAAGCCATCATAAGCACTATGGGGGATGGGATATAAAAATATTTAAGACGACTACTTTAAGAAGCTTGTAGATCCAGTGGAGCAGGCAATATATAGCAGGGAAACACTGGAAATCAAGTTAGCAGGAAATTTCTACTCCCTGAACTCATATGAACCCACAAGAACAGACTTTAAAAAGAGACTTTAGAGTCTATAATATTAACCATTCAGTCTTTCCAGGACATTTAATCTCCTTTTTAAAAACTTGTTGGAATATAATTTATGTGCCCTAAAATTCACCCTTTATAAAGTGCAATTCAATGCTTTTTCATAAGTTTACAAAGTTGTGCGACCAGCACCCAAGTGTCGGGACCCCTCTCACTCCTGAGAGGTTTTTCTGTACCCTTGCTTAATAAGCTTGTTCACTTTAATCACTAAAACAAAACAAAACAAAAAACCAAAAACAAAAAAACCGACTCCCATTCTCCACATAAAATCTCCTGTGTCTTTTACAGCCCTTCTCCATTCCCACCATAAATCGTGGGCAGCCATTGAAGCACTTTGTCTCTATAGATTTGCCTTTCTTGGACATTCCATGTAACTAAAAATGACATCTAAGTTTTTAAGAAACTGTCAAATCATAGTGTTTTGATTATTGTTAGCTTCACAATAAATTCTGAAAACATGAAGTAAAAATCCTCCCCTTGGTTCTTTATCAAAATTATTTTGGTCATTCCTGGTCTTTTGCATTTCCAAGTAAGTTTTGGGATCAGGTTGCTAAATTCTATGAAATCTCCACTAGAATTTTGATAGGGACTATGTTGAATTTATACATCAATGTGGGGAGAAATGCCATCTGACCATATTGAGTCTTCTAATCCAAAGCATGGACTAGTTAGTCTTCCTCTTTCTTAGATTTTTAAAAATTTCCTTTAGTGACATTTTGTAGTTTTCGGTATATAAGTCTTGCACTTTTGTTAAATTTATTTCCATACATTTATTACTGACATTACTGTGAATGAAATAGTCTTAATTTCTTTTTGATTGATACTATGTAGAAATGAAAGTAATTTTTGTATATTAATCTTGTATCTTGTACTTTTTCTTTAGTTATATGTCTTCAGAGTTTTGATATGTTTTTAATTGATTGTTTTTCAGTTTATTAGTGCTTTTTGGGAGAAGCTATGTCAAGTCCTCACTTTGCCATCAAGAGGTCTCACACCTCATGGATATTTGAGCTTGCTTTTTACACGTGGTTGTGATAGCCTCCAGCAATATTGGAAAGGGCTTCATTTATAAGAACTTGTTAGAAGTGATCACTCATTCAGAATATAATCTAATATAAGCCTTTAAAAAAACATTAATTAAACATAATATACAAATTAATTTTTCATTTTTTTGAAAATACATGAAGACATGGTACATGTGAAAAATCAGAATATCCCAACTCAACTCTATGATGAAAACATGAATTCAATCACGTCTTTCATTTTATAACAAAAATGTTCCTGAAGAATTGACATTTTACAATGTCTTTTAGAAACCAGGGTCCAATAGCTTTCCTTTTTTCATTGTGATGACTGTGGGATCTTAGATTTCTTAAGTTCATTTCCTTTTCTTATGAACACACCTACTTATGCTGGCTATATTTCTGGCATTTCAAACATGAGTTGTTTCTATAAGACACTAACTCTGCTGACTTTGACTGGAAAGATAATACTGATTAATTAGATATTTGTGTTTTCTTGCCTCCTGCCAAATAACATATATATATATAAACAAAAGAGGATGTGGGAAAGGGGCAGAGAAGGTTAACCTTCATGTTCTGCTACAAAACGCTGTTTTGTCGGAATAGGGTGTGAGTGTATTATGGCAGCCTTGTACCTCTACAATAGTGTAGCCCAAAGTGTGTGTGTGTGTGTGTGTGTGTCTGTACCATCCTCTGTCTGCAAACCGGCCCTCTATGGGATAAGTTCTGAAAGTGAGAATATGCATTTAGAAATATCTGTATAGCAATTGGTCATTACTGGATTCATTTTATTACATTTGACAAAAGTTTCAGCTTCCAACAGACTAGGAGAGAAAACTTACTTCATCATAGGTAGTCTAAAAATTGCTGTTCAAGCCATAGTGATTGTGAAGCCTGGGGAAAAGATGTGGGAATAAAGGCAAAGATCATCTGCAACTTTTGGAAGAGGCATTTTCTAGAGGCTCCCAGAGATAAAAGGGAAATAGAAAGCAATGTTTAGACTGTTGAACTTGATGATGGCTTTGGTATTGAGGAAGAATGCTTAGGTGTGAAATCCATAATGATATTGTTTACATATGCCCTCTGGTACTACGAAGGAAATTGTTCTAATTACCTATTATATGAAAATAGGGAAAAAATAGGAAGTAGCAAGAATAAGGTAGGTTTGGTTTAGTTTTGTTTTTTAAAATTTTATTTATTTATTAGGGGGAGAGAGAGACAGCATGAGTGGGGTGAAGGGCAGAGGGAGAACCAAACTCCCTGCTAAGCAGGGAGCCTGATGCAGGACTCCATCCTGGGACTCTGGGATCATGACCTGAGCCAAAGGCAGACGCTTAACCAACTGAGCCACCCAGGAGCCCAAGAATGACGTAGTTTTGTGGGAACCACAAATATCTATTGAGTACAAAGGCCAGATCTTGCAAAGCTTTCACAGGGTCTGTAATCTCTTGTGGGTGATGCTTCTCCAGGAGTGAGAGCCAATATGGGACACCAACAGCAGAGGTGGGAGCAGCACACGGGGTTCCAGAGAACAGCTGGACAACCAGACCCATGGTTCTCCAGCAGGATTCCTTCTACAATCCCAGTACCCGGAGTCCATGGCCGTGTTTCAGTCCTGTAGGATGTACTCCAAACCCAACAGCACACCTCTTCTTGGAGGGAGAAGGGGTCAACTTTTCTTGATATTGTGTGATTAAATTTATATGTAGTATATTTTTCATATTATTTTATTATATATACATTATTTATGTTAGATAAAAGTGATAATAAAACACATTTCAGAACGAGTTGGAGACATTTTCGCTTGAGGACAGGCCACTTTGGCCCCAGTCCTCCATTCCCACTCAAGTTTACCTTTCCTCCCTGTTTCCTGCCCCCTCCTTTCTGTCCCAAAGTACACTCTTTCACAGTGATGTGAACTTTAATAGAAAGGTGTGAAGACTGATGGCCAAAAGTGTGAAGAAATGAGGGGCAGGAGAGCTGACACAGAAGTGGTCCTTCCCCACACCAGTCTGGGGCTCTGCGCAAAAAATAGACTCTATGCCATGACTGCAGGAATACACTACCCAAGGCTGGAGTGAAGAATCATGATTACGTTCCATTTTTGCGACTTAAAAAATTACCTTGTTAGCATATAAATAAACAGTTCAACCTCCGAATGTAATTAGATTTTCATTTCACAGGTCTTTACCCAGGTGTGGGGAGAAGTTTGTGCTCCGTTAGAGATCACAACATGTGGAATGAAAAGCACGAGGATTGGAGTCCTGATTCACTCTACACTGTTCCAGCTTCCTGTCCTCAAGTGAGGCATTTATCAATCACTTAAATTTTGAGGCAGAGATGGCAGTATCTATCAAAGATAGATGCGCTTTGTCTAGTTCATAGAGGCTCCAGTGAGATAATAGATGCAAAACCACTCTACAAATTAATATTAATATAATAAATATTAATAAAAATTAATAATAATAAATATTAATTAATATAATATCATTAATATGATTAATAATAGATGTTATTCTAAATAAGTTTTAGTGTTATGTCACACATGTTATTATTTATTAAATGAGTGCTTGCTTTCTAAATATTGGCTCAAAAATGGAATCTCTTTTTACTATAGTAAAAGAGCCCTTTGAATTTTGGAATTTTCCTCTTCCCTGTGAAAATCCTTCAAGGACATGTTTTAGCCATAAACAGTTTTTAATTTAAAAATTTTAAGCTGGTTTAGCAATTTTGAGAAAAGAACCCTTACTGGTGTTTCTGAGGATGCATCCTTCCAGAATATCTTTCATTCCTGCCTGAGTTTTGAATAAGTAGAGAATAAAAAGTGAGATTTTTACTACTGATGGAGGTATAATTGGAGAATGTAACACCACGTGAGAGGCAAACGGGCCATGGTCACAGAACTTGAGAGTGGGCTGACCCCCGCGGTCCCTCTCACTACCGTAGGTAGTGCTTCCAACTCAGGGACGAGCAAGGGCCTCAGGATCCCCTACGGGCAGCCCAATTTATGGTTTCAACCACGTAGGACACTTAGTCCCTTAGCAACAGAGAGTCCAGGAACTGTTCAGAGGAAATCCTTCCTCAGCGAGGCCAGCACAGACAGACATTTCTCTGTAAACCTTCCATGAAGGATTTACATTCATTTTAGCAAACAAATATGAATTCCCATTATACAAAAGTGAACCACATCAGTGTGGCTTGTGCATCACTGAAAACTCCCCTCCTCTAAAATTTTAGAATCCAAATATTTAAAATGTGTTATAAAAGGTCAAAAGAAAATATATCATGTAGCCTATGATGGGTAAAACAAAAAGGATCTGTGTTTGGTAACACTGCAATTTTATTTTTAGTGTTTGTAGACACAGAGAAGTCTACAAAAGTACACCTGCTATGGGGATTTTTTTTTTTTTTTGGTCCACTTGTATCTTTAAGATAATTACTGAGTGATGAGGTCCTTGAGCAGATTATCTACTCTGATAGGCAAAATGAAGACCTATGAATCCAAAATACTAGCTTTTCTATGCTATACCCTATGCATCACATGTGTTTGTTAGTATCTTTTCCAGAATTTTTATTTCCAAGTACCTATTTTTCTTACAAATGAGAATAATACTTACTGATTTCCTTTCGCACACTCTGCTCCTCCTTCCCAGCTGGGGACGTTCCTCCATTTTCGCTGCTCCCCGATTTGGAGAGATCCTTCAAGCCCTTGCCCATTTGCCACTTCTTCCACAGCATACTCCCCGCTGGTATGGTATCTTTGCTCTCGGAACTCACGGAACTCTTTGTGTCGGACTCTTTTGTGGAGCTTGAGGACGTTTCAACTACAACGTGACATGTGTGTTACCCAAGACAAACTTGCATTCTCTAAAATCGTATGCAGAAAGTAACGAGGGCTTGTGGGAGCCAGGTTTGGAGCGGACTGGAAAGCTTCGCCACCTCCAACCACAGCACTAGCAAAAACAATCATTGGTAGCCTCAGAAAACATTGCGGATGACCCAGAAACACAAGTGTGTCCAGCGGCATCTCAGGGTATGAACACATCACACAGAAATAGAGGCTTTTGGGAGGTGAGACACTGCAAATGGAAATGGGATGTCTGAACCTTTGGGGCCACTGCTAGGGTGGGCCCTGGAGGAAATACAACCTGTCTTGTGTGGGAAATGTATGTGAATGGGGTTCTCCTCTCTGGAGAGGGAACCCTGTGTCTAGGCACTTGTCTAAAATTATCTTAAAATAGACCTGAAAAGAGCTCTTGCTTCTGAAGTTGCAAAGCTGGAAAGTTTTTCCTTAACGCTGTAATTCTACTCCCACTTTTCTAGATCTTTATGCCTAGGGGGGAAAAACTGTGTATAAACCTACCACAACTTCCACATTATGCAGACATTTCCTCCCATATTTATCAATTGCAGATAATTTAATTAATGCTATATTCTGCTTTGAATAAAAGGTGATATAGGTTAGTGCTTTAAAGCATGGAGAAATAAAATGAAATAAATACATTTTAGAATATTATTAAAATTGATGTACCCCTAGAGCAAAATGGATCAAGAAAAAAGAAATTACAATCTATTCCAGGAAGTTTAACTTAGATAAAATAGACAAATTTCTTACAAAACACACCTTGCCAATCCCGAGACAAGAAGAGTTAGAACGGCTTAACAGTGCGGGATAGAAAGTACGTACCCTATGAGTCCGAATAGACGAAGTTCAAGAACAGGAAAATGAAAACAGGGTCATAGAGGTCAGACTCAAAGTTACCTTGAGGGACAAAATGACTGAGGGGAGGGGGATGAGGAAGACTTTGGGGATGTTTAAGTGTTTTATACCTTGATCCAAATGGTGGCTCCTGAGTGTATACATATGTAAAAATTTGTCAAGCTGTACAATGAATATTTGTGTCTTTATTGCATGAATGTCATAGGACAAGGTCAGCCTCCTTTGAGCCTTGTTCTCCACTAGGCCTTGTCCTTGGCTTGCGAATCCCACTTTTAGCAAAAAATCCTGCTAGACTAATTTATCAAGAATCCCACCCTCCGTGCTTTGATATCCAATCCAGCTCCTCTCTTCCTCTACCCTCAATACCTAACCAAGTTTTCTGGATAACTTTCCACCCAGTCCCTGCCTAGTCACTATAAAACCCCGCTTGTCCCTGCTGTATTCAAAGTTGAATTCAAACTCTCTCCTACTGCAACAGACTTGACTCCTATTGCAATAGTCTTGAATAGTCTTCCTTGCCATTTTTAACAAGCGTCCAATGCAACATTCTTCTTTTGCATTGCATAACTTCATACATTTTTAAAAACAATAATAAAACCTAACAAAATAATAAAATTCAAAAAAATAAAATGATAGAATCATAATAAAACCTATTCACCTTTGTATTCTTAATGTGGCATTAGACTTTAACACTTAGAAAAGTGAGTACTTTGGGAGCTAGAAATATTTCAAATTCCAATCCTATCACTTTTTAGATGCATGATTTAGGAAGAGTTTGGTGACTCTCTGACCACCGGTCTCTTTATCTGTCAAGTCGGAAGAGCAGTGTCTACCTCATAGTTGCTGTGGGTTAAAAGGAGATAATAAACAAAAAGTGCTGTGAAGAATACCCATCCCAGGAAACAAAATCAGGGTGATATTTGTTGTTTATACTCTTTTTTTTTTTTAAAGATTTTATTTATTTATTTGACAGAGATAGAGATAACCAGCGAGAGGGGGAACACAAGAAGGGGGAGTGGGGGAGGAAGAAGCAGGCTCATAGCAGAGGAGCCTGATGTGGGGCTCGATCCCATAACGCCGGGATCACGCCCTGAGCCGAAGGCAGACGCTTAACCGCTGTGCCACCCAGGTGCCCCAGTTGTTTATACTCTTTATATGAAAAGTTAAGGGGCATTATCTTTATAACAATCATTGAATTATATTCCTGAGGATGTAAACGTGGAAAAGCATGGTTGGGGATGTCAACACCTTCGGCCTTCCCCGGGCATCCCAGTGAAGTGATAGATGGAGGCAGTCAAGGGTTAGTAAGAGGCGCTCTGGGTTGTGGAAAGCTGTCTGCAAGCTGGCCCTGTCTCTGGGTATCTTGTGAATTTAGCAAATTGTAGAGCAAATTTTTCTGGGCCCTTGTCCTTATTGGGAAGTTGGAAATCATATTATAGATTATAGATTATAGTGGATTCATGTGAGTATTCAATGAAATAATTAGTGTTTTCAGTTGTAGGCCCATGACAATCACTCAATAAAAGCAGTTAGCTTTATCTTACTGTTATTGTTTATAGTTATTCTGACTAGAAAGGTGCCAGATTAACAGTCGTGGGCCGGCCTTCAAGTTCACACACCGTTACCTTTGAACTAGAGTGCATTCTTATTTCTGGTTTCATCTTTTCTTAAGGGAGAAAACCATATCTACTTGGGGAAAAAGCAAACATCTGCCTGACTAAATAAATAAATAAACAAATAAAGTTCAGAACCTATTTCCCTATCCTATAAGATGCTCTGTGTTTTCGGTGCAAGGCACAGCTCCATGCTCTGAGGAGCTGTGCCAGGGCTCACTGACCTTCCTCCTGCGCTTTGGTTTGGCCGTCAGACACAGGCGTGCTGTCCGCATCTGGTACTTTCTTAATGAACTGGCTGAGGTAACGCAGGCGAGCCTGGGAAGCCTAAAGAACAAACACTATCAACGAACAGTCCAGGCAACAACATTTAAGGAATCCATGAGATAAACAGGAAAGCATAAATGAATACGGCAGCTTGAACTAGGCCAGCTCTTATTAGCCAATATCCTCAAATTCTGAGCCATCCACAATTCTGACAGTATTTCTGAGAACCAACGAAGAAGCAGTCCTAAAATGAATACACGAGGCAGGCAGCCTTAGATTCATTTGCTCCTGGGCCTTTTTCATCTGGCTTAATAACCCTGAGTGGGGACATGAAGAACATATGAGTAATAACAGCTCGCCGTAGTGATGATTCTTACAGAAAATACAGTAGGGAGGGAGACGTGAAGAATGCGCATCCCACAAGGGGCAGGACAGCCTTTTATCCACTCAAGGCTGTTCAAAGTCCATGAAAACACATATTAAATATGTTTATGCTTTCTTACTTGGGAATGTGAGGACAGGCATGGATACAGCCCACACTACGTGAAAGGATGAGGGAACCCATAATTTGGGCCAATAAGTGGTACCATTATGTGCTTTGTTTTTGAGAGTCATCTGGTATCAGTCATCTGCACAACATCTCACAATGTGCTCAAATGTGGTCTAAACGTGTAGCTAGTGAGTGTCTAACAAAATTCCAGATACCGTTGCTAAAGGAAGGACCATGCATTTTCACCAACATGGCTCTTGCTTCAGACCAATGCCTAGGAATGGAAGTTAAAAAACAACTTTTCAAACTCAGGTGACCTTGATAGCTCTTCCTGGCTCAGTCATCTCCCAGGCTTGCTTCATGGCTCGGATTTCATCTGCTCGTTCGGTATCTTTTTTCACTTCAAAAAATTCTGCTTCATTGTGTTCAGTGACCAACCTCAAAATCCAGTAGGGTTTATTTGGGTCTTCTTGTTGAGGGTGAACAGTGGATATCTGATAAATAAAATAAAAACCTTTGGGTCAGGCGTTTTCCTCCATTCAAAAGGGTCTGGATTTTAGCCCATGATCCATAATTTCATTATTAAGTATTTACCCAGGAGAAATGAAAACACATGTTCACAAAAACACTTGGACAAAAAATTCATTACAGTCTCATATTTGTAAGAGCCAAAAAAAGGGAAACAATATAAATGTTTATCAATTGATGAATAGATAAACAAGTTATCATCTGTCCACATCATTGAACACTATTTAACAATACAAAGTAATAAAGTACTGATGTATACCACAATCCAGATGGATCTTACAGGTAGATGTCTTACTGAGATAAAAAAGCTGAGCACAAAAGAACACATCTTGCATGATTTATTTGTATGAAATTCCAGAACAGACAAAACAGCTGTCTGGGGTGAGGTGTGAAGATGACAGAATCCATTGCAAAGAGGTTTGAGGGAATCTCCAAGCTTATGGAAATGATCTACACTTTATACCTTGAGAGAGATGTGGATTACAGAGCGAATGCACTAGTCAAAATTCATTGAATTGTACAATTAAGATTACTGCATTTCACTACAGGCAGATTTTATCTAAAACTATAAACAAAAAAGAAAGAAGAGAAAGAAAGAAAGAAAGAAAGAAAGAAAGAAAGAAAGAAAGAAAGAAAGAAAGAAAGAAAGAAAGAAAAAATTCTAAATTACATTTGGGGTTGCACTCTACCTCTTTATAAAAATTAGGGTAGGAATAGTTGATCATGTCCAGGTGTGGATATACTGGATATATACTCATTATGAAAGTTAACATTTTGATATCTTCTAGGATTATTTTCATTTTTATGAGCCATAGGCTGAGAGCAGATTGACTTAGGACTTGAAATATCTAGATAAGTGAGGCTCATTGGTGACCATCTGGTAGGGAGAGAGGCTTGAATCTAATGTGGTTACTAGCACTTTACATATGATTGAAACAATGTCAATTATCCATGTTAAATAATGCAGATGGGGAAGCAGAGATCTGTAGAGCCACTGAATAATGTTCTTGCAGGCAGTTTGGTGTCATGTTACCGAAGAGATCTTCTTGCTTTCTACAGTAGTCCGCTAATATTCAGATGAGAATTTAAATTTCACAAGTAGAAATTCTTTTATTTCTTCCTTTTACAACACAGTACAAAAGGTTTTATCATCTTTTATATTGCTTGATAAATGAGTTTATCAGAAATGTCTCTGGGATCAGAAAAGGGAATATGATGAAGGATTTGAGGTGGGGGGAACCTGTAAGAATTTATGGATTGAGTTAAGCTTATTTGTTTTAAATGTCAATAATTTATTTTGTTGATAAGAATATTTTCTCATTGCATTCAAATACTTGATTTCTTAACACTAAATGATAAACTGGAGCTATATCTAGAAAAGTTAACATATAGCATTATCTTAAAGTTTCAAGGGGAACAAAGTGGTTGATTGAAACCACTTCACCTATGTTTTCTAACCAAATAACGTTAAAATAACCTAATTTTAAATAGAAAACTGTATCTGGTCCTTTCAAATGTAATAATCCCTTAGTAGAGAAACTTTTTTTTTGTATCCATTTAGATATTACAGTAAAAGGCAGCATTTGGATTGTAAAATATAGCTAATGAAAACATAAGTAATGTAAATTTAAGAAGAAATTAGCTTTTCCACATGAAATAAAATTGATGATCAAATAAATTCAACATGATTATGGTGATTAAAGTAAAAATAAAGTATAATATCCCAGTTGTCAGTTTCTTTTTTGGCACATGTATTAACACTTTTTCAAACATGAGACAATATAACACTAATGTCTACTAACCAACTGGCACAATATTAAGATTCCTAAAGCTTAGTTATTCATATCTTAAAAACCCAATTCCCATATGAATTCTGTAACCTAGCCTACACTTTGTGCTGTGCAAACTGATGCAAGCACCATCTTTTCCAGGATTCCCCAGAATTCAGGAGTATTTCAAAGTTAACTCAGGCTGAATCCCACGATGCCTTATTAAATGGTGAATCGTCTGAACAAGCTTCTCGTTTTTGATAATATATCCTCACATCCATCACAGTTTCGAAAAGAGTGGAAGGCCATCATACATGTCCGTTTTTAGTTTTATCCAATCACTAATTTTCTGCAAAATTCCTTTTCCTTGACTTGGTATTTTTGCAAGCATTTTCATTTTCTTCTTCATTTCTTTTTATGTACGTCAACCTTTCCAACTGCAGCTTTTCATTTTGACTTCCATCTAGAGGTATGTTGCCACACATTATGGGACTGAATTTATAGGAAGGGTCAGGAAGTAATAAATCGTCAAGTACGATATGGACTTCTGTATCTGTGGCACTGTCTGTAACATTAGACCATTTGGTTTTTGAGCTTATGTCTATCACAGTGTCTCTCACGTGTCTCTCGTAACGTCCAGTGCCTGGGGATACTATGCACTCTAGCAGGACATCTGGCAAAAGATATTTACGCTCATGCAGCGTTAATGCTGAGGAGTTATTCAGAAGCCAACCGCCTTGATGAAGATCATTTCCCAAATGGAAGCTCTACAGTGTAGCCTGGGGTAGCAGGTGAGGCTCAAACGGCCTGACACATTTTACACTGACAGCTTCCCAAATAGGGAGAGTCGACTCCAGGGAAATGACCGTAGTTTCTGAACACAAAAGCTTTGGCATTCTCCCCCTGCTGTCATGGTACTGACTGTCGCTATCTCAGGACAGGTGGGACTTCTTGCTCTTTAATCATTAGTTCATAACCCAATCTAACTTTAAGTGTACTTCCCCACGTTTGACTCACAAAATGCCCGGCTCCCTCTCATTTTTACTGCTTTAACAATGACATTTTGTGAAAACACGGGTGATACTAATTTTTGATACAATTCCCCACATTCATGCAGGGCCCTATGAAACAACCCCAGCATGAAAACTCATTTAGCACGTGCTTACAGCTCAAAGGCAGTCAAGGAGCTGAGGAACTGACTTCTAAGTAAGTTCAACTAATTTTCAGAGTAACTGAAGAGCCACCACACCCCCTTACTCCTCTGCCAACAATTGTGAGAATGTGGATACCTCTGCCTTTCATTGGCTTCATGTAGCCAACTAAGGCCTGAAGAGCGCCCTTCTTGTATCAGTTGTAATAAATATAAATTAATTCTTTCCGTGGAAGCCACTTCTTTTCCCTGGAGACATTCCCGCAGATGAAGAGTCAGTTCTTCAATCCTGTTAATGCAAAGCTTTGGGTCTGTTGTTCGTAATGTTTGAACTAAAGCCCAGGTTCTGTCTGTCATTAATACTCACCCTTGTATTCTTTTCTTGCTAAAGAGAGAAATTCTTTTTCTCCTCTGCTTTCTTGTCTTTGCCATAACCCGCTCAGCTTTAATCACCTGCTTTTGTTCTTCCGACTCCATCATACTTTGATCTGGGGATAAGCCCACCGGTATAACTGGCTATCAGGCTTGAACACCTTCAATGGGATAAGGAAATAAGTTAAGCAGTACTTTGTTTAGTTGAAACTGGAACAATCTCAGCTGTCCCAGTGGGGCTTGCAGGCTTGTCCACAGTGCATAAAGAAAATGTGAGCATAGCTTCTTGTCAGTCAGGATGCCAGGGTCTGGAGAACTGGATTTTTCTTCTTCAACATGTTTATCTTCAATTTCTGATTTATCCTGGGAATGTTTATGCCTATGAGGCATTTTCCCCTCACATTTGAAGTATGAATTAATATGATTTGATAAAAACTGGAATGACTCAGGATGCCTGGATATCTCAGTAGGTTACACATCTGCCTTCGGCTTCACCTTGGTCCATTTACCTCTTATTTTCCTTGTATGAAAACCTCTTTGTAGACTGATATAACTTATCCTCCAGTAATGCAGCTGCTTCTCTGCTTCCCACAAAACTTCTTGCATCACAGACGTAGGCTGCAACTGTTCCTGCAGCCTTGGCAACTTGCCTCTTCCCAGCACTGACATTGATTACGGTCAGCCTGCACCGCTGAGTCCCAACACAACGGGGAGAGCCCCAGCCAAAGGGCCACCCCCACCCCCCATCAGTTCCATTACACCCCTAGCAGAGGTCAGGTTAAGCTTTTTATTTCACAATGTTTCCAAGGGTGGACTCCAACTGGGAAATTAAACTTTGGTGGGGCTCCTGGGTGGCTCAGTCGGTTAAGCATCCAACTCTTGGTCTCAGCTCAGGCTGTGATCTCAGGGTCCTGAGATCCAACCCAGCATCAGGCTCTGCACTCAGCATGAAGTCTGCTCAGGACTCTCTCTCCCTCTGTCCCTTGTCCCCACACACATGTGCACACACACGCACTCTCTCGCTAATGTAAATAAATAAAACCTTTTAAAAAAATTCAATCTTGGCAATGCAAGTGGACTTTTTTTCCACTACTGAAGTGTAGGACATGATCAGTATCTCTTCTCCTAATTTGTTAATTCCCCTTTATTGTCCTATACTACTGGTACCAACATCCTATTCTGTTGATTCAGTCGCAAGCCTGAGAGTGTCCTTTATTTCTTCTTGTTCCTTACCACCCACTTGGGATTAATAACAACGTACACTGTTTGTTTCCTTGATAGTTCTTTTTTGTCTTCTTCTTCCTATCTTACCTGTACCTGGTACACCTTGCCCTCTTTTGCCTGGACTACTGCACTACTTTCTTGAATCATTCTCCCCACTCCTAGTCTTTTCCCCTTTAAATGTATACCTTCAAAAGCTACCAGGGTATCTGAAATATAAATCTGATCACATCAATACATTTTTCTAACCTCCCATCCCCCATCTCACCCCCAGCCCAACTTAGCCTAAAGAGTGATCACAAATGCTGGGAAGATTTTTTCCTCATAGGTATTTTGAGTTCAGTGTTTTTAAATAACATGAATTTGAGTATCTTTAGGCCTATGCTTGCACTCCTCAACTCTGCCCCCACGTCCTCTTCCTTACCCCTAATCGTTGTAATTACCTAACTGGCCCTGAAGGAATTTGGAGTCATGACCTCTGGGCTGTAGATAGAGTCCCAGCCTCCTATTGAGGCTTAAAGGCCCTCTTCCTCCTGATTCTTTCTCACCCCTCCAGCCCCATCTCTCATACTTTAATGCTAGAAAAAAAAAACAACACAAAAAGCCACAAATAAAACAAACAAAACCCAGAAAAACAGAACACAGAGATTGTTTTCTTTTTCACCTTCGAATGTCTCTGCTCACTGACTCAGGTCAGAATCTGGCTCCTCCAGGAGAAAGAGATTAGAAGTAAGTGCCTCTTCTTCCCACCACTTCACATGTAATATCTAACATTGAAACTCTGTTTACTTTCGGCCTCCTCCGTGTGACTGCAAGTTCTTTGAAGATAGAGACTGTATTACTATTAATATGAGAATCCCAAAGCCCCAAAACCGTGTCTTACAGACACTTATGTCTTAAAAGTTTGATTAATGATTTTTGATACTAAACTAGGAAAAGAAGTTTGCAGAAGGTGTCCAAAGAATGTCCTTAAGTTTATCTAGATGGTTGCTAGAATCAAGGAGATGGAATTTTTCAGTTTTGTCCTTGGAAGAGAGAGACAAGGGGAGACTCAATGAACATACATTTATTAAATGACTCCAATAAGAAAGAGTACCACACCGACCTGAGGCTCAAAGCGAGGGGCTTGTTTTTCTTTGGCTGTCTTGTCTTTCTCTGAAGACTTGTCTTTGCCTTTTCTTGTTGTTTTGGAAGTTCCTGAAGATTTTTGCCCCTCACTAATAGTATGAGAATCTGGGCTTCCCAAGGTAACTAATTCCTCACGTTTCTCTCCGTGAGCTAGAGAGACAGAAAAATGGAAACCGGTGAATCATAACAATAAAATCATGTCATGCAGGAGAAGGAGAGCAAGTCAGGAAAAAAGTTCTTAGTTTAAGATGTTTGGATTTCTTTTCTTTTTTAAAAAAATATTTTATAAAGATCTGTGTGACTCTCTTTTACAAAATTGAGAGCTAATTCACATACCACACACCACTGAAGTGTAGGGATCAGTAGGTTTTGACATATTTGTAAGGTTATGCAAAAATTATCACTATCTAATTTGTTTCCAGTCTGGATACTTTCAGTACATTTTCTTGCCTAATTTCTTTGGCCAGGATCTCCACTACAGTACTGAATTTGTTTATCTTTGCTATAATATGTATTATTCTCCTCTCTCTGCTTGTTCGAAGGAGGATGTGAAGGGTTTTTTGCCTTATGTTCTAGTCATTCTTTCTAACAACTACATATTTAAGTGGCAGAGGAACAGATAACATTTGTTGAATCCCTACTATGTTTCTTTCTTTTTTTTAATTTTCAAAGCACCCCAACAGGGCAGATTCAAGAATTTGCTTACATTCCCCCAACTGTTGGGAGTTGAATTAGGATTCAAACATGAGTTCCAAGGATATGTCAGCCCCTTTCGAAAACTGGAGTCTGTAAGTCATCCTATTAGCAAAGTAAAATAGTAATTGTCAAGAATCCAGTTCTTATCGATGGCTTAATGCCAGTTATCAGCTACTTTTGAGTTAGGGCAGATCATCCTGAATGACTGCAAACGGACTGTAAGGACCACAACTTTACAAGGGAGCAACTTGTCTTTCTGCCAACAATCCCAGTTGCTGAGTAGTGTTGTCCTAGGGAAAATTCTTTGGTCATATAATCAAATGACTTGGAGGTGAATCTTGGATCAGCCACTGAGTAGGTTCACTTTGGCAGGTTTATTACATTCTTTTGAATTTGTTTTCTTCTCTGTATAATGGAGATGTTAATACCATGCCCATGGGACTTACGAATAAACTATGTGGGGCATTTAAAATAGGATTGTACCTGGTATCATACACTCTGGGTTTTTAAGATATTGACAGTTGTCAGCTGGAATTGAATCTCAAACTGCTCCAATACGTATTTCTGGGGCTTTCTTTTTCTTACTACCCATAGGCCTTAGACTTTAAATCATATAAGCAGGTGTATTTGATTCCCTTCAAATTAACATATTCCAATATTCAAGTTTACATATGTGAGCACATAGTACAGTGTCAGGCATACAGCAGGGGCACACCATCCTCTTCCTTTACACTATGATATATAAAGTAAAATAATTTCCCTATCGTTTAATGGCATACAGTATAGTAACATTCTTTCCCATGAACTGCAAGTTCTCTATAGGCCAGAATATCATTATATGCCTCATTTTGATCCCTAACTTCAGCTAGTATAATTCTGAACTCATAGTGTGTATTCACGATCAGATTGTTCAACTTCAGTATGTGCAATTTTATAGGGAACCTGGATGTGTGGAGAGCGTATGTATCAATAAGCACCATATATCAATAAGGTGTAAGATATCCTACTAATTCAAAACCTGTGACAAACGTGACCTCACATGGTATATTCATGTAATTAGAAGAGCTCTAGAGTACATGACCTCTGAAATAAACTAATATGCCCCTTGAAGAAAATAAATGCTCAGGTAGTATCTGTTGATGAAATGAACTTGAAAAGACCTTTAGCATCATGACTTCAGTTTTCCTCTTACACTGCCTTACATTTATCCAGAATACAGTAGACAGAAATCTTCAGTGGATAATAAGACATAAAAATTACAGAAAACATATTTTTTATGATTAAAATTCAAGGTTTAGATTTATGTATCCAGGGACTAAATCCGGCTGAGATTTGAACATCAACATAATTTCTAAACTAGGATACTTGCTCAGGATAAGGTATACATTTACCAAGTGTGGCAGCACTTGGTAAATGTAAACAGGAAAATCTTTAGATGATAGATAGATAGATGATAGATAAATAGATAGATAGATAGGTAGATGATAGATAGATAGATGATAGATAGATAGATATAGATAGATAGATATAGATAGATAGATAGATAGATAAGATAGATAGATAGATGATATAGATAGATAGATAGATAGATAGATAGATAGATAGATAGATGATAGATAGATAGATATAGATAGATAGCTAATCTCATCATGTGTGGTTTCTTCAAAGACCTTGAATTGGAAACACCATGCATACATTGTGCCTAAGAAAGAACAATATATTATTAATTAGAGTTAAGAAAATAGTGTTATAGTCCTGCTAATAAAATTGGGTGGGACTTGAAAACAAAGACTTTTGAGAATGATAAACAAAGTTCATATGTAACTTTGCAAATAGACTAGAACCTGAAAAGTGTAGGCAAGTAACATAAAAATATAACATATTGGCAAAAAGACTTTAAAATAGCACACAACTAATTATATATGAAGGTTGATGATATCACCAAGTGTTACCTGCTCCAGATCCCCCAATTTCTATATCCTTAAGAAAACATCACCTGTCTCAGCAAGCAATTTTTACTAGAGCTTAGGTATTAAAATATACTAAAGGTGGCACTGTTGTCTCATGTTAACCAGAAGACAAGCTTCTTAAAAATTTATAACAGAAATATTCTGAGTTGAACATAGTTTTATTTCAGACCTTAGTTTTTTTATCATGGGTTATAAAGATGTGAATTTTTAGAGAAAATTATAAATTTTATTTCTCATTGACATTAAATGTTGAATTTAAATAAGTAAATGTGGTGATATTTCCATTGAATTCAGGATGTACATAAAATTTTAAATTAGGATACCAATATACTAATGAAAAAAACCACTTGATTAATTTCTTCTTGATCTAAAGTATTTATAATTGAAAAAGTAAGCTAAATTAATCAGTGAAGACATTAGGGGGCACCTGGGTGGCTCATTCAGTGAAGCATCTGCCTTCAGCTTGGGTCATGATCCCAGGGTCCTGGGATTGAGCCCTCTGCCTACCCCCCCACCCGGCTTGTGCTCTCTCTCTTGCTCACTTTCCCTCTCTCAAATAAATAAATAAACTTTAAAAAAATTGAAGATTTTAGTAACAATTTTTCCAGAATACATCATACCTGGGAGCCGCTGCCTTCAGCTCAGGTCATCATCCCAGGAATCTGGGATCCAGCCTCACATCCCACATCGGGCCCCCTGCTCAGCAGGGAGTGCGCTTCTCCCTCTGCGTCTCCACCACCACCACACCCCCCACCCCCAGATTATGCTCTCTCTATTGCTCAGTCTATCTCTCAAATAAATAAAGAAATAAAATCTTTTAAAAAAATTAAATAAAGTACATCATACCCTTAAAATTGAAGTTTGTAGGTCTTGAGTTATGAATATAATTGACACATGTAAGTTGACATATCGATATGTTTTCATTTAAACAAAATGGCTGCCTAAAAATCCACATTTATAAACATGACACTGATTATTGTGAATTCAAAAGCTGCTTAGCTTTCATAAGATTGGCCAAAATAGGCTTTCAAATAGAAAAAAATTTCCTAGTTCATTTTAAATACAATTCAATTCTGAATTTATTTGCTGGCTGCTTTCAGCAGCAATGTATGATACAATGCAACATGTAATTTAATTTTAGTAGCTGCTCATTCACACATAAAATTGTCAAATGTGATGTCAAAAAAAGAAGATGCAATTATTCCGAGAGACTTCTAGTTGGTTACATATAATGGGAATACCATTTTCGTGAGGGCTACCAGGTTCTAGGAACTTCACATATACTATCTTGAAACTCCACAACAACCTTAAAGAGAGGAGTTACCATTCTAATTTCTCAGGTGATCAATAGCCCAGTTTCAGATAGCCTAAGGCATTTCTGCTGTTATGCTGTATTTCTCCATTTGATAGTAACTTCCTTTTCTTTTCCTTCTTTTTATATTTTTATTTTTTTATTGAGGTATAACTGACATAAAACACTATTAGTTTCAGGTAGACAACTTAATAATTTGATATTTGTACATGTTGCAAAATGATCGCCAACGTGAGTCTAATAAATGTTAACTTAAAAAAACTTATATTATTAATTTTGTACCATTACCCAACTCTATACTTTACATTATACTATTTCATGAATTATACTACTGTGATTATTTCAGATATTAATTTTTTAGTTTCCTCTGGAATTTTAACATTTATCCATTAATATACCTCAATGTATTAAATATGATGGTTTGTCATATTGGTTTGTTTAGTGGAACTCCATCAGCTTTGGACAACTTAAAGTTGATGAACTTAAAAGATCTCCAGGAAAAGCATGGTGAGGCACTTCATGCAAACTTGTATGTTCAGTAAAGAAATATAAACAGTTCCCTAAATAGAGACATTACTGAAGATACAATAAAGATCTGAAATTGGTACTCCCATGTATTATTATTTCCATCCAAAAACCCTTGCTAGGTAGTTAACTCCCATTCAAAATCCTAGCTGGGCCAGTTCCTAACTGTGTGACCATGGGCAAGCTCCAGGAACAGTGTGTGCCTCCGTGTTCTCAGACATAAAATAAGAATAGTTCCAGCAACCACCTCACGGGCTTATTGTGAGGATTCCTGGGGTCAGTATACATTAAGCTTCCCAAAGCCCTGACATAAATGTTAGCAGCTGTCACCACCACAACCGTCAGGGCTATGTCAATGCTACTAGTTAGAAAGTCTCTAAAGGACAAAATGGTACAGTGGGAAGGTTCTGAGCTTTGAAATAAGTCAGATGTAGGTGAAAATCTTTACTCTGGGGGCGCCTGGGTGGGTCAGTCATTGGGCGTCTGCCTTGGGCTCAGGTCATGATCTTGGCGTTCTGGGATCAAGCCCGCATCAGGCTCCCTGCTCAGCAGGAGGCCTGCTTCTCACTCTCCCAATCCCACTGCTTGCGTTCCCTCTCTCGCTGCCTCTCTCTCTGTCAAATAAATAAATAAAATCTTAAAAAAAAAAAAAGAAATCTTTACTCTGCTTCTTCCAGCTGTGTAAATGTAGGCAAATTATTGACAGCATCTAAGCTTCATTTTCTCATGTGTAAAATCAGGATGGTAATAACTACCTTTCAGATTTTTTCATGAGAATTGAGGATAATATATGAAAAGTACACAGTGCAACAAGAGGCCCATAAAGCAACTAAAAAAAAATCATAATCATAATAACCAAATTTTTAGATCTCTCCAGTGTTTTCTTTTTGCTTACAAAATGCAATTACATTCTTTTCGGTTTGTTTTGTTTTGTTTTGATTAAAATAGTAAGTGCTCATTTAAAAATTCTGACTTACACAGTTTCAGTTATAAATTAAATCTTGTCTTTAGATACTAAAAAAATGTAAATGAGCCATAACCACTTCAACATGTTGGTATATACTCATTTTTTTCCTGCGTGTACCCCTTTTGCTCTCCGACCCACTCATATATTTTTGAAGAGTGGTGGCAATCTAGGGTCACCTATGACTAACAGTAGATGAAGTGCTCATATTAACAATAAAGAATTTCTGTGAGCTAAGCACAAGAAAGCATTTCTGAACCTTTCTTCCCCCCCATTCCTGACCCAGGTCGAGAAGGGGAATGGCCTCGAATAGTGAGACATGTGCACAGGGCTTTCCTGGTCACTCCGTTTTGTGCATTCCTCTGACGGGAATTAGCTTCTCTCCAGCCACACCTTACACCTGGTGGGTGGCCCTGCAGGTCAGGTGTGTCCAAAATAGGCTCCTGCCTACCTTCTGAGACACAATCTTCTCGACACTTTCACTTCCAAAGCTGCTGTTCACTTCCCCTGCTTGGTATTCTTCGGGACTTCATCATACAAACCATTCAAGCGCACACCACCCCCCGCCCCCCGCCAGTGTGTCTCCACTTCAAAGTGTCATTTCTTCTTTTTCTAAAGATTCCCATTTTACGTCAAGTTTACATAATTCACTCAATTTATGTATTATGGGAACAAATTTCTAATTATTGAAGAAAATATACCCAGAAATTTTAAAAACCGGCATTTGACTAGACTTGAGGGTATTTGAAGGTATTTTGCACCTTTTGAGATGTTAGAAGTTCACCTTGAAGAGTTGGAAAGAAAGCCCCTCATTCACTATTCTAACAGCATTGTTCAATGTGGTGCTACGGTTCCTGAACAGCTTGCATGTTTTCACAAAGATTTCCTTTATCGGTGTGCATTCTTCTATCTTGCTGGATCATTATTCAGAAACAGGTGTTCCCCATGAACAAGATCCCAAACTGAATTTTGAAAGATTGTTTCTGTTATTTCCTTTCCATGATTAAGCTGGGATTATTTATTCCCTGTCGTGTGGATCTGAGTTCACACTGATCATTGCTATAAACAACAGTAGCATGACTATTTTGAGCTTGTCAAGACAGGTGCAACAGAATATTCTAATATAGAAATCAGAAGTATGAAGAGCTACAGACAAATCATGAAAGAGCCCACATAGGAAAAAAAAAAAAAAAGAAAACAAAAAACCCTAGGATTTGATTCTCACTCTCTGATCTATTAAAATCCCTGATACCCAGAACGGTAATGTAAAATCTAATAGTACTATACACTTTCCATGAAAAACAAAAAAAGAAATAATATCTTCGCTGAACACACATCATATACACGTGTCCACACAAAACAGTGCTGTTTCTCTATTATCTTGATTTATTTTTATAATTATGAATATTTTATTTGACTAGATCTTTAGCATAAAATATTTAATCCAATTCATATTAAACACATACTATCTACTTCTTTATAGGAGGGGGACACAAAATCATCCAGTAATTTGCACCATCCATTATTTCAAGCAGATTTCCATTGATTTATATCGGAAAAAATACCTAGATTTTTTTTTTTAGCACAGTATAAACTATGAGATTTTGATTTGGACTACAGAGAAAGTGGAGATAATGACTGATTTAAAGGAGTTTTCAGCTTCCATATGCCATTTATTCATATCATAATTGTGTTCTTTTCTGGTAGATGAGAAATCTAGATTGAGGTCGTATCTGCTCTATATTTCAGATATTCTCAGTGGAGCAGGGCAGTGGGGGTACTGCCTCTTGGAGGAGAGGTACAGGCAGAATGAAGAGATGTTTCAGCAAAATTCACATTCTATGAATTTACCCAGGGAATGCATGAAAGGGTACCTGCCTCTGGGGATTTTAAGTACATCATGAGTAGCAGTAGCAAAGCTCCTGATTCAAGAAACAAATTTTGGGCACCAGAGCAATTGCTCTGGAAACACACAACACATACAAATAGCCAAGAGGTGGCCACAGTGTAGCTCTGGCGCCCCCACTTTCTCTAAATGTGTCCATGCTAGATGCTGATAAAGGTCACAACACTTTCTTGCCAACCCCAAAACAGCCCAGAATCTTCTCAAGCCCTCAGGCCAAGATGCCATTAGAACTTAGACGCTCCTGCTGTTCCTGGCATAGCAAGCTCACGCATTTGTTCAATAAGCATTTACTAACAGCTTCTATCTGGTTCTAGAGATGCAATGCTGAGGCTGAGGCAGAGTCCCTTTCCCAGCGACAGAGGGGCAATGGGGAGGCAGACAAGTTCAAAATCCCCGTGGAGTGCCATGTGTTCCATGGATGCACGCTCAATACATTGGAAAGGAAATGGGGACTCTTGGGGTCATTAATTTTATAACTTTTCTTTGGATTTTATGTCTCACCCTGTAATCTGTCCCCTCTTATAAAGATTTAGTTCAGTAATAACAGCTTTCTCTTAACTTTGGTGATAAACAAACTTCTATCAAGCCTTTAAATGAACAGGTTCATGCAGTTAGTATAAGCAAGCAAATGTGTGAACAGTGTTTTTGACAATTAGTGAATAAGGGCAATAATAATAAGAGTAGCTTAGATGTATCCTTTCTTTCCCATATTCGACAAATAACATGGAGTGATTACTGGGTGCACTGTCTGCACTATGGATAACACAAGATTGAATAGGCAAGAATTCATGGAACTCCCTACCCTCAACGGTATTGTGTTCTCATAGGAAATACTGTTGACCCTTGAACAACATGGGTCTGAACTGCATGGGTCCACTTTGCAAGTATCTTTTTCTAATGCATCAAACTTCCTCCTCAGGAATTTTGAGAGTAGCTTATATTTGAAAAAAATAAACCTGAATCTTCTTTCACTTGGAGATTCTCCTTCTCTTGAATATTTTAAGAACCACTATCTCAACAACTGAGACAAGTACAATTTTATAACAGAAAAGACTTCTGTACATTTCTTAGATAATCATCAAGTAATTTTTGCTAACTGGACAAAACATGTTTAAACTAAGGCTAAACAATCATATATTTTTGGTTCTTACAAACCAAGTAGTAAAGATTTTGAAACATAATCAATTAATAAAACAGAAAATGCCATGGGATATGAAATGCAAATTGTAAGCAATACTGTTCCAATAATTACATGATTAATTTACTATTAAATATTTATATAAAATATAAGGTATATGACTAATATTTAGGGGGACATACCTTTGCTATCATTTTTCTCCAATTCTTTTAGTGCTTGAACAAATGCCTGCTGACTTTCAGTGAGGGGCCAACTGTTATACAATACCAAACATTGTATGATGTACTTGTTGACCTGTGAAATAAAATGCAATGTTCAAGCATAAATAATAAAAATAAACATAGTATATGACTAATAAGCAAATAATAAATACATAATTTTTCTGGATGACACAATCATAATTTGGTCAAATACTATCAGGTGTTCTCCAAAATTTTATAAGATCACAGTCTATAAAATTCATCCTCACGTCCCCACCAACACCTGCCATTATATAGTCTAGTATGAATAATTTTTGCATCCATGTTTAAAAATGAAACTTACTTATTTTACGTTTGTTACTCCTCAGTTTTGGAGTCAGGATTACATTAATCTCTTAAAAAGAATTGGGAACTTTGTGCTGGTTTTCTGTTTTCTAGGACAATTTACTCCTTGAAAATCTGTTAGATCTATTCTGTGAAGCCAGGTGGGCCTATGACTTTTGGAAAGGTAAAACTTTGATTAGCATTTCAGCATTATTATTCTTTATTATTATTATTATTATTATTATTATTATTTCACATTTTCTATCTTTTATTGAAGTAGCTTTGCCTGTCCTCCCTCACCCCAAGCATTTGTTATATCTTTCTCTCTTAAGTCTTAAATTCACTAGCATAGAGTTGTGTTTAATAGTTTAATTTTTTTAAAAAACCTGTTGCTTGCATTTATACCTCCACCCTATTTTTTTGTTGTTGTTCTGTATTTGGTTTATTTATATTTTCTTTTTTTTCCCCTTCTTCACTGGTGTTACAAGAAGCATGTCCACTTACTGATCTTAAAAAAGCTCAAGGTTCATTAATCTTGCTAAATTTTGCTCCCCATTTTATTAATTTTTACCCTCGCTTTTATTAAAACTTTTTCTTCTTTTTTCTTTGAGTTATTCTTTTGCTCTTTTTCTAACTTTTTGTTTTAATAGCTTAGCTCATTTGTTTTTAATCATTCATGCTTCCTAATGAATTAACTTGAAAGTCAACATTCCACTGAATGCTACTTTAGAGTGGTTACAAATTTTGATTTGTATTTTTTAGTTGTTTAGTTCTTCATATTCATGATTTCCTTTTATGATGTTCTTTGTAACTAAAGAACTATTTAGCATATTTTATTTTGCTTCCACATTTATGGGATTTTAGCTGTTTTACTAATTTCTGTACTATTTCATTATGTTCAGATAACATCTATATAATATACTGTGGCTTTTATTGAGGCTTCCTATGTGTGCTATGAAAAGGTATATTCTCAATTTATTAGGTGAAGTGTTCTACACAAATATCTAAAGAATTAAACTTATCCTTAAGTTTTTCAAATCCTAGAGATCATGTGTATTTTTTTTAGCTTGATCTATTCATTTCTGAGAGTCGTATATTAAAGTCTTCAACTATTAACTAAGTTTATTTTTCTTTGTAGTTCTAAAGAGGTTTTGCTTTTTATTCATTGAGTCTGGACAGTTAAGTTATGCTATATGTTAGTTATGGTCATATTTACTTGTTATATTCTTCCTTTTATTTTTACACAATATCCTTCATGAATTCTGTGCACTGTGATGTGTTAATATCATCACAGTTCTCTCAGTCCAACTTTAAACTTTCTGTGCCATTTTGTTTAAACGTGTCACTTGTAGGCTACTTATAGTTGGATCTTACTTTTTAATCTAACTTTACTTTTTTTTTCTTTTAATTGATTAGTAATTCATTTATGTTTATTGCCATTAGTCATATTAGGATTTATTTCTGAACTTTCATTTATATTTCTTTTTATTTATTTATTTGTTTTGTTTCTGGTGGATACATGTTTTCTTCTGTTGCTTGAAATTACATGAATTGTCCCTTATTTTACATATACCTATATATTTTTAACTTAAGGAATGTGCAAATTAGTTTTTATTAATATGTGACCTTTCTCACAATTATAGAGCCTCATAACTCATGTAACATAAGATATTTACATCTACGGTATAGGGTTAGTATACACATTAAACTTGCCATATACTTTAACACCTGCGCACAGAGAAACTATTAAATAATGTTCAGTCCCTTGATTCTGTTCTACACTGGTGGCATTGCAGATAGAAAGTGTCATATACGTTGACAAAGCTGAGGGAAAGAATCATCGTTATTTTTGTTAGATTTTTAGGAGTAATACCACTCGTTGAAGGGTTCTCTTAAACATAAATATACCCGCTGTGGAGTGCTAGCATTTTCTTCTATGGTAGGCATGCTGACAGTTTCCTCCTCCAGAATGGGCTGTCCAGTGTCTACGATCGCACCTGCCGGTCTACCCTTATAGGATTTCTGACTTCCCTGGGTAGATTTCTTCTTGATGTACAATTCTTGGTCCTTCTTGGTTGCAGCATGTGTTAAAAGAATTTGTTTGCTAGCTGAAAAGGAGAAATTTATTACACTTAAGTTAAATTGTGTGAAATGCATAGTTATGACTGACTGTGTTCTTTCGGCATATCCTTTTATAAGACACACAGAGGAACGGGTCAATTTGTTTTGTTTTAATGAGATAAAAAAGCAATATCGCTAGCTTCTGGGTGATATTCTTGTCTTAAAGAAACTTATGTAATAGCCTGTGACTTGCATAGAGCAATGCATATTCTGAGCAACCACTGATTGCTACAAGAATGTACAACAATTCAACAATTTTTCATTCATTTTGTGTCGCTTGAATGACACTAAACTAATACCATATATTCTGACTTCTTCAGTGTTTAATACACCGTGTGTGTATGTTATTATACTTATGTAAGACTTTCATTTTATTTTTAATTTCTCTATTCATGTTTTTGTAATTAAAATATAATAAAACTACCATTTGGAGGGATAAAAAATAGAAATGTGCCCAATGTTATTAATTGATCAACATACATGGAGAGAACCTAAGTGAATGACTCAGAGAAATTCCAGTTTTAGGCATAACAAAATAATGGGCACTGGATCTACTCAAAGCCATGAAAAAAATAAAATTAGAGAAAATGTATAAAGCAACTGTTTTCAGCCATTAAACAATGCACAGCCCAGAGCTGTCATCCTCGAAAGAAAGGAAACATACAGGAAGATCTGTCCACTTCTGCCGATTTTTGCCTATGAGCACCTTCTCGATTGCGGCACAGGGAAGCAGAGTCCAAACAGTGAACAGCAGTGTTGTCAGGTTCAAGAAGCAAGACTAGGAGGGGAGGTTAAGATGGCGGAGGAGTAGGGGACACCTTTTTCAGCCGGTCCCCTGAGTTGAGCTGGATAGGTACCAGACCAGCAGGAATATCCACGGAATCAGCCTGAGACGCAGGAAGATACATCTGGATCTCTACAAATGAACATCTCCAGCGCTGAGTATCGAGGTACGAAGCGGGGAGCCATGAAACCGCGCACAGATATCGGAAGCTAAACAGAAGGGGGAGGGAGCCGCCGTGTCAGGGCGCCGGGAAGCGGTAGCCACCT
>NC_048227.1:91247628-91254882 GCF_002007445.2 Ailuropoda melanoleuca | reverse complement strand
TTTAAAAAAAAAAAAAAGAAGCAAGACTATAGTTTGAGACTCCTGAGACAACTAAAATTTGTGAGGCAGGGTGCCAGGGACAGATATTGAGCCCAGAAATATGCATAGGGGTCCACTTGGGTCCTTAACTGAATTCTAAACTTTATTTGTTCAATCACCTAATGGTGCCTGGCAGACAACTCCTGGGAGATTGTGAGCTTAATGGGGATTCTGGAGTTTGTACAGTGTTGAAAGACCCTAAAGTTCTGCCAAAGTATGGAAATTTAATGAACACACAGGGCATCAACTGAGACTCAGGAAAGGCTATTCTTTAAGGGAAGTACAATGCTCACCCTAGAGTAATGGAAGCTCTAGACCCAATTAAGGAAGCTTAAAACCAAGTCTTGAGAAGATTAAGCTAAGCTGTCAATAAACTTCCTACTAGAACAAAATTCAAAACTCTTTCAATGAAGAGAGCATAATCCTGACTCTTAGCAATGTAGCATGTACTATGTGCAGCACACAGTCTGATATGTGAAGAAGCCAAAAATATGAACATAATTTGAGAAAAAAGTCAATAGAAATAATGACATAGCTGACACAGATGTTGGGGTTAGCAATAAAACAAAACAAAAAACTTAAGCAAATGAAAACTTTAAAATAGCTATTAGAAATGTGTTTGAGTCATGGAAGGAGCCGAGATGCCCTTCAACAGATGACTGGATTAAGAAGCTGTGGTCCATATATACAATGGAATATTACTCAGCTATCAGAAAGAACGAATTCTCAACATTTGCTGCAACATGGACGGCACTGGAGGAGATAATGCTAAGTGAAATAAGTCAAGCAGAGAAAGACAATTATCATATGATTTCTCTCATCTATGGAACATAAGAACTAGGATGATCGGTAGGGGAAGAAAGGGATAAAGAAAAGGGGGGTAATCAGAAGGGGGAATGAAACATGAGAGACTGTGGACTATGAAAAACAAACTAAAGACTTCAGAGGGGAGGGGGTGGGGGAATGGGATAGACTGGTGATGGGTAGTAAGGAGGGCACGTATTGCATGGTGCACTGGGTGTTATACGTAACTAATGAAGCATCGAACTTTACATCGGAATCCGGGGATGTACTGTATGGTGATTAACATAATATAATAAAAAAAATCATTAAAAAAAAAAAAGAAATGTGTTTGAGGACTTAAGAGAAAAGATCAACGTAACCAAAGAATAAATGGTGAATATCAACAGAAAAATGGAACAGAGAATCAAAATGAAATTCAAGGTTGGACTATATCTGGAATGACATATTCCTGAATATACTTTATTTTTTTAAGATTTTATTTATTTATTTGACAGAGAAAAAGCATGAGAGCACAAGCAGGCAGAGCAGCAGACAGAAGGAGAGGGAGAAGAACAGGGAGTCTGATATCAGGCTCAATCCCAGGGTCCTGGGATCATGACCTGAGCCGAAGGCACACTCTTAACTGACTGAACCAACCAGGTGCCCCATTCCTGGATGGACTTTAAAAGCACATAGTCAAATCAGAAGAAAAGATTAGTAAACTTGAAGATAAGCAACCAAAACGATCTAAATAGAAGCAGAGAGTGAAAAAAAAAAAATGAACAGAGGCTAACTGTCCCCGGTATGATATTTTAGTGGGTGGAACAGTGATCCCCCAGAAGAGAGAGGTCTATCCAGAATGTGACCTTATTTGACAGAAGGGTATTTGCAACTATGATTAAGGTAAGGGTCCCAAGATGAGATCAAACTGGATTAGAGTGGGCCCTAAATCTAATGATGGGTGTCCTTAAAAGAGAATGAAAGGAGATGACACAGAGCCACACAGAAAGAAGGCTATGTGAAGACAGGCAGAGATTGCCAAAAGTGTGCCATCACAAGCCAAGAAATGCCAAGAGCCACCAAAATCTGGAAGTAAGGGAGGATCCTCTTTTAGAAACTTTGATGGGAGTGTGGCCTTGACACCACCTTAATTTTGGATCTCTGACTTCTGGAACTGTAAGAGAATAAATTTGTTGGTTTAAGCTACCCAGTTTGGGGTAATTTGTTAACAGTAGCCCTAGGACATTAATACCGATATCAAGTGATCTAAAGTACATGTATGCTTAGTCTTACACGGCACTACTATAAAAACAAAGTATTTAGGTATGAACTTAAGAAAGTATGTGTGAAGTCTATACATAGAAAGTATAAAACACTGCTGAGAGATATTGAAGTCTAAAATAGGTTGAGAGATATACTGTGTTCATGTGACCAGCAAACTCAGTTTGTTAAGATGCCAATTCTCCCCAAGTTCAGCACAATCCCAATCAAAATCTAAAGCTACAATTTTCAAGAAAAGTGGTGTTGGGGGCGCCTGGGTGGTTCAGTCGTTAAGCGTCTGCCTTCAGCTCAGGGCGTGATCCCGGCGTTCTGGTATCGAGCCCCATATCAGGCTCCTCCGCTGGAAGCCTGCTTCTTCCTCTCCCACTCCCCCTGCTTGTGTTCCCTCTCTCGCTGGCTGTCTCTATCTCTGTCAAATAAATACATAAAATCTTAAAAAAAAAAAAAAAGAAAAGGTGGTGTTGGACTAAGAGTGAATATTGATTGATTGAATATCAATTGATCAAAATAGAGTTCCAAAATAGCCAATTGATTTTTGACAAAAGTATCAAGGGAATTCAATGTGCAAAATAAAGGCTTTCCAACATACAGTGCCAGAAAAACTGGATATCCACATGGGAATAAAAAGAACCAGAACATTGATCCTCTACTTTACATTATATACAAACATTTGAGGTGGGTCATAAACATAGATGCTAAGATTATTAAATGTGTAGTATAAAATATGACATGTAATATCCATGACCTTGGATTAAAGAAAGATTTCTTAGATAATACACAAACTGCACTAGTAATTTTTTCTAAATGATGACTGACTTCATCAAAATTAAAAGCTCTTAAAAAGTTATTTGCTGGGGCACCTGGGTGGCTCAGTCGGTTAAGTGTCCGACTTCAGCTCAGGTCATGATCCCAGCATCCTGGCGCTGAGTCCTAAATCGGGCTCCCTGCTCAGTGGAGAGCCTGCTTCTCCCTCTTCCTCTGCCCCTCCCCTCAGCTTGTGCTCTCAATCTCTCTCTCACTTGCTCTCACTCTATCTCAAATAAGTAAAATCTTTTTAAAAAAGTTATTTCTAAAGAAGTGAAAAAACAAGAGATCGTATTTGCAAAACAAATATTTGATGAAGATGTGTATCCAGAATATATAAAAAAAGACAACCCATTAAAAATATGGCCATAATGTATGACTAGATGCTTCATTCAGTGAGTTATACATAGGGCCAATAAGCACACATAGGGCCAATAAGGTCAATATCATTAGTTAGCAAATTTAAAGCACAAAGAAATAGCACTACATATCCATCAGAATGACAAAAATAAAAAACGTTGGCAAAAATGTGGAGGAATCGGAACTTATATACTCTGCTGACGGGAGTGTAAAATGATACAGTCTCTTTGATAATTTTTTTTTTGCCAAGTTAAAAAAGATAAAATATACATATGTCAAGCCATGGCACATTAATTCAACATCTGAATATTGATTCAAGAAAAATGAAAACATAGCTTAAAAATAAAACTTATATAAGTCTATCTCTAGCAGCTTTGGTTATCGTATCCTAAAACTGGAAAAAGCTCATATGTCCAATAAGAGAATAAATAAATAAAGTATAGTATATCCATACAATGGGATAATACTCTGCAATATAAAAAGAAGTGCAGTAGCAACAATAGGAATATATCTTAAAAACATTATCCTGAGCTAAAGATACCAGTGCCAAAAGAGTATTTGTGTGGTTTCATGAAGTTCTAGAATAGGCAAAATTAGTCTATTGTGGTGAAAATATGAACAATGGTTGCCTCTTTGGGGAGGGGGGAATTGAATAGAAATGGTCTTGAGAGATCTTTGTAGGTGATAGAAATGTCTGTATCTTGTTAGAGGTGTGGGTCACACTAGTGTACGCTCTTACCAAATTCATCAAATTAGATTTGTGCTGTTTGCTCTATATAAATTATACTTCGATTAACAGTTTAAAATGAACTACACAAAGTCTCTACCCTTGTGAAGTAATTCCTTCATTACTTCCTTCAGACATTAAGTCATTCATTCAGCCCATCATTCAACCACAAATGAAAAAAGGGAAAATTTTCCTTAATATAGGAGAATCTACAAATCAATAAGGAAAAAAAAAAACCCAGCTAATTCCAATAGAAAAATAGGCATACCACACAGAAAAATTTACAAAAAGAAAATATAAAAGGAAGATAAATAAGATATATAAAGTCATACATGGTTGAACTTCACTAACTCTAAGTGTAATATAAATTAACATTTTTAGCAGTCAGATTGACAAAAGTCAAGAATGTGATAACAGAATAAAGGATAAAATGAGTTAAGTATACACAAACGCAGTGGAAGACAATTTGACAATATATACCAAAATTAAACTGTAGGTACCCTTGACCCCAGAGTTCAACATCTAAGCATTTATCTAATACATATGCATATATAAGTTCAGAAAATTATATACATGGGTTTTAAAAAAACAACTCAGCATTCTTTGTGTAAATATAAGATTAAAGTTATCACAAATCACTCTCAGCAGGAGACTGACTGCATTAGTTCTGGTATATCATCAACAAAATTGAGCCTTGTACAGTCCTATGAAATAAAATATTTTACTATCCCTAGTCTGTAGTATTTCCTCAAAGACCCAGTTCCTTAGATTGTAGAATCTGTGGAAAATTTCAAATTTGATGTTAACCCTACAGCATGAGTACTGGTATAAGATTTTATTCTTCAAAATTATATGAAATAAAATACATTGACATTCTTTAAAATTCCCATGAGATACAGCAAAACCTGAAGAGGCCTATGTTTCAGATTTCGCCACTGGGTCACTTTACAGCCTTCCACATCTTTGCAATGGAGTTTATTTCTTTAGTACAATAAAATGTTTGCTTACAGAATAAATATCATAGTCTGCCATATTCTATTCTCCTACAAATATTATGTCCACATACACACACACATTTTTTTTTGTATGTACTTTTGGTGGGGGCTCCAGAAATACAGGTCGTAAAGAATTCATAAATAAGTACGTTTCCAAGAGAAGCCACTGAAAGATGTTTAGAAAGAAAAAGGAATTTCAATGTCTGCTTATATAATTCATAAATACAAATTAATAGCATCCCTTTAAAAATAATATCCTGTTTGAAATCTAATAAAGAAATAATCTAACTCACAGTAACAACTCTATCTGTATCTATGGAGAAATTTTAAAATCCATTCTGTGAAACTTAAAAAAAAAGTCATGAATAAATGGAAAGAAATAGCCTTTACTTGCGTATGAATTCAATATTATAAAGGTGTCAGTTCTTATATTAATTAATGTATATAGTCAAGGCAATCAGAAGGAAAATGATAGATTTTTACATGGCTTGAAGGGAATTCAAAAAAATTGTATTGAATGCCATCTAGGAATACAAATGTGAAAACAGAAATACCTTGTAAAAGAATAATCTTGGATAATGGCTGTAATTTTAGATTAATTTCTGAATTCTGCTCCAATTACCCTTCTACTCCATTTCTGTCCCTTTCTTTGCCTTAAGTAAACTCATAAAATTATTTAAATGTTTATGTGTAATTCTCTTGGAAATAGTAAACTTTGAAATGAAATAATGATAACCTATATGACAAACTATAAACAGTGTCTGACCCTAGTCATTTGAAGATTTTATTTATTTATTTGAGAAAGCAGAGGGAGAGAGAGGGAGAGAGAGTGTGTTTGTGCACAAGCATGAGCGGTGGGGAGGGGCAGAGGCAGAGGGAGAAGCAAGCTCTCCGCTGAGGGGGAGCCTGACGCGGGTCTCCATCTCAAGCCCTTGGGATCATGATTTGAGCCAAGGCAGCTGCCACACTGACTAAGCCACTCAAGTGCCCCTGACTGTACTAATTTGAATCAAAGTATTTGGAGAAGAACGTTGGGGTTAACTAGTTATCTAAAGAAAAAAACTGGAGGCCATAAGTACCATAGGAGAGTCGTATGTAAGTGCCTGCTAAAGTTTTGGCATTAAGGTATCCCTGCATGAAGCAAACTATGAAATCTGTGTACACTGGATTAGAATGAAGAAAACAGAGCCAACTTAAAGAGTAAGAGCAGCATTCAGACTAGCAAAACTTAACATTACTCTGATAGTCTTAATATATCGATGGAAAAGATATAAATGGAGTGAAGGCAGATTTGAATGAAAAACCACCTGTAGTAATGTGAATTGAGTCCTGAAAACAACCCTGGGTATATTCAGGGATGAACGGTAAATAATGGGAGAAAAGAAGACAGGATCAAAACAATTGCTTAATTTGCAATTGCACTCAAGCTCAGCCTTACTAATCTAATGTAGTGCCTTTCCCACTTCCCTACGCCATTACATCATGAGGTCTTCAATTCTCTGGGCCTCCAAATTCTTACTCATACTGGAAGGGAATGTCCCTAGGCTACAATGACAACTCACACATTGTTTACAGGCTTACTAAGAAAAAATAAAGAGAGCCCTGCTTTGGGTGCATCTATTCTAAAAAAGACTGAAAATGAAAAAAAAGAAAAGAAAAGAAACATTCAAATATTAGAACACAAGTAGAAAGTTATTTTTAGTAATTTGCTTATACACTGAAGATAATCAACATAAGCACTATTGGGAATGAGAGTTCAGGAAGGATGCTGGCTACAAATTATTACGCAAAGGTCAACTACAAGATATAATCAATTATTTAGGGACACCAGGGTGGGTCAGTTAGTAAAGCATCTGACTCTTCATTTCGGCTCAGGTCATGATCTCAGGGTTGTGACATTGAGACCTGTGTAGAGCTCTGCACTCAGCGGGGAGTCTGCTTGAGATTCTCTCTCTCTCTCTTTCCCTCTACCTGCCCCCCACTTCCTGTATGCAAACTCTGTCTCTCTCAAATAAATAAAACTTTTTTTTAAAGATTTTATTTATTTATTTGGGAGAGAGAGAGCACTAGCGGGTTGAGGGACAGAGGGAGAAGCAGGCTCCCCGCTGAGCAGGGAGCCCGGCACAGGGTTGGATCCTGGGATCTGGAATCATGACCTGAGCTGAAGGCAGACACCCAACAGACGGAGCCACACAGGTGCCCCAGATAAATAAATAAATCTTAAAAAAAAAAAAGATATTATCAATTATTAAAAAAAAAAAAAAC
>NC_048227.1:91225225-91247515 GCF_002007445.2 Ailuropoda melanoleuca | reverse complement strand
AAAAAAACTTAAAAAAAAAAAAAAGATATTATCAATTATTAAAAAAAAAAAAACCATAGTGGCAGAATTCAGGAAAAGTAAAGGGATTTCCTGTTCTCTTGTCTGTAATTTTCTGTTTCAAAATTTTCTACATTGGGCAATGTACTATTTTTATGTCCAGAATCATTATTAAAATAACTGAGTCTGTATCTCAGTATCTCTATTTTCCATTATTTCAGAAACAATTTTATCTTATTAATCAATAGTTCTTGTGACTATTACATTGAAAGTAATGATTTCAAAGTTTCTGTCAATTTTAATAGAATATTTTCTAAAAATAATGAATTAGGGATAAAAGAACAGTGAAAAATTCTTTCAAAATAATAAAAAATGTTATTTCTTATTCAGAATTCTAAGAAGGTTCATGTAATAAGACAGTCTTCAAGGTAGTATTATAGCAATCTGTTGATCTTCAGACTAATTTGACACACAAATGCAATAGTTTTAAAAAATGTTTTACTATAATATCAAGTTTTACAGATATAAATGCTTATTTGCTATTTTACCTTAAATAAAATATTTTAAAATCAGTTACATAAACATAAATACCTATTTATGGATCTAAATAACACATTTAAAAAAGCAAAAGGCACACTCACACTGGGAGCTCGCAACTTTTTCACTCCCCAAGAAGTTAACTGCTGGGATGATAGCTTGCCCTTTCCCGGTGGAGCTGACAATAATTTCCTCATTTTCTAAGATCTGTAGCCTGATGAATACATCTGGTTTGGATGTGCGTACATGTACCGTAACAGGATGCGGTGAAGCAACTTTAACAGAATACCTATAAAGAAAAACATTTGACTTATAAGCAGTTTATTGATCTTTCCCTCAAGTCAGTAAAGGAAACTGTATAACCTGCTGATATGATAATCTTAAAATAAATCCATTGTGTAAAATTGACCCAAATCCTGGAAACATTATTGCTATTATAGACTTTGGCAAAAGATCTCAATATGCTATCTAAAGTGAAACAGGCATAGGACATTTATTATCATGAGATCCCAAGCAGGAAATGTAACTTTTGTTTAGAGATGATAAACACTTATAAAACATGATAGATCTGCAAACTATGGACATGCAAAATCTTCCCATTATACCCTCCTCTCCAGTTGGACAACTGGCAACATCCTTCAAGGCTTCACTGTTACCATGTTTTCCTTGATTCGTAAAAATACAGAGAAATCAAAATTAATACTCACCACCTGTACTCTCAACCTTTACCGTATAAGTTGGAAATCTTTACAAAAAGACAAAATTTACAGTATAATACCAACCCCTCCCTTGATGCAACCAAAGAAGTTTTGTTTTGTTTGTTTTTTTATCTTGTTGGGGTTCTTTTTCCTAGTTTAGGTGAATCCTCACAAATGCTCAGGACCTGATAAACTTTCAATTTCTCTAGAAATTTGCTTTTCTAAATATCACCTTTCTCCTGTATCGTAAATCTCCCCTCCTTTCTTCCTCCTTGTCATTGGTTTTTGTACACATGCAGGTCTCACCCATCTTTGAGCAAAAAAATCAAAGCAAAACAAACCAAAAACACTGACAACAACAACAAAAAAAACCTTCAACCAACCTTGAGGTCTAGCCTCTGCTGATTTTTTCAC
Organism: Ailuropoda melanoleuca; assembly: GCF_002007445.2. Lineage (NCBI taxonomy): Eukaryota > Metazoa > Chordata > Mammalia > Carnivora > Ursidae > Ailuropoda > Ailuropoda melanoleuca. The sequence goes on along the minus strand of NC_048227.1, from coordinate 91,245,869 downwards.
TCCTCCCCAGGTTGGCATCAAAGGAGAGTTATTGATTGCCAGTGTCCATAACCTCATCTCTTCCTATTGGCTCACAACACTCTACTCGGCCGCCAATCAAAGTGCTAACCTTGCTCTTGCAAGTTTCCAGCAGCTTGTCACCACCCTACAGAAATTTCAGTTCTCATCTTTCTTGAAGTCTCAGGAGAATTTGACAAGGTTGAGTCAAACCTCATTTTCCTCTTCTTCAAAAACTCTTCTCCCACAAGTGTGACAACTTCTCTACCTTCTATTTTGGTTGGCTTTTTTTTAGACTTCTCTCCCATTGACATTCCCATAGCCATCAGAGAATCTTAATATGAATCTTAATATTCTTTAGGTCTGACTGTCATGGTACAAACTTTGCTGTGCATTTCCATGGGCAGAAACAGAACAATGGCTCCCAGATTTGTGTCTCCAGCCCAACTCCATATGCAATATCACTTGGATGTTTCACTGACCTACCTATAATTAACATCTAAAGATGAACGAATTGTCTTCCTATTGCCCAACCTGCAAATGGGTTTTTTCCCTGTAACTACTATCTAAGTAAAGGACACTTACTGTCCAGCTGATCCCAAGTCAGTCCTCAGGAGTCCCAACCAAACAGGACTGTCGATTTGACTTCCTCTGTGTCTTAAAACCCTTTCACTTCTCTCCAGATCCACTGTCACTGCCTATTATGGGTTCAGTTGTGTCCCCCCATAAAAGCTGTGTTGGAGTCCAGTACCTGGAGTACCCGCAGTACCTCACAATGTCACCTTTTCGGAGACAGGGTCTGTCTGGAGGAATCAAGTTCACATGAGGTCATTAGGGTGGGCCCTAATCCGATATAACTGATAGATATCCTTATGAGACAGGAAGTTTGAAAGCAGAGACACACAGGGCGAATGCCAAGTGAAGGTGAATACAAAGATCATGGCAGTAAGTCTATAAGTTGAAGAACACCAGGGATTACCAGAAATCCCCAGAAGCTAGGAGAAAGCATGGGATCGCTTGTCCCTCACAGCCCTCAGTAGGCACCATCCCCGCTAACACTTTGATTTCAGTCTTCTGGCATCAAAAACCATGAGACTATGAGACAATTGATTTCAGTTGCTGAGGCCACCCACTTCGCCAGTTTGTGGGATTTTGTTATGGCAGCAGGAGCAAACAGATCCATTGACCAGCTCCAGGTGGCCACCAGCACACACCTGGGTTATTTCAAAGCTTCCTCCTGTCTCCAGTTACGCTGCCCTTCATCCATTCAACACACTGCAGACTTTTGAGGGTTTTTTTTTCCTCTTCCATATTCTGTAACTTTTATGATTATATGTAATTTCACAATAATATGGTTCTAACAACGTTTCTGCTCTTAAAAATTATATTTAAAATATATATTTTTTTTCAATTCATGCTTTGCAGGTATAATGTCTTAATACAAGTCTATTATGGCCATTTCTCTTAAAACTCCTCAAAGCATGTTTGCCTCTCAGGTAAAATCTAAATCTCTTGCCTTATGAAGCCCTTCAGGAAAGGGCTTTGCCTGCCTCTCTGGCCTTACCCTTGCCATAGCCCCCTAGAGCCCCACTTTGCAAACAAATGTCTTCACTTCCCTGAATAGGTCACACACTCCTTAATTTCTGAACTTTCACATTTGCTCATAAAGCAGTTCCCTCTTTAACTTCCCCCCACCAAGTCTGACAGCTTCAGGACCAGCTTCTGGGACTAATTTGGATATTGGGTCAAATATTACTTATTTCCTATTAGTGGCCTTGCAGTGTGATGCAGTGGCTTCCTATCAGAGTAGTTAAAATATCTTATCACAGTTGTTATTTTTAATTACTGGTATGTTTCCTTCCCACTTCTTTCCTTCCTTTCTTTCTAATAGCCAATGTGCAGATATATGACAAGAAGCAGACAGATTAAAAAGAGAATTTTCTGCCCCCTCTGTTACCCTCAGTGCATGTGTTTCCTGTCAGTATTTTCTCTAAACTTTTACCTACACATAAAATACATAAACAAATATATAAACAAAAACATATGCTTGGGATATACTGTATATTCTGTTCTGTAATCTAAATTTACTACTGTTATTTTACATTACAAAAATGTGCGCATGCGTTTTAAAAGAAAAAAGTTTGAAAATACAAATAAAGAAGATTTAGAGGGGAAAATTAGCCAGAATACAATAAATTATATTTGTGCGTATATTGTCAAATAGACTTAGGTGTTTCTTTAGAAAACAAATTAACCAATACATATGCAACCTTTAAAACATACAATCTCTTTAAAATAATAAATCTTTAGACAATAATCAAGAATTTACTTTAATATTTACAGTAAAATATGCCTATCACATCTCTATTAATACTATAGAAAAGTAGAAATGGAAAGTTTGTAAAATAACCAAAGTAAATTGTTGTATTTTCCTACAAATGATTACTATGTAATCATGAAAAACAGTTCACAAAATGTCTTAATGGCACTGGGAAATGTGCACACTATAATGCTAAGTAAAAAGGTTAGATTACAAAACTTAATTACGTTATGATTTTAATCATGTTAAGCTGTGACTAGAAGAAAAACACCATAAGAAAATACAACAGGATACTAACAGTGATTGTTTCTAGGTTGTTTGATTACAGGTGACCTTTACTTCCTTAATAATATATTCATATATTAATAGTTAACTGTGGTCAAGCCCAGAGCCCTGTGTGTATCTAGAGGCCCAATTCTGTAGCCATGGTCACTGACGGACAATGTGTCAACACCCATCTGGTTGCAAAAAATGCCAATTTGGGGCATTTCCTTTCTGTCATATACTTATACCTGAATAAAATTTTCTTATCATTGGGTATGTAGTAGTCTCTGATTTCCTTCATGGTGAAAGTATTGCATGGAGACTCTCGAGATAGGCATGGGAGTGGATTATAGGAACCAATGAGGCGCAGTTTCCATCGTGAGGATGGTACATATGTGGCACCAGAAAATGCTTCAGCCACGAATGTGTAGCCTTTCTAGAGGAAAGAGAATTAGACAGAAGTGAGACATGCTGTTACTGGTCTTTCAAAGTACAACATATGGCTTCACAGTACTAAAATGCTTTATTATCTTGATACATGTAAAGATTCCAAAATCTCTTGACGAATGAAAATCACTAGCATTACATTTTGAAATTCCTCTTAGAAAGTGCATCTTACATGTTTTTAGAGAAAATGAGTAACTCCTAACACTTTTGTTTGTGTGGTTTTCAAGCTATAACACAAGTGTGTAACTCTGACAGATGGTAGCTACATTTTCTTCCAATTCTTCTAATGCTTGTTAAGATGGATTTTTATCATTGCATCACCCTGGAGTAGCCTGATAACTTCCTACCTGATATCCCTGTTTTTTAAATACAAGATGAGAAAAGCAGAAGCATTTATAGACATGTAGTTCCCTTGGGATGACAAGTAGCAGATAAAGCTATCAATTTAACAGCATATCTGGTTCCAGGGAACCCAGATATGAGTAAGGAGATGAGCTTTTCAGGTTGGGGAAAGGAAGCAGTAAGAAAGCTGGGATAACATCATAGAGGGTAATAACTTGGTTCTACATAATTGGATAGCCATATGGTGAAAATGTGCATGAAGCAAGAGCATGACATCATAATGAGATACAAAAGTTCAAAGTAATTCTGAGTTTATAATTCCAGACACTTCTAATAAGGAAGAAAAATATAGACTTGTATTCTAGTTGATTTTGATGCAAAGGAAGCTCTCTGATATGTTTAGATTTTCAGAAACAAAAACTAGAAATATATAAGACAGAATGAATTCAACACATTGCAATAAACATCTAGGAATATTACCCAGAATTACAATACCCATAATGAGATGAGAATTGCAACACCAATAAGGACTTTTTAACATTATGTTCGGGGCAAGGAAATAAAGGAAGATAAGTCATGTATACTAAAGTATTTTTATTTGTAAGGTATAATGCACAGATTTATTGTTGTTCTCATTATTTTTTGAGCTTGTAGTACTAATGCATTAAGAAGCCAAATAAAATCACATGACTCTGATTTTGTGTTTGTCTAGGCTCAGAGAATAAGTTTGAGAGGGGAAAAAAAGAGTTATAAAATGGTGGGATAGATAATGCTAAGTGAAAGTCTAAAACCAAACCAGTGGTAGGGTTTTAAGAGAGAACCCGACTATTCTAAACAACTTCAAGACTCCTGAGCAACAGTGACCCAATATCTAAACATTTGCAAAGACACATGTAATAAAGGACTGTTATCCAAAATATGCAAAAACTCCTTAAACTCAACAATCAGAAAACAAACAGCCTAGTTTAAAATTTTTAACAGACATCTCACCAAAGAAGATATACAGATGGCAAATAAGCATACAAAAAGATGGTCCACATGGTATATTATCAGAGAAACCCAAACAACCGTGAGTTACCGCTACACTCTCGGTAGAGTAGCCCAGATGCCTGACACCGGAAATGCCAACTGCTGGTGAGGATACAGAGCAACAGGGACTCCCGTTCACTGCTAGTGGGAATGAAAAATGGTAGAGACACTCTGAAGGACAGTTTGATGGTTTCTTTCAAAACTACACATATTCTTATTATACAGTCTAGGCATAGCGCTCCTTGGTGTTTACCCAGGTGAGTCAAAAACTTATGTCCATACAAAAACCTGTGCGTAGACGTTTGTAGGTGCTTTGTTCATAATTGCCATAACTTGGAAGCAACCAAGATGTCCTTCGGTAGGTGAATAGGTAGATAAACTTTGCTACATGAACACAGTAGATTATTATTATTAAAAAGAAATGAACTATGAAACCATAAAAAGACACGGAAAAATCTCAGGTGCATGTTTTTAAGTGAAAAAAGCCAATCTGAAAAGACTACATACTATGTGATTCCAACTGTACAACATTCTGGAAAAGGCAAAACTATGGACACAGAAAAAAGGTCAGGGATTTCCAGGGGTTGGGGGAGAGGAATGTGTAAGTGGAACTCAGAGGCTTTTTAGGGCTGTGAAAACACTCTTTATGATACCATGATAACAGACACTTGTAATTTTACATTCGTCCAAACCCATAGAATGTACAACACCAACAGTGAACCATAATATAAACTATGGACTTTGGGGGATTATGATGCGTCAATATAAGATGATCAACATAATAAATGTGCCACCCTGGTGGGGCTTGTTGATAATGGGGGAGGCTGTGCACATGTGGAGGCAGGGCGTATATGGGAAATCTCTGTACTTTCCTCTCAATTTTGCTATGAATCTAAAACTGCTCTCATTTATTGCTACTAAGAGTTGCAATGAAATCTTAAAAGTCTTTCATGTCTTTTTTTAAAAGATTTTATTTATTTATTTGAGAGACACAGAGAGAGAGAGAGAGAGCACAAGCAGGGGGGAGCAGCAGAGGGAGAGGGAGAAGCAGACCCTCTGATAAGCAGGGAGCCTGATGAAGGGCTCGATCCCAGATCATGACCTGAGCCACAGGTAGACACTTAACTGACTGAGCCACCCAGGCATCCCAAAACCTTTCCAAGCCTTAAAAAATTTTTAAATATCATTCAAAAAAAATCTCTTAAACAACTCAAAAGAGCTATTAGGTTTTTTATGGAGTTAATATTTTTTAAAATTTATCCTTCATTCCTATAAACCAGTATTCATTAGATAGGTATGTCTTAATTTGTGCAAAATAATGCACAGAATCATGGGCTGAAATGAACTTTGAAAGTCAATTACAACCATAGCCCAAAGAGAAAAATGAAATATTCAAACCCAGGGAGGTAAAGAATGAAAGATCAGAGTCAAAGCAAATCCCCCAGTTTGCAGTGTAGGTGTATGCTGCCTTTTGTTAACGCTTCCCTCTTAGAGGAAATAACCAAAAACACAAAGATGATTCAAATAAAGAGTCAACCTGATTTAAGTGGGATCATCAGAAATCAGGGTCTATCAGGAAGCAGGAGTAATGCGCCAAGTGCTTTTTGAGGAATCTGTATAGCCCTAGAAAAGACTGGGGGTGATGGGTGGTGAGTGGTCGTGTAATCACAATCTTCTGAAATACTTAGGGATGGAATAAAAACCCAGTAGGAAACTGAGACAACCAGCTGATTTGATTGAAGAATAGGACTAAATGAGCCCTTTACCTCCATTTCCATTTTAAGGGTTTGTACGATTTTATGATTTTAATAGGAATTTCCAATGCTTTCCTTTTGTCATATTTTCTTCGGAGAGAAGAAAAAAGAGAGCTGAGAGGTGAATTTTCTAGCACTCACATTAAGTACCTTGGGCTGTCAAAGAAATGGACTTCTATAGAAAAAGACCAGGACCCTCTTCCTCTGTTAAGTAGGTTGAAAAGCACATCCGCTCTACCTTCTCCTGGAATCTTACTAAGGTGCTGGCTTCTCATGGCCAGTCTATCAAAAGGGGAGAATAAATTGTGCACCTACCTTATTCTTGGTATAATGATAAGGCACCACTTTTTGGAACACCTTTGGCACCTGTTCCATTGTGTCGTTGTTAACAACGTGGAGCATGCAGACCGGAAGTGTAGTGTATACTTTGGGAAGCAAAATCACATCTTGAGGAACCAAAAATGTTTCTCTGTAATTACAAAAACATGAACTCCCTCTTGACATGAATCAAAGACAGTTTGAAATTAGGTTTCAGGCAAGAAATAAAAAAGTAAGTTTAAAGTTTCAAATAACTACAAGGTATACATATTGGTTTTTAAAATTATTAACATACTATTTTGTCATGTAAAGGCAAACCCTTGAAGAAATCCTATTTTATAAGTAATTTGTCACTTTTATCTGATATGATATTGCTCAAAAAACAAATGATTTTTCTAGACTGATAGCACATCAATTTATTATATTATCTTTATTATATTCATAAAAATACTAATAATTAACTTCACGTTCTCCATATTTTATTTAAAGGAACATGGGTAAAAATTCCAGTAATCTCATTTACACATAGCAATGCAGAAGAAGTGCTAAGCTGTGAAAACAACCTACCCGTTCATACTTTCACTACTACCATAACTAAGACTCTACACATATGACTACTGGATGCCACTTAAAGATGACATCATATGCTGATTTATGATAGCCTCACCTGAATACTATAAACCAAGTATTTGGTGGCTGGTCTGCATAAGTCACGGTATAGTCAGCAAAAACAATCTTAGTGTCTTCATCTTGATAGCATGGATAAGATTCAATAGACTTGCACTTGCTTTTAAACATCAGTCTAGAAATGTAAAAATAATTTAAGTTCCAATGGCAAAGGCAACTTTTAAAATAAATTTTATTTACAAAAAAAGAAGTAGGCAAAAGAACATAAAATAGTACAGTCTGTTGTTGAGTCCTTGATCAAAGGTTGTGGGGTTCATAATGCATGGCACCCAGGTAGGGATGCCCATTCCAGGTCAACCATGAAAGATGGCTCTCAAAGGTCTCTTAAGTTATCTGAAGTTCTCAGTCAAAGGAGAACTTAATTCATGATCAAGAAAGTAATTACAGTTTATGGGTGGGAAATCAGCACCGAAGCTCAAACTATAAGGGTAGGAAAACAGGAACAGCCAAAGTAGCAATAAAACTGGCGCGGGGGGGGGGGGGGCACTCAAGGTCTGGAATTGATGTGAGAATCAATACTAGAATGGAGTTTAAAGTAAGGAATGGATTTGTAAAAAGGATTAAAACAAACAAAAAACTAAGGCCACGATCAAGGGGAGAATGTCAGTTTTCCTTCTATGTGATTTCTGGCCCATAAGAGAGTGGTATATGCAACTGGTTACAAGAATTACGGGTTGAGGTTTCTCCATGTTTGCCCCCTGGAAGGCTGTGGCATATTCAGAACATGATGGAAGTCATGGAGAGATGCTCTAGGTTCTTTCCCTTCCACCCCCAGGAACTGGATCTAGCTTCAGTAGCACCAACAATCTAGGGTCTTTTCTATAATGTCCATGGAATTAGCTGGGATGGAAGCCATAATGGCCATAGAAAATGGTTCTGTATTAGAGGTCTCGGTAGATCTAGAGATGTTCTTGTCTTCCAGAAGGCAGATGGCCTTGACTGTACCATCAGTGAAAAGCAAAGCCATGGAGATTCTTATGGGGGATAGGGTTCACATGCTCCATTAGATCACTGGTCTTTGATGATGGGAGGAAATTGACAGATTTATATTTGGGAGAGCTTTAAGCTTTTGAGGAGAGTTATGAGAACAAAGATTGACCACGTATCCTGGTTCGCCTGGGGCAGTCCAGTTTACACTCATAATCCTGTCATAATTATTAACAGTGCTCCCTCTGTCCCTTTTGTAAAAGTGTCCCAGTTCAAGTGAAAAATAACCTGATTGCCCTAACTGGGAACGGCAGTTTGGTGGTCTCTCAATGCAGAGCACCACTGCCAATCACATGGGGGCTGGCCTAATCCGAATGGGGGTGTTGGCTGAGCCCGCACAGCAGCTAAACAGGCTACCTAGGGAACTGACTGTAATGGGACCAGCCGCCATTCTAAGATAAGCAAGGGATTTTAGAGGTATTACATGCCACACTTTTTGAAAGCCTCAGGAAATTCTAATGCATACAGGGCCATCAAAACCCTAATGTACTATATGGAATATCTTGAATGACCCAGAGAACTATTCCTGACAGACTTGAAAGCTTTTCTTCTAAATTTGGATCCTAGTACGGGAAGAAAGTTTTATCAGTAAACTGAGCCTTGCCCAAAGTTCACTTGGGAAAGTTCTGCCCCTTAAGATGTGAGAATGTAAGTCTGGATTCCAGGACCTCAAAGTTCCCTATTTAGTAGTAATAATAAAGTAATACTTAAAATAGCTAATATTCTATAATGACTCAGTCTGTAGTCTGTGCTAAGTACTTTTCCTGTGTTACCTTAATTTCTCTTTACACCCTTATAAAAGAATAGCACTATGAGGTAGATACTGTTTTCCCTATATTAAAAGTATTTCCCTTTATTAAATAGTATTAATAAAAATATTAAATATTATTAATACAATTTTAATTTTAAATTCAGAGAGGATAAGAGACTTACCGCAGGTCACACATCTGATAATTAGTAGATCAGGGTTTTGCATTAGGTCTTACACTGAAAGATGCATGCTCTTGACCAAAAAAGAGATCCCAGCTAACATGAGGAGGTAGCTTTGGACGCTCCTGCTATTTGAATTTACAGGTCACCCAGCCTCGTCAGTTTCATCCTTCCAATAGATGTAGGGGTAGAACTCAAAACTTTGAAAGAGCATGGCCTTTGTAGTGGATATTTGCTGAGTTTCTAAGAAATGTTCTTGGCTATGTTGGAAAGCTCACATGGACAGGAGCACCAGCCCCCTGATGGAGTTCCGCCTGTGTTTCAAATACACCAACTCCCTAACAGGGGAGCTCATGGGTTTAGCATTTCATTCAAATGAAAATTAGGCGTAAATCTGGCCCAGAGATCTTCCCCGCAACGCAAAACCAAGTTAGAAAGGAAGAGTTGTGTTCTTTCTTTGTATATGTACACTGGAATCTTAGAAGAGTAAGAAACAGGTTCTGGAGCAAAAGTCAGTCAAGCTGGATGATTAGGTAACGGCAGTTTCCAGGGCCAGGAGCAGGGTGAGGGGAACGAGACACTCACTCTCAGGTTTAGGCAAGTACTGTAGAGATTTAGATTTTCTCTCTGTTTAAAATTTTGATATTTGATTCATTGTGAATTTTTTTCATTATTTTTAGGTTATTTTACGTTTTTATATATTTTCATATATAATTTTTTGTTGATTGTTAAGTAGAAATCCAACTGTTATTTTATATTGACCTTGTCTCCAGCAATTCTTCTTAATTCTCTCATTAACTCTAATAATTTTTCTGCAGATTTTAAAATATTTTCTACATATACAATCATATCATCTGTAAACAGTGGTGGTTTTACTTTTTCCCTTCAAATCCTAATGACTTTTATTTTGCTTTATTGTCATTTTGTCCTTCTCAGAATTATTCCAGGATTATTGCGAATGGAAGTTATCAGGCAGACATTTTTTCTCATTTCTTTTTTTTTTTTTTTTAAAAATTTTTTATTTATTTATTTGACAGAGAGAGAGACAGCCAGAGAGAGAGGGAACACAAGCAGGAGGAGTGGGAGAGGAAGAAGCAGGCTCATAGCAGAGGAGCCTGATGTGGGTCGATCCCATAACACCGGGATCACGCCCTGAGCCGAAGGCAGACGCCCAACCGCTGTGCCACCCAGGCGCCCCTTCTCATTTCTAAACTCAAGAAAAAGCTATCAAAATTTCACCACTAATCATGTGTGTAGTAAGTTTTGAAAATACTGGATACCAATAACATATTAATGAAAGACTTCTCTAAAAGTTTTCTTTGTCAAAAGTCCAAGTTTTCTAAAAACAAAAAAAAATTTTTGAATTTATGTTAAATTCTATCAAATGTTTTTTTCTGAATCTATCTGGAGGACCAAATGATTTGATCCTTTTCCCTGCTAATGTACTGAATTAAAATGAGAAATCTTCTAATGTTAAACCACCATTGTATATCTGGGAATGAGAGGCCCACTTGACTATAAAGCATTATCTTTTTTATTTAATTCCAATTTATATTTACTAATATTTTATTACATTTTTTGCATCTATTTAAAAGGGTGATTGGTTTGCAATTTCAAGAAGGTGATTAGTTTACTATTTCATTTTCTTACTGCACTGTTGAATTTTTAAATTCAAGATTATGAATTGATTAGTGTTTCCTCTTTTTCTGTTCTCTAGAAGATTTGTGAGATTAATCTTATTTCTTCTAAATTCACTACTAGCTCATTAGTATATTGCTAGAAAGGATACAGTGTATCTTTCCCCTGTTAGAGTTTCATCTAAATTATTACTTTTACCATTTCTGCAATAATGCTATAACCTTTGAACTCTTTAAAACCTTATACCCACTTCTATATTTTTCATTATTAAGGTCATGAATTTACTCCTATGTGTAGCTATTTGTTGATTGCCCTTTGAAGATAATATGTATTATTTTTCTGGCTGCTTTGAAGGTTTTTTCTTTTGGCCTTTGTTTTTCAGTGGTTTGACTGCAGTGACTCTAGGTATACTTTTCTTTGTAGCCTTTCTGCATGGAGCTCACATGCAGTCTTCTGAAAACATGAGTTGATGTGTTTTACCAGTTTTGGAAAGTTCTCAGTCATTATCTTTCTACAGTCTGGGGCTATAATGACAAAACAGACTTTCTGAGCATATTCCACATGTCCCTTATGTTGCTTTCTTATTTCCCACTCGTTTTCTCCTATGCTTCTGTTTGGATACTTTTCTATTAACCTATCTGCAAGTTCACCAATCTGACTAATCTGCTGTTAAACCTACAAATAAGTTTTTAATTTCAGTTGTTAAAATCATCATTTATGTAATTGTCATTTGACTCTGCTTTATTAATCTAAACTTTTGATCTATTTTCTCCTTATTCTTTATTTTCTTTGGCATTTCCATTACAGTTAAGTTTTAAGATTTTTGCCTGCTAACTCCAACATCACCAGAGGGTCTGCTGCTTTTATATATGTCTGGAGATATATATATATATATATATCTTACCAAATCATCCACTCCTAAACCAATATATACATATATAGATAGATATATATAATTTATAATTTCTCATTTTTGTTCAGATCATCCTGTTGCTCAGACATGGTTTGTGGCTATAGCACACTCTTGTTGAGGCTCAGTCTACTTCCCGTTTACCCCTGTTTCTAGTGTTACCGTCCAGGGATTTCAACTGACAATTTTAACTGTTCGCTGGAGTTCCCTCCCCTAGCAGGTCCTAAACTCTGACCTTGGTCACCTGAGCACCATAAAACTTCAAGAAACTTTGCTCTGCTTCTCGGAGGTTTTCTACTTAGAATCTAACTTAAGTGTAATTAAGGCAAACCAAAGGTAGTAAGTACCATAGAAATGCTACAGAGAAAATACTGTGGAAGTTCAGGAGAAGTGGTGTTTCTGGCTGCAGTGATTAAGAAAACTCAAGGAGCATGTTAGTACTCGAACAGGAACTTGAAGGGTACCAAGATACTGCAAAAAGAAATTTCATTATACTGCTTTACCTTAAGAGAGAAACTGCGTACTGTTCTAAATTCAGTTCCAGTATACCCCAAACTTTCTGAAGAGTATCTGCAACACTGGCATTTTCCTTTGTGTCTAAAAATAATAATTAAAAATAGCAATATAAAAACTGTAAGATGCCTGAAAAATCATCTTGTTCGAAGTCCTCCTTTTACAGATAAAGAAACTGAAATTCACAAGCTGGTATCCAAAGTCATAAGCTTTATTAGCAGCAAAATTATGCTTAAAATATAAAGCTATAAACTTCTAGTCCACAGCTCTGCTCATCGATTTATGTTATTTCCCCTTCATCTTCAGTTAAAAACCATAAAGTGTTCTTTGATCTAATTGAAGATTGTCATCAAAGAGTTTTCATCAGGAGATCTTTTATCCCACCAAAAGTTCCTTAGGAAAGCTCTTATGACAGAAAAAATAATTTACCCAATTTTTCTAAAAAACAATGGCTAATGGGATCCCACTAAAGCTCAAGCAATGATCCACATTGGTTTAGGAGTAGATGATTTGGTAAGAAAAATGCAAATCCATAGGAAGTGGCTCAAGTTTAACATGTCAGAAACTGACTTTTTCCCTAATTATCCTATTTTAATGTCTTCATAGTACTTACTAGCATCTGAAATTGATATCTTAATATATTTACTTGTCCATTGTATGTCTACCACCACTAGAACACAAGATTCATCAAAGCAGAAACTCTGTCAGTTTAACTGACTTCAATAAATTCAGAATTTAGAACAGTGCTGTGCACACAAGTTATTCGATAAATATGCACTGAGTGAAAGATATGCAAATACTATTAAAACATTATTAAGTTGTTCAAGTTTTTGTGTCTAAAAAGAGAAAGAAAATCATTGTTCGAATGTAACTTTTACAGCACATGTGGACAACAAAAAGTATATTTTACTATATATTTAATTGGATAAATCTATCTTTACTTTTACTAATAGAATAATATCAAAATCAAGCAACAGTTATATTTTTCTCCCACACAACTATATAATGTAGTTAATTTATTTTACATTTGTGTATCTGTAGTTTTCACTGCTGAGATGAAGATTTTGGTTATTCTCATGAAATACTTCAAATAGAGACACTTTACAACAAAATGTTTCAATACATTCAAAAAATTCTATTGGAGGGCGCCTTCTCCCTTTCCCTTGGCCTCCCTCATGCACTCACAAGCTCTCTCTCTCTCTCCTCTCAAATAAATAAATAAAATCTTAAAAAAAATTCTATTGTCTTATGAAACAAAAACTGCAGAATGAAAATGTTTAAATATATTCTTTGCCTCTGCAGTGTTTTAAGCTGATAAAAAGCTAAAATAAAATAAACTTTTTCACAAAAATAGTTTATTATACATACATAAATAACTTGATTTAATAGAATACACTGATAATTTGATGTAATAGCTAGAATACACTTCAAATGCATCCTGTGCTCGCTAAATGTATGCCACACGGACACATGGAAGCCTCTCTCATTCAACTCATTCATTCATTTACTCATTCATTCATTTATTTCTTTGAAAAATGGCTTAGAAATATAAAAATGTCCATGACTTAGCTGAAACTGACTGTGCAGCCCTCTGCTAGGCATTGGAGATGCATAGAGGAGAAGACTGTTTCTCTGTGTGTAAAGACAACAGACTGGGAAGACCTAGCTGATCAGTCACTGACTCATTCATTGTTTCTTTCAGCACGTATCTGTCGTGTGTTTACTCTGGGCCAGGTATTGTGCTAAATTCTGGGAGCAAGAGAGTGAGTGTGCTGACATGAATTCTGACCTCAAGGAATTTCAATATTTATAGAATTACAAAGAATTAGCCCAATAATTAAGTAAGATAACTCCCAAATGTTTTTCATCAGCACACAAATATTCATTCTTACGTACACAAGCTCATTTTATAAATGACTGGAAAATGATACCTGGTGTTCTAGCTCTCATAAGCAATCTGACATAAGTCCCTCTCCACATGGCTTGAATTTTAATTGCGGCTGCTACTTCCTCAGGAAAACATTCTTTATCATTTACTGGTAGACAGCATTTAACGTCTACCCATTCCGCTGGAAAGAGAAAAACAAATTTGGGGCTGAAAGTTAAGTTAACGTATTTAATCTTTTCCCCAGTTTTTCAATGCCTTTAACTGCTAAAGTCCCCTGACATGTCAGGTGCCACCATGATAGATTTATCTTTATATTTAATATTGTGCCCTGCAGGCGGTCTTTTTTTAGAATGTAAACATTCTGGAGAAGGGAAACACTACATATTGACCCAGGAGTGAGCTACTATTAATTCTTCTGTGAAAATATCAAGGGGTTTCTCTCAAAATTGAAAGAAAATGTTAAAATTGCGTGACTAGAGCATAGGGAGAGTGGGAAAGGAGGATTATTTGGATCTGAAGATCTTTCCAGAATTCCTCAAATCACACCGTAAATGTTAGTGACTTTCATAGGCTTTCAGGGCAGAAACAAATAAAATAGGGGAATTCTGGGCTTCCTTGGAAATATGTGAAGTTGGGGACACACGACAGATCCTTGGAGACCGTGGGCTTCCCAGAGCACAGCTAGAATTCCCCACCTGTTGGTACAGACCTAGTCTACCTAGTCCACAAACACTTTGTGCTTTTCTCAAATTATTTATCTTCCACAAGGCTAGAAAGTGCTTTGTCAAACAAATATCTAAATTATTCGGTACCTAAAGAAACCTCTTCTAAGGAGAAATCGAGTAACTCCAAATCCAAAACCATAGCACGAAATGCAAATTTAAAGTTGGGAGGAGGTCTTGTTAGTTGAGTATTTTTCATTAAGCGCCATAAAGAAATATGAAAAACCTGAAAAAGATAAAATACGTTAGTACATTTTTTAAACCAAAAAAATAACATTATCTGGCCAGAGAGGCTCTAAAGATCTTTAAATACTCTAAAAGCAAAAGTACATCTTTCTCAGATGCACAATATAACAGAAGCTCTTGAAGTCTCCCTCACCCAGGAAGAGAGCAAAATTATTTATCACCTTACCATTTCTAATTTAATAAAATTTAATCACTACAACGTTTATAATGTACACCCAATCAGAATATAACTGAAGAGATATAGTGTAAGATGAAAAATATGGCCCTTGCGCTTAAGCAAGTAAAACACTATATTTCACTGGTTCTAAAACACCGTCCACTGTAAGACATGCTATTGTTTCATGTGTTACCAAAAAAGAAAATATGCTGCTTAGGCTTTTTATCACTTTCTTACTTTCATCTATGAGTATTTATTTCCCACTGAAAAAGCTCTTTTAGATTTATTTAGACAGAGCTTTTTCGTCATACATCACACTGAAACATACGTGAAAAAATAAAATAACCTACATGAGTTGGTTAAATATTCTGCAAACATTCATATTCAAACTCTTACCTTGCACATCACTTTTTGAAAATGCTTAACATCTGTGTTTTCCTATATAGTTTTGTCCTTTATGTTGTCAAGCTTTGAAGATGCACCATTGCCTGCGGTGCATTCTACTTTGGTCCCCGGGATATTTTACTCAAACCACCCACCGACCCCCATTCAGTAAGTGCTGGTGCTGGCTCATTCCCGATCCTACCAAAGAGGACCCATGGAAGGTTTTTAGACCATAAACAGAACAAATTTTCCTCTTTCCAAGTTTTTTCATAGTTTTTTTTCTTGCAATACTGAGGGATTCCATGTATTCAGTCATGCCGCTAAGAATAACCACCAAGCCCAGCACACTGCTGCTGGCTTACTTTTAGCTATTTATTTGTCCACAGGGAGTAATGTGTTTGATGGATTATGTAAGGAGCCTGGGACACCATTTGAGGTGATTTTTAGCCAGGTTCTCGTCTTCTCTCTCTTTCCTTGTGCCTGGGGCGGGGGGCAGGGGGTGTATCAGTCTGGTATGGGGAAAATCCATCTCCTTTCATGCTTCTTTGAGAGGCTGTCTAATGTCATTTAATTCTCTTCCCACAAGGATTAGTCCTTTGTCAACAATACACATATTTCTTTTGAAGCAGTAACAGTCTGAACCCTTATGAACAAGTCCGTGCATGTGCAGAGAATTCTGAAGGCTACCTGGCCAGCAGTGATTATAAAGAACCACCAATTATAAGACACACTCTGACTTCCTTCTCATGTTAAAGTGTGAAAAGAAATGTACATCTTAGAACTGGTGGAATACTATTCTCTTCAAAGACATATGACTATTGTACTTCCTGCTTAGTCCACATTTTCTGACTACTCCTCCCCTCTCCCCATATATTTAGAGACAGGGACCTAATCTCATAATCTCTATCCATAACTGCCCCATCAACTGACAAAGGTGGGTAAGCCTGCAAGAAACCACCTAACCCAAGCTGAGCAAATCATTATTACTTTGGTCGAATAATTTGAAATTAGGATCGAGACATTCTAAACTGGCCTCATCTGGGACAGTGATGTAAGTCAGGAGTCAGTTTTTCTATGATATGAACTTAGGAGTATAGACAACATGTCTATAAGGAGAAAAACAAAATGAAGAAGATAAGTGCTAAGGGCTGTCTAGCCCCTCTTTGAAGTTCCTCACTGAGTCACTCCTATCCTTAGGTGTCAAGATTTCCCTCTATCCTTACAATAAATTCACACATCCAGCTCCTTGTTATGACTTAAGTGAGTTAGATGTGTTTTTTGTGACATACTGATAAAATGCCCTAAATATTTAAACGTCTAAGATAAAATAAGAAAAATACATGATTATGCTAACCCTACTACTCTCTATTACATTTAAGTGTTCAGAGTCCTTAATATGTCGGTGTTCTACAGGACATCACTCTGGGCTACGTGTGAATGTTGATGACAGCAGTAAACTCAGACCTGTGGGCAGGAAGTCGCCATTACTCTGACTTCCTGATTAAGACACATGCATACTAGAGAGTGGGGAATAATCCTCGCGTAGATTCATGGATTCACCCCATTAGCGATTTCAGGGGTCCGGAGGCCTAGGCATGCTGGGACATCCTGTCTAAGGTAAAGGATAAGACACTGCAACTAAGAAAGAGGCCAATACTTGAGAGTCCTCTCTGGAGTTGGTGATAGGATATTCTGCTTTGGGGGCTATTATTCCAATGCATTTACTGAGTGACTTAGAAAGCCATCAGCTTTAAGCTGGATCCAAAGCAAGAAAAAGATCTGTAGGAGATTTGAGCACCAAGGGAAACAAAGAAAGATCACCCGGTCCAATTGTGTTGTAAACATGCTAATGAAAGGCCTCCCAGAAAACACGCTAATGTTATTTACCAGTGAGGCAGTCCTCGTCTATGGGGTACTTATAGTATGCTGCACCTGACCCACCTGGAATTATTTACGGTAGACAAATTTGGAATCTATTGATTTATGGGATGTAGCTCTGAAGAAATATCACGTAATTATGTAATATAAAATTATAAAAATATCTAAAAATAGAAAACTATTTCATTACCAAAATAGCTGTCTTTTTTGTAAATGAAGCATGTGGCTTCACATATTAGATCTGGCCTCGCGACAACAGAACTCCTGCACAAGTAATCTGGGTGGCAGGGGCAGGAACTACAAATGGTTCCCATAGTTTGGGCTCTCTTTCACCCAGGCTTCGCTGTCTAACCTGTCAGTAGCAGAAGCTTTAATATGATAACATCCTCTGGGGATTCCAGTGAGCCACGCGGTGGCAAGTTTATTTCAGTGGGCTTCTATCAAGGAGATGCAGAAGGACTAAGAAATGTCCCAGCACATTTACACAGAATTCTTCCTGTCGCCGTTTGTCCTTACTAGCATTGACACCTATCTTAAATATGAGTTTGCTTTCTCTTTCCTTGGTGCCACTGCCAGCATCATCCAAGGGGTTACAGAAAATCTGATTTACGAACATCAGATCCAGCCTAACATCCCCTTGGACCGAGGGTCACATTATACAGAGAAGATATAACCACTGGGGAATGTCTGGAACTCAATAGTACTAATATATACCATAGAAAGAATTGATAAAATTCCTGGTAAATTGGAATGGCATATAAAAGCCTCACTTAAGAGGCCAGCCTGGGGATGACACCCTGTAGACCGGACATGGTATCTTCCAGGGCATAGTATGTATGAACAGAACCAAAGACCAACATGCAGTGCTATATCTGTAAAGCTAAGACATACAGTCCTGGGATTCAAAAATTAGAAGTAGGATTGGCCTCTCTCAGCACTATTTCCATTGGTTCATTTGCAATAATTAGTGATCTCTGTCCCAACAGGCAGTTTGCTAATTTGGAGGACCTAATTTCTGGGGATGGACAGCAAGGAATATTTCCATCAGGGAACATGGCATGATTTACAAAAAACCTAAATTATGATATACCCCTGGTTGCTTTGAGCTTCTCATTCTGGTATACAAATAGGAAAAAAGGAACAAATATAACGGTGTGTGGGGAAGAATTAACCCTGATTGTCCTGAAGTACTAGGGTTTCTGCTGCATAATGGGAACAAGAAGAATTATGTCTGAATTTGCTGGGATACTTCTTGGTGCTTCCCCAGTGAATGATTAATCACAGCCTGAAAAGAGTAAGGCAATCAATGGTTTGCGCTCAGCAGCACTGAAGGTCTAGGTCACCCACCAGGCAATAAGAACAGCTGAAGCTTTGGCTGGAAAAATAGGCGAAATCTAGAGGAGAGAGATGTTGAATACCAATCAAAATAGGCGAAATCTAGAGGAGAGAGATGTTGAATACCAATCATGGCCTTCGGGTCAGCTATAGCAGTGGAGAGCCTAGCTTTCTTGTCGTATGATGATTTAATTATTTGTTTATTTTTAGAGCTTGTGAACACCTCCTTAAGCCATCTAGAGCCATTACCCTGAAGAGTAGATAACAGAATTCACTTAAGGGAGGAAATCAGATTGGTTGAAAAGTAAATCATGGCAGGCATTTCCTGTGGATTATTCATGCTCTAGGTGAGCAGTTCCCAATTAGGAGTGATTTGTGTCCCAGGTAGGGTTGCCAGATAGAATACAAGATACTGTAGGAGCAAATACAAATTGCAAAAGCAAGGCTTAATTCTCTCTATGGAAAATAAAGGAAGAAACACTTTTCTTCCCTTTCTCTTAGATACCATTTTAGAAAATGTGCAAGTTCTTTCTCTTTCTCTTTGAAATGTATGTAAGTCTTTTTAAAGGCTAAATTTTGGGGATCGCTTAATATAAGATATATTGTTTTTTCAAGCAGAAAGTATCCTTCTAGAAACATCATAACTTGAGCATGCTTACCCTGAAGTGCTGTGTTGTTAGCTCCTTATTGTGGAGAGGTATAGGGTAGTGAGCTGCTTGTAAATCCTTCAGAGCCACAGAGAGTTTACCCTTATCTTTGAAACTAACAATCACATTTCCAACAGCTTTCAAAATCGCTAGTGACTGCTCTGTGAATCGGTAGCTCTCCTGTGAAGACAAAGCATAGCAGCCAGCCTCACTTTTTTTTTATTTAAGTGTAATTAAACTCACAAAAATTTAATTTCTGTGAATATATTAAACCTCTTCTATATGGTTGATTCAATAGTTATTCATGAAGTGCTTGCTTCATCAAGGCATTTTCCTAGGGCCTATGATCCCAAAGATATAAAACAAGGGATATAATTCCTGCTGTAGTGGGAACACATGGGAAGAACACCTCCCTCGTATTGGGAGCCAGGGGAAATTTCTCCACAGTATTAATACCCAGACTTTGTTCCAAAGGATGTCTAGAAATTACTTTGACAAAATTGTGTGGGATTGGGGAACTGATGGGCAGAGAAGAGTTCAGGGAGAGAGTGATAAAGATTAAAAAGATAAGAGGGTGAACTGGCTCTCCCTGCTTCTGGCTCCCTCCTGCTACTGACTCCGAGGAGACAATAAAAGCAAAAAGGAGATAGGGAGATGGAAAACGGTATGAAAGTTCCTTAAAAAATTTAAAATAGAACTATTATCTAATCTAGCAATCTTACTTTTGGGTATATAGCCAAAGAAAATGAAAACAGGACACTGAAAATATATCTGCAGCATTATACACATTAACCAGGACAGGGAAACAATCTAAGTGTCCATCAATGGATGAATGCATAAAGAAACTGTGGTGTGTATATGTGTGTGTGTGTGTGTGTGTGTGTATGTGTGCATATGTGTGCGTGTATATGTGTGTGTGTGTGTAGCTGTAGTATATATGTGTGATATATACTATATACACATACACACATAGACAATGGAATATTACTTAGCCACGAAAAAGAAGGAAATCCTGCCATTTGTGACAATATGGATAGATGGACTTTGAAGGCATTATGTTAAATGAAATAAACCAGACAGAGAAAAACAAATACTGCCTGGTATTATTTATATGTGGAATATTTAAAAACAAACAAACTCAAAAACAGAGAGTAGAAAAGTGGTTGTCAGGGGCTAGGGAGTGGGAAAGATAAGGAGAGGTTAGTAAGAGGGTACATACCTTCAACTATAACATGAATAAGGTCTGAAGAA
>NC_048227.1:91071669-91224380 GCF_002007445.2 Ailuropoda melanoleuca | reverse complement strand
AAAAAAAGATGAAACAAGAATTTAAAATAAGCAGAATAAACGTAATTAAGGGAATAAGAGACATGTAATTATAAGGTGGGTTTGTTGATCTCCCTCCTATTGAGCAGGAGGGAGAGGACTGGTGAGAAACAGCACAGCAGGAAGAGGCAGCCGTGGGGAACCCTGCACAACCACTGCCCAGAGAGCCAAGAATCCATGACTGAGCATGTCTGGGCCACAGCAACGTTCGCATAAAAGAGCTGCTCCGGAGCCATCTTGTTGCTATCCTGGCCCAGAGGTTTAATGACTGGCCGAGAGGATCCTGCCTCATTAATACAAAGTGGTGCTATGTGCAGATGGGTTTGGGGGAGCGTGTAAAACTGAATGGTGCAGCGGGAATGCCCCATGCAAATTGGCCCCCCAAAAGCAGAGGTCCACATATCTAAGGAAGATGTCTTGTGGAGGACATCTAAAACCAAGACAGGACCTCAGGGAAGATGCCGGATCCATTTACCTTGTTTCTTCTTTCAGATGCTGTGAGAAGAGAGGAGTAAAAGAAACTAAGAAGAGGCCAAGAGAAGAGGAGATGAACAAGAATGATGGAATTCCCCATGGATCCTCTGTCCCTGAATCCCCGAGTCAAACACTCTAAATTCCTTAGGCCAAGGAAGAGGTACAAGGAGCATATGATACCACAATTTTAAACTGTAACGAAAAGGACTGTACTGATCTTCTATGCATCCCAAAGGACCAATATGCTATGGAATCTACCTGAGATGGTAACAGATGTGACAGACAGAGGAGAAGGCAGTTGTTGGATAAAAACTAAAATTATTTTATTTGTATCCCTACAGAGTTTAGACTGTTCANATGAAATAAACCAGACAGAGAAAAACAAATACTGCCTGGTATTATTTATATGTGGAATATTTAAAAACAAACTCAAAAACAGAGAGAAGAAAAGTGGTTGTCAGGGGCTAGGGAGTGGGAAAGATAAGGAGAGGTTAGTAAGAGGGTACATACCTTCAACTATAACATGAATAAGGTCTGAAGATCTACACGTAACCCATAGTGACTATAGTCANAAAAAAAAAAAAGGCACACACACAAAAATCACAGTTGCTTAAATACTTACTGGCTCAAAGTGGGGTAGCACAACATCTTCATCTCCAACAACGAAAGTCACCATGCCGCAGATCTGTATGGAATGCCCTACTGGGGAGTGTGCGGTGAAGAGCAGCATATGTCTCCTAAAGACAATGGAAAATAGATGAGAACAATGGGTTCCTTTGTTGTAGTCCCAGCCTCCGTTAGTTGCTTGGTGACAATTTGTGCTCAAATGAAGTCAAACATTAGCAAGAGTTGAATTCTTTAAAACAGGTGGGATNAATGGCACTGTATTGTATAATTGATATTTGTTAAGAGAATAGAACTCAAATGTCACCAAAAAAAATGTTGTCAACAACAAAAAAGATAAGTATGTGAGGTGATGGTCGTGTTAATTAACTAGATGGTGGGGATCCTTTCACAATGTTTATGTATATCAAATCACCACGATGTACGGTTTATATAACTTATAATCTTATTTGTCTATCTGACCCCAATAAAGCTGGTGGAAAAAAGAAATCGGATGTCAAATTGTAAATCTGTAGGTCAAAACCCAAAAGAGAGTCGGTGGGGGGGAGAGAAAGAGAGAGGGGAAGAGAGAGAGAGAACCCTGGGAGTTTGCAGATTGTTTGGATTGGTGTGTCGTGGGTAGTTGGTGGGTAGAGGAGGAGCTGCCCAGAGCAGAGGGTGCTTTGAGACAGCATGAAGAGGGTGAAGTTGGAGCAAAACTTTGTGAAGTGCTTTTGCTCCTTTCCTAGGGAGCACCATGGTGCCATCATTGCTCCTTGGTTCCCTGCAGAAATTTTGAGGAATGGCCCAGCAGCTATGCCTGGCTGGTACAGATCCCACCTGGGGTGAGCTGATGAAGACAGATGCAACTAACTTGCCCCCTTAATGCATTTACCATTCTATTACCTTCTCCCCAACCTCTGAAAGCCTAGAGAAAGCCTATTCTCAATGGTGTTTCTCCCAGAGGTGAAGCCATGACCAGAAAAATCGTGTGGTCAAGCAGCAGCACTGGGAGTGATCACATATGGCTCCGAGGAGCTTGAGTCTCTCTGCTCTTGGACTAGTCTTCTCTCTTGCTTCTTCATTAGAACAGAAAAATAATAGGGCCTGGCTTTCAGGCCTAGTAATTTTTACAAGCTGGAGGAATTGATAACCCCAGGGAAAGATGAGTTCATAGACCAAAATAACTGAACACCTGTGAAATTAAGTCACCTAAAGAAAGAGACAAACTAGATAATCCATACCATCTAAAGCAGAACTATTTAAAAAAAAAGAAAAAGAAAACCAAAAAAAGATGAAACAAGAATTTAAAATAAGCAGAATAAACGTAATTAAGGGAATAAGAGACATGTAATTATAAGGTGGGTTTGTTGATCTCCCTCCTATTGAGCAGGAGGGAGAGGACTGGTGAGAAACAGCACAGCAGGAAGAGGCAGCCGTGGGGAACCCTGCACAACCACTGCCCAGAGAGCCAAGAATCCATGACTGAGCATGTCTGGGCCACAGCAACGTTCGCATAAAAGAGCTGCTCCGGAGCCATCTTGTTGCTATCCTGGCCCAGAGGTTTAATGACTGGCCGAGAGGATCCTGCCTCATTAATACAAAGTGGTGCTATGTGCAGATGGGTTTGGGGGAGCGTGTAAAACTGAATGGTGCAGCGGGAATGCCCCATGCAAATTGGCCCCCCAAAAGCAGAGGTCCACATATCTAAGGAAGATGTCTTGTGGAGGACATCTAAAACCAAGACAGGACCTCAGGGAAGATGCCGGATCCATTTACCTTGTTTCTTCTTTCAGATGCTGTGAGAAGAGAGGAGTAAAAGAAACTAAGAAGAGGCCAAGAGAAGAGGAGATGAACAAGAATGATGGAATTCCCCATGGATCCTCTGTCCCTGAATCCCCGAGTCAAACACTCTAAATTCCTTAGGCCAAGGAAGAGGTACAAGGAGCATATGATACCACAATTTTAAACTGTAACGAAAAGGACTGTACTGATCTTCTATGCATCCCAAAGGACCAATATGCTATGGAATCTACCTGAGATGGTAACAGATGTGACAGACAGAGGAGAAGGCAGTTGTTGGATAAAAACTAAAATTATTTTATTTGTATCCCTACAGAGTTTAGACTGTTCATTGTACATGTCATTCGGGAGAATTTCTTGTAGGATATACTTAATTAACAGTTTTGAAAGGTAAAAAAAAAAAAAATGGATAAGTTAACCAAAAGACAGGATTAGTTCAAAATCTTTGAAAAAAAAAAAGGCACACACACAAAAATCACAGTTGCTTAAATACTTACTGGCTCAAAGTGGGGTAGCACAACATCTTCATCTCCAACGACGAAAGTCACCATGCCGCAGATCTGTATGGAATGCCCTACTGGGGAGTGTGCGGTGAAGAGCAGCATATGTCTCCTAAAGACAATGGAAAATAGATGAGAACAATGGGTTCCTTTGTTGTAGTCCCAGCCTCCGTTAGTTGCTTGGTGACAATTTGTGCTCAAATGAAGTCAAACATTAGCAAGAGTTGAATTCTTTAAAACAGGTGGGATAAGGACCTTTGAATTTTCACTCTGAAAGAATCATCAGAGGTCATTGACTCTAACTGCATTAATTATTTAGGACACAAAATCGTTACACTCAATGATGAACATGCTGGAAATACCTCCCATACGCTGCAGTCATATCTCAGGAGACGAGTCTCAATTTTTCCCTAACAACAATAATTCATGGTGCTGTAGGGCTTTGTAGATTTCAAGACTCATTTCATAGTCATTTCCTCACAAATGCATCATTTCATGCATGTTCTTTACGTCTGTCCTACCAGGTTGCAGTATCACTGAGAGCAGGAATGCCATTTCCCCTTCAGTTACTGAGCACTTAGAGCATGTTCAAAACATTCATGCTGATAGGTTGGGTCTGTGGGGAAACACTTGGGTATATATAAGAAGGTTCTTTATTAATTCCCTGTTCTTGGTTGTCTTGATGGATGAGCACTCAGACAGAAAAATGACTTCTGGGAGAATCTCTCTATGCTAGAGTTTTTACGGTAGAAGTGAGAAATATTGAAGTTCTGAAATTTATTATTTTCTAGGAATACTGGATGTTTGCCACACATTATTTTAGCATTTGATTTTGCCATGTAAGCTTTGCTTTTTCTATAAGAGCTGTAGCTTTTCATTGATCACATAGAATTAACATGATTGATCTTAGGAAATCCAGTAAGAATATTTATTTCATCTGAAATAGGAGGTAATGTTTTGAATTGTATTTATCAAAATCAAGAAAACGTTTTGATTATGCACATTTTCTTTAAAATGGAAAACGTGATCTGCTTAGCCAAGTTTATCTTAACTAAAAATAAAACTACGGGTAAGATTAAAACAAATCATCGGTTAAAAAAAATAGAAACCACAGGGCAAAAAATGCTATGTTTCTCAATCTGTTTTTAAATAAAATCATAGTTCTTGCCAAGGAATATAAAATTTACAAGAAAACAAAAAAGATTGTTTAATAAATGAATTTTAGGAAATGCTGTTTTAAACCATATTCTTTCTTAAGAAATTACCAAACTTTGACAATTATGAGACTTCCAAAAGGTGATTCACTGAACAGCATTTCTTCAATTTATTTGTTCATGGAATTATTTTTCTCAAGAATCATAATGATAAAATCACTTAGGAGACAATATCTTAGATCCCATATTGT
Organism: Ailuropoda melanoleuca; assembly: GCF_002007445.2. Classification (NCBI taxonomy): domain Eukaryota; kingdom Metazoa; phylum Chordata; class Mammalia; order Carnivora; family Ursidae; genus Ailuropoda; species Ailuropoda melanoleuca. Next base: position 91,219,577 of record NC_048227.1, on the reverse strand, counting down.
TTAATTATTTTGTAGCCAGTGGTTTACAATGTTTCAAAAAATTCTTCATACGGGAAAAATGAAGTCACTCCATACCCAACAGGCAGGCGAACCATTGTAGCCTTGGTAGCATATGTATGAATCTTTATAACAAGTTCCCGTGGCTTCAGAGATTTCCAAGAAACTGATTCAGCTGTAAGCAGTCCAGGCTCTATGTGGGGGCTGTCTCTTGTTAAAGCTAGGAGAGGGGAAAATATTAAAATTTGACTGTGAGAGTGTAGCTGGCCTTTACAACATTAGTAATAATAATAATATCAGGAATTAGGGATTTTCTGAAAATATTCATAAAACCCAAAGAAAATACTCTGGGTAAATAATTATTGGAAATAATACTGAAGTAAGACTCAGGTCTTCCTGTCTGTCCTCTTTTCCTCCTCAGAATCATCCCTCACTAAAGAAACCAGGAATGGGAGAGTTAACAAAAGGACAGACAAGAGTGTCTCATTTAATCATCTGCAGCAGAAATCACAATACCCCGCAAAATGCAGTTTTAAGGGGAAAAACCACCACATCTGGGAAAATAAGAGATTTTCCTAAGGTAGTGGAAAAGCAAGGTTGAAATATCCCATTGTTTAACCTAAGTTTTTACTTTTAATTCTTAGCTTTGACAATGTGTAGAAACAGCAAATAACGCACAGAAGTTTAATTTTAATATTAAGTATTACATTTAAGACAAAGAATATCAACTCTACATCAGTAGCTAAGGCCAAAATGCTTTTTAAATTAAAAAAAATTAATTGAGACAGATTGACACATGACATTGTATTAGTTTTACATATTTGGTATTTGCATATATTGTGAAATGATTACCATGAAAATTTAATTAACATCCATTACTACACACAATTACAATTTTTTCTTGTAATGAGAATCTTTAAGATTTACTCTTTTAGCAATTTTCAAATATACAATATAGTGTCATTAATATAGTCATTTTGGTGTATATTACATCTTCAGGAATTATCTTAGCTTGTATTTTTACCCTATTTCCAGAACACTCAAGCTGAAGCTATAAGGACAAAGGGGCAAAACACGACCTAAAACACCTCTACACACATAGAATTTCAATGTTTTAGGATATGGTGTGGCTTGGGAGTGATTCGTTAGTAGATATACTAAGCTTATACCACTAAAGTTTTGCAAGTTTATTCAACAAGCATTTATTGCCCATGACTACATGAGACACCATTCAAAACATTGGGTAGAACTGGGTGGAAATCATAGTCCCTGCCATCAAAGTTGGTAGGACATTTAATAGTAAGCATTCAGCAAATATTTATTGTACCACTACAGTATCAGGCTTTGTAAATTTGAGTTATAGATAATTTGATTTTGCTATTTAGGCTTTGCTTTTTCTAAAAGAGCCATAGCTTTTCATTGATCACATAGAATTAACATGATTGATTTTGGGAAATCCAGTAAAAATATTTATCTCATCTGAAATAGGAGGTAATATTTTGAATTTTATTTATCAAAATCAAGAAAACTTTCTGATTATGCATATTTTCTTTAAAATAGAAAATGTGATCTGCTTAGCCAAGTTTATCTTAATTAAAAATAAATCTACAAGTAAGATTAAAAACAAACCATAGGTAAAACTATGATTGATAAGGGGGAAAAATACTGTTTCTTAATCTGCTTTTAAATAAACAGATTAAACCTTAAAAAACAGGACATAGAATTGAAGAATGATGTTTTGTGCATATGTGCGAATGTGCAAGGGCTGGTCTCAGGGAGAAGCAAGAACAGTTCATCCATGAGAGGGGGAGGGAAGGTGACTAGAATTGTGAAGAGCTCCTTATGGGAAGATGAGGTGGGTCATTCCTGACTTTTGTCTATCTCTCAAGTGAAAATAGCAGTAAAGTCATGAGCTGAAAATGCGTGAGGATGAGAGCGACTGTTGGAGAGATCTGGAGGCTTGAGATGGTCATCCATGAGGACAAGAGTGAAGAATGCATGAACCAGGGAAATGCTGGCAGTGCTGGGGGCCATTTTGAAATCTGTGGCCCTCAGTTGAAAGTGGGGCTAGCTGATAGGATCATTTTCTTCTCCAGTCCCGTTCAGCTGCTCTGATGCACAGAGGTATGATGCAGAATTCATCTGTGAAATTCAACCACTGTCAGGGGCTTGCCAGGACAGTAAGCTGAGAGGGTAAGAAGAGCAATCACACTGAGGTGTGTCCAAGGCTACAGTTATGGAGATGAGAGAAATAAAGACGTGAAGAAGGGAAGACAGAGAAAAGTAAGAAGGTCAATGGACTGTGGTCCCAGAGAAGTCAAAGGATTATAGGAGCAGAGGTTTTAGGGGGAGTGAACTGGAGAGTCAGGGCATGTAGTCAGAGCCTGAAATGGTAAGGTAAGTTCCAAACTATAATTATGAAAACGAAGGCCAAGATGGGATGGTGGAAAAGGTCTTCAGAACTGTCAAATCAAAGAAAGAGTGCATGTTTTTCAATAGATTTTTAAAGTCTCAAGAGCGATGACATGTGGAAGCAGAAAGAAAAACAGAGTGAGTAGGCATGCCAAAGAGGGGAGCACAGGACTGAGACAAGGACTGGTGCAGGTAGCAAGAGTGAGCATAACCCACGATGTCTGAGCAGGAAGAGCGTCCTAGAAGGTGGCGTAAGGAAGACTCTCTTAGAGACACTGGAGAAGAAATAAGTTGCTTCATCCAGAGCTTAAAAATCTTGTATTTCCCCTGGACTGAATGAAAGTGAGCTGGGCTTTGAGACTCTAGTTTTCTCAAAGCTCTCTTACCTCCAGATTCTCCCCATCGCACCAAAGCAGAGAAGCAAACCAGGAGTTCAATAGGTTTTAGACTGTCCACAAATAGATAGTAGGACACACGTTCATCTGAGAACTGCAAGACATCAGATGAATTTAATATTGTCTATGAATGCTGTATTTGCCACTTATAATAATCATACAATACCTAATATTTACCGAGAATCTACTGTGCTTCAGACACCATGATAAATACTTTACAGCTTTAATGATATGAAGAAAATCACACTGGGTAAATATTGGCAATAGTGTATGGAAGCTGGGTCTACAGGACCTGTGTGAGATTAGCTGCCCTATCGGAGAGTCAAAACTCTTCACCATGAGCAAAGAAAAGGGATATGCTTGTTCTAGAAATAACAAATAGAGGAGACTGGACTCGAGTCTGAGGGCTCAGAGAATATAGGTCCCTGATAATAGTCTTTAGTAACTTTAGCAGAGAATGGAAATGTCTAATGGGGTTGTATTAAGGTATTTTACAGGGTGGTATGTGATAGAAACACTTTCTTCCTTTTTTNTTTTTTTTTTTTTTTTTTTTTACAAGATCTTCAGAAATACAGCCGTTGCACTCTAATGCACCAGACTGGATTTTTGTTTTGAAGATGCAAAAGAGTACTGAGTAAACCCAGAACTTCCCTTAAAGGACAGCCATGTGAAGGTTACATGACCATGGACTCAATCGATCCTGTATGGGTACTATTAATATCCATAATCACGTATCAAGAAACTGAAGCACGAAGGGAATAAGTAATTTGTCAAAGGACACAGAGCTTGCAAGTAGCAAAGCTGAGAGTCAAGAATAGGTCGATCCACTTACCAACTCTGGGACTGGTCTTTGAGACGATTGTAATTTTATTGCCTCTCAGCTGCTTGGTGTTTCAACATAATTTTGACTGATGGCATGCGGTAAGTGTGTTAAATTAATTTCATTGCTATTATGCATTCAAAGCTTTCATATTATTTTACAATGATATTTAAATAAAAAATTAAAATATGAAAGAAAAATCTCTAGTGATACTGTGAAAAACGCAACCTTGTTATTTAATCAAGTATGACAAGATTGCTGGAAATGCTCAATACAATGTAACCATGTTTTACATCATTGCTTCCCCTGATATTTTTCCATACTAAGCATTTGTCATTTATCTTCTTTGTTTCCTTTTGGCTGCCACATGTTGGTTATAAAGACAGTTGTTTCAAGTATTCACTCTCTAAAATTATGAAGGAAGCTTGGGTTTGCAGCCTAGTGTGCCGGCTAAAGGAGGAGTTTCCACACAGAGCTCATCTGCTGCCATTCTTGAGAGTCTGAGGATTTAGGGACAGTGTGGCCCTAGAGGTCACACGGAGGCACTCTGCTCTTGGTGCCTGCACAGGGCACCTTTGGGAGCCCCCTTCTCCACCACACTGAACACCAATGGAACATCTATGGAATGTGCTGGAAGAAGCCTCGGGCTCAGCTGGCTGTGCCTGTGGCCGCTAAAATCAGGAATGCCTGGCCACAGACCACAACCAAGCCTTCCTTTCAGGCCATCCCAAAGGCTGTGAAGTTTGGATTCCAATGCCCTCTAAGAAAACATTATTGTTTTCTCATACCATGGATGTAAAAAAAGAAGAAAAAAATCAGGGATATGAAGGGACTCAGAAGGATTTTTATCATTTATTTTGCCAAGCTGAGACTTGAAAAGGAAAAAAATTCTATATTTACATCAGTTTGTAAAAATAGGATCAGAATAAAGAACTGTTGGCCCTTGTGCTTCACACGTATGTGTGTGTATTAGTTCTGTGGGCTATAACAAACTCATAACCAAACTGTCTAGTAACAGNCAATGCCCTCTAAGAAAACATTATTGTTTTCTCATACCATGGATGTAAAAAAAGAAGAAAAAAATCAGGGATATGAAGGGACTCAAAAGGATTTTTATCATTTTATTTTGCCAAGCTGAGACTTGAAAAGGAAAAAAAATCTATATTTACATCAGTTTGTAAAAATAGGATCAGAATAAAGAACTGTTGGCCCTTGTGCTTCACACGTATGTGTGTGTATTAGTTCTGTGGGCTATAACAAACTCATAACCAAACTGTCTAGTAACAGGGACAGCCAACACTGATTATCCCTTGCTGAGAATTGGCATTCTTCTAAGTATTTTACGTACATTCTCTCCATGATGTCCCAACTCTATTTATAGGGCTCCTACAGCAATCATTTTATAGATGAGAAAACTGAGGTAAAGAAGACTGAACTTAGTGTCCCACCGCGAATGAAACATGGATTCCAAGCCAGACAGCCGGGCTCTGATCCATCAACCTANGGGACAGCCAACACTGATTATCCCTTGCTGAGAATTGGCATTCTTCTAAGTATTTTACGTACATTCTCTCCACGATGTCCCAACTCTATTTATAGGGCTCTTACAGCAATCATTTTAGAGACGCGAAACTGAGGTAAAGAAGACTGAACTTAGTGTCCCACAGCGAATGAAACATGGATTCCAAGCCAGACAGCCGGGCTCTGATCCATCAACCTAGCGAACCTAGTGAGGGGGAGAACTGGTGACAAAGCACAGACTCCACGTCAGGCACAAGTCTCAGGATGCTTGTGCCACTTACCAGGGGGGTGGTCTTGGGCAATTTACTCAGCCTTGACTTGCCTCAGTTTCCTTACCTGAAACATGCTGATCATAGTAGTCCTTTCCCAGGGTTTGCTATGCGTGAGTTAATACAAGAAAGAACCTAGTGCGGGGCCGGCAACAGAATAAGACCCTATAAATGACTTCACCTTATTATTGCCAACAGTTTGAATATGGAAATATGCCGAAGTGATCTGTAAACTGTATGCTATTCTTACATCATCCTCTGGGCTCAGTTAGTCCCGGTTAGCAGTGTGGTTATCCTTGTAAAGTCATCACACTCCTCTGGGTGTTTTTATAGATAAACTCCAGAGCTAAGGAGACCCTTTCTCCCCGCTCCCTTCCCCCAGGCACCAGGACGGACCTGATCCTTACTTTCAGAGCGGACACCCAGCTACAGAGCAAGTCTTGAACAATGCTCAAAAGGTTTTCTCTGCCTGTATTTTCATCTAGTACAAGTGTAACAAGAAAAGTCTTCTCNGTAAGACCCTATAAATGACTTCACCTTATTATTGCCAACAGTTTGAATATGGAAATATGCCGAAGTGATCTGTAAACTGTATGCTATTCTCACATCATCCTCTGGGTTCAGTTAGTCCCGGTTAGCAGTGTGGTTATCCTTGTAAAGTCATCACACTCCTCTGGGTGTTTTTATAGATAAACTCCAGAGCTAAGGAGACCCTTTCTCCCCGCTCCCTTCCCCCAGGCACCAGGACGGACCTGATCCTTACTTTCAGAGCGGACACCCAGCTACAGAGCANGTTTCTTCCTCTCCCACTCCCCCTGCTTGTGTTCCCTCTCTCGCTGGCTGTCTCTATCTCTGTCAAATAAATAAATAAAATCTTTAAAAAAAAAAAAAAAAGAAAAGTCTTCTCCAGCGCTTCTTTCTTCCCCCAACTCTGCGCAGGGCTTACAGAGATGTGGCATTATCGTTGGGGGCTCGAATGGCCCCCTGCAAGCAACATAAGAGTTCCAGTACAATTCAGATTCCTAGAATATGTTTCCTAGTTTTCCCCAAAATGCCACACAATGTGAGATTTATTAATTAATTCAGTCGATAATTTTTTATTGAGTTCCTGCCTCATGCTGGGAGCCGTGCTGTAACAGTACACAAAAGGACCGAGTCCTTGTTAAGATGTTGACATCAAGTGGGTGGATGGGGGGAGGGGCACAGAGAAGTAATCAGGCAGTTGGGACTGAGGGGGGTAAGTACAGGTCTAGACAGAGCGCATGGAGTCAGGGTACTTGACCTAGACTCTGTGGCCAAGGAAGAAGGTCTCACAGAGTCAAGGACATTGATGCTGTTCTGAGAGACTGCTAGCATTAGCCAGATGAAGGCAATAAGGATGAAGGGGAATGGACTCCATGTAAGGGAAGAACATGGACAAAAATAGCAGAAATGGTAGTAGAGATGTGCCTTTGTTTTAGGAATAGCGTGCAATTCAATAGACACTAATTGAAATCAAATACGGTGAATTTATTTGTGCTTCAGTTATTCATATATCAAACATTTTTAACATGAATTTACATAATAATGCAGCTCAGGATTGAACATAATCAGATGAATCACACTTGGACTTACGAGGGAACAGAATTTTGTTTATTGTCTGGATAAGAGATTAGTAGAAGACTCTAGGAATTGATTTTGTTAACGTAATTATAAATTTAGAAATGCTTGATAGATTTGAAGGTGCTTTTCACTAGCATGATTTAATAAAAAATTTACATAAAAGAAGGAAAAGAGAAGAGATCATAATATATTTACCTTGATTTCTGTTTTTTGAAAGTTAAGGCAATATGAATTTGGTTTGTGAAAAATATATATGTTCCTGAAAAAAATTATTTACAACAGGTTATTGTCATCATATGCAATGGACTAGTACTACATGCTAAGTTTCATAGAATCAAATAATTACAAGCAAAACAAGGTAAAGACAGAGGAAAATTTTAAAAAATAATAATAACAACCCAGGATAACAGTGGTTGCCAGGGGCTGAGGGTGGGGGAAATAGGAAGAGGTTGGTAAATGGATACAACTGTTCAGTTATAAGATGAATAAGGTCTGAGGATCTAATGTATAACATGGTGACTATATTTAATAACACTGGATTGTATCACTGAAATTTGCTAGGAGAGTAGAATGTAAATGTTCCTGCCCCCTCCCCCAAATTGGCAAATGTGTGAGGTGTTGGCTGTGTTAACTCGATGGGGAGAATCTTTCACAATGTGTATCGATTCATCACCATGTACATTTAAATATCTTATAATTTTATGTATCAATTATATGTCAGTAAAGCTGGGGGAAAATAATCACAACTGCATTGAATTAGAGGTCCTAAAGAGACAAAAACGATCCCTCTCAGTAACGAAACTATTTTTATCTTCATCGACAAATAAGTCTGTGAGGATGAGCTGAAACTGGCCTGAGATCTGTTTGGCTATTAATATTCTATGTGGGCAATCAATTCAGCTATTTTTCTTTCTAGCATTTTTACTGGATATTGTATCAACATCAGACTTATATTGGTTTAACTCTTTTGAATGATAGCTAAAAAATAATGGCTTCTATATCCACTATATTTAATATGCACAAAAAGTTTATACTTACTGAAAACATACACAGAAGTCTTCAAAATCCAACCATATTTCTTTAGAAACACTATTATTTATTGTTGCAAACTCCTCCAGTGATTTATCCTGTGTTGCTGTTGTCTGGCTGACCAAATCTCTTTCCAAACCAAATCCTTCACCCTGATGGGCTGCGTCGTTCAATCCGAGGTCTATCAGTTCATCTGTGCATAGCAGAAGACAAACATGTCAATTGCATCTACGTTGTGAAATATTAAGTTATTGAGGTAGGGAAAATTATAGAGGGCAGTTTGCATATTGAAGTCTACTTTTGAAAAAAAAATGAGGCGATCATTTACATGCAAGCCTCACATTTGGGGAGGTCCATGCAGAGACACATTTTCATACCCTCAGGAGGATGTAATCTTAACTTAAACAAATAGCAGAGTGTTCAAAACTTTTGAAATCACTTTCATAGGTTTGTGTGCCCATTCTTCACAGATTATAAAGACATAGCAGAAATTAGCTAGTTTAGGTTCTTAGCATCTGCTATAGGCAGACAGTTGCTTCTAAGAGGGGAGGGGATAGCTCACGCACCAGAAGAAAGGAGAACCTGGGAGAACTATTGCAATAAATACATTTCAGAAACCATTGAACTGCTCCTCACAGTTAGCGATTCTGCGTCTTATTTTATGTTGATCAAGGAATGTCATAAAGTTCTTACAGACTTCTTGAATCAAAATGTTACATATGCACATGCCACATAAATGCTTTTTTTGGATTTGAGGATTGGCCAAGTCTTTATTTAGGAACTGAGGAATTGGCAACGGTTTCCATGCTTTGATCATCACAGGCATGAATTAAAACACGTGAACTGTACTCAGGGGCCCTTAATCAGATCATCTCTTATTTTGACTTTAAGCATGAATTTAACAAGTGAGATTATCTGATTTTTCTAGCCCAGAGTAGATTAGACTTAACACATCAGAGGAGATACTGGAGACAGGCCGCCGAGGCCCAGGAGAAGGGACAGCTAAAAGCCGTCAAGATCAGAGATCCCTTTGTGCTTTGATGTTTGTGAAAGTCATGAGAAGATTATTAATTTACCTTTTCCAAGTATAACTTGTGGAATAATATTACCCTGTGAAGTGAAAGGAACACATTAAGAAACCACTTACAAATTCAACAAAACATGTTAACTATTTAAAGCACCAATGCTTTTTAAAAAGTTAATACCGTCTTTTAATCGATAAAGAAATAGAATTCTGCAAATAGTTACTAAAACATGACAAAGCAGAAACTTTGTTTTTAACCTTAAAGTTCAAAGATGTGAATTTAATTAAATAATTGGCTGAGGGTTTAAGTTTGTGATATTAAAACACAGAATATGAGAGTTTATTAAATGAGAGTTTTTAAAATAACAGTTCAGTTAAACCAATAATACTCAAGTAGTTATTCTGCTTGGTATGAAGCACCTGACATTATTACAGACCAATATAATGAGATTATAAATGGCAATTAATATACTGAACCTGGAAAGGTGAGTTTCAAATTATAAAAATGGTTCTTCCAAATTTTAACAGGAAAATGAAGTTGAATTCATTTGCGCAACTCCGTTTTCTCTGTGACACAATAAAAATACGTATAAAGGTAAAATGGTACAAACTCTTACACACACGTGATGGGTGATGGCAACAATATTTTGGATGATGTAAAGGGCTGCAGGTGATAACAGAGCAGAGCTAACAGAGAAGCAAGTGAGAAGCAAGCCCATCCATGCCTTAGGGCCCCAGAAATGACTAGCAGGCATCTGAGGAGGAGGGAATGTTATAAGGCCTCATATCAAAACACAGGAATGGGTTAAACGTCTATTTAAGGAACAGATAAATTCCCATTTTGCTGCAATCCTTTCTGCTTTAGTATCTAGTCTTCTTCTGCCTAAACAGGACACTGGAAATTGCTTCATGTGGAGAAATTAAATGAGCAGTCTCAGATCTGGGTTCACAGGTACCGTGGGAAACAGGAGAAGCTATACTCTACAGAGAGGAGAGGAATTATGTGAAAGTCCACATGCTGAACTTTGAGACTCTCGGCTCCTCTGTGCTGCTTGGCTGCAGTAACACCAATGGATAAGTGTATACCAACCCCTGTGACCCATTCCACCCCGGGGAGGGAGATTAGAGGACTCTTAAGTGGAGAAACTAAGGCCAGGGAAAAACCCCCAAGGAATCTACATTTGGAGCTAATCCCACCCCCGAATGAAGCTCATTTATCCCCAATTATCCCAAACTAATTATCCTACAGCTGACAAGCTCTAGCCATTCTATAAAGCCACCTTCAGTCAGCAGCTAATTAACGTCATGAATTCTTTAGATATATATATGCAACAAAGTATCACCAGACAATTGAGGAAGGAGACTTACATCAAACAAAGAAACTAAAGGGTGTGGGTGGGGAGTTTAATAGAAAACAGAAACAATTATATAGGGATACATTTTTTAAATTGGTAATATCAGAAAGACCAGAGAATACCCATCCACCAAATAAGAAACTTCGACAAAAATACGATCAAGAATGAGAGCTCTTAGAAACTAAAAATAGGAAAGTGAAATAAACTCAACAGAAAGTTTGGGTGACAAGGTTGACACAAAGACAAAGAGATTAGAGCCATAAATCTTTTAGAAGAAACATAGGGGGAAAGCTTCATGATATTGGATTTGGCAGTGATTTCTTGGATCTGACACTAAGCAACAGAAATAACAAATGTAAAAATAGATAAATTGGACTACATCAAAATATAAAAATTCTGTGCATCAAAGGACACAATCAATACCATGAAGATGCAACCTGTGGAATGGGAGAAAATATCTGCAAATCATGTATCTGATAAAAGAGTAGCATAAACACTATATAAAGAACTGATGCAAAGAACAACAAAAAAACAAATACACTAATTTTAAAAATGGGCAAAGGACTTAGCTATTTATCCAACTGACCAAAAAGCATATGAAAAGATGTTCAACATCACTAATCATTAGATAAATGCAGGTCGAAAATATCATAAGATACAACCTCACACCCATTATGATGGCTACTATTATAAAAAAAGATCAAAACAGGAATGCATGTCGGTGAGGATGTGGAGAAATTGGAAGACTTGTGCACTCCTAGTGAGACTATAAAGTGAAAAAGAGTATGGTAGTTCCTGAAAAATTAAAGTAGACTTACCATGTGATCTAACAATTCTACATGTAGATATAAACCCAATAGAATTGAAGGCAATGCCTCAAAGAGATGTTTGTACACCCATGGTCATAGCAGAATTATTCACCAAGTGTCTGTTGANACCAAGTGTCCGTTGATGGATGAAAGAATAAAGAAAATGTTATAGATAGATAGGTAGATGATAGATAGATAGATAGATAGATAGATAGATAGATAATAGATGATAGATAGATAGATGATAGACAGATGATAGATAGATAGATAGATGATAGATAGATGATAGATAGATAGATAGATAGATAGATAGATAGATAGATAGATAGAGGAATTTTTTTCCTTTATTGCCTCTGCTGTAATAATCCTTACATAGCTAGAATACAGATTCAGCAAAGACTTCTGAAATAAACAAATCTGAAAGACAGAGGACAGTGGAGGTTCACCATAGTGAGTGAGGACAGCGGTGCTACATACCTATCTTCCACAATCAGGGGTAATATCTAAATTGATAGATCAAGAAATAACAGAATCCTATCATTCAATAAATACGTAACTGTGTCTGCTGTATGCTAGGCATTATCACCAGTCCTGAGAGAAAACAGTGTATGATAAAATCATCATCTCTGCCTTCATGAGGCCTACTATGTAGAAATGTACAGCTACAGATCAGAAAAAACACAAATAAAAGTGATGGACTCTGGGGAGGAAGACCAAGAGCATAAGGAAAAATAGGACAGATGGACGATTTTTATGCTGTTGTTGACTTTTTAAAATTGTTGTATGGGATAACTTAAAACTAAAGAAAAACTTTAAAATGTTAAAATCTATTCATTCTCTTTACCAGATTTCTCATTTGTTAGTCTGCTTTTCAACTAAAACTGAAAAAACATTGTTCACCTGTATGCAGTTGGTGTGCCCCGCAAGGTATCTCATGCCATCTAGAGAAGTTAGTGGAAATGAACTAGGGTTCATTCACCTAATGAAATATTATACAAAACTTTAGGAATAAAGACACTCTTTATGTATAGATATGAAATTAGCTCCAGTACTTATTAAGTAAAAACTCTTTTGTTAAATTTTGAATTGAAAAATGGAGGTTATGAAATATTATGTGTGTGTTACTCTTAATTTGCATAACAAAATGCAGAAAGTGTCCCATGGAATGCAGAGCAGTGAAAATGAAGAAGTATGTTAGTAGAAACAAGAGTTCTTCATGTAAGCCTTATATTTTTATTTTTAAAATTTTGAAAGATTTATTTATTTATTTATTTATTTGAGAGACAGAGAGTATGAGCAGGAGGAGTAGAGGAGAAGGAGAGAGAATTCCAAGCTGACTCTGTGCTGAGCGTGGATCCCGACCCAGGGCTCCATCTCACAACCCTGAGATCATGGCCTGAGCTAAAACCAAGAGTCGGATGCTTAACCACCTGTGCCACCCCGGGGCCCCTTATATTTTTATTTTTGAATATGTGAATATATTACCTATTAAAAAATAAATACCCTTTGACACCCATCACACTGGCAAAAGTTGAAATATCAGGCAGAATAAATGTTGGCCATGATGCCTTGCAAAGAAAAGTCTTATCCAGGGCTGATGGAAGTAGATATTGATACACCTGAATTGGAAAATTGTTTGGCATTTTGTTGCAATGTTAAATGGGTGAACGCCCCATGACTCATCAATTATGTTCCCAGATTCACATTCTGGAGCAGGACTTCCTAGTCTAGCATCCCTTGGGGCCCATAATTAAGATTTCAGGAATCCATGAACATGGGGCTTTGAAAAAAAATTCATCTTTAGTCCAAGTTGAGCATTTTCTTCAGTTATCAATTTATCAATGCTGGTGAGCAAGCCACAATTTTATTAGCAGTGATTGTGACTTTATCTATGAAAGAAATCACACTAGTTTACATATCATTACAGTTGTTGCAAATATCTTCAAATATCACATGTGTCGATCACTGTTCTGAAGTTGCACAACTACGAGGCCCATTATTAGGTTTCAAATAGTCATGTGTTACTCTCTACAGATACGCCTGTGACCTGTAGCTGGCCAACCAGTTGGCAACTACGCTTAGCAGTCTTTCCACCACCAAACACTGAAGTTATGTGTTCTCATGGCACTAACCCAACAGCTGTTTTGTTTTCCACTGGTCCCTATCATCAACACTCAGCTAATACGCAGACACAGATGAGTTGTTGTCATTGTGTATTAAAGTTTTACAAATTGGCAAAGGGAGCCATAGCCCATAAAAGGTAATGAACCTTGGAACTCAGGGAACTCTGACACATGTGTACAGGGACACACAAGAGTAGTCATGGTAACACTGCTTACAATAGTAAGAAACAAGAAACCCCCAGTGTTTATAGCAGCACTATCAGCAATAGCCACACTATGGAAAGAGCCCAAGTGTTCACTGACTGACCAGTGGATAAAGAAGAGGTGGTATAGCTGTACGATGGGACACTACTCAGCCACCAAAAAAATGAAATCTTGCCATTTGCAGCAACATGGATGGAGCTAGAGTGTGTTATGCTAAGCAAAATAAGTTAGAGAAAGACAAATACCATATGATTTCACTCATATGAGGAATTTAAGAAACAAAGCAGATGAGCATATAGGAAAAGAAAAAAAAAAGAGAGGGAAGCAAACGATAAAAGGCTCTTAAAGGTAGAGAACAAATGGAGGGTTGATGGAGGGAGGTGGCTGGGGAATGGGCTAGATGGGAGATGGGCAGTAAGGAGGGCACTCGTGATGACAAGCACTGGGTGTTTTATGTAAGTGATGAATCACTAAATTCTATTCCTGCAACCCAATATTACACTTTATGCTAACTAACTAGTATTTAAATAAAAATCTGAAAGGAGAAAAAAGAAACAAGAAGCAATGAATATAGTCATTAACAATGTGGAAGATTAAAAAAAAAAAAGGAGGTTGGTTATATATTAGATACCTTCAATCCATGAAATGAATGAACTGTGACACACAACAAACATCATCGATGATGCTAAGTGAAGGAAGTCTTAGAGGAATTAAAATGAGTCCATTTAAATAAAATTATACCACAATTAAACTAAGGTTATATTGTTTATAAACATGTATTTTCCCAATTGGCAACATTAGAAGAGTATGGGCTTGGGGTGCCTGGGTGGCTCAGTCGATTAAGCATCTGCCTTCTGCTCAGGTCATGATCCCAGGGTCCTGGGATCAAGCCCCGCATCGGGCTCCTTGCTCAGTGGGGAGTCTGCTTCTCCCTCTCCCTCTGCTGCTCCCCCTGCTTGTGCGGTCTCACTTGTGCTCTCTCTTTTTCTCTCTCTCAAATAAATAAAATCTTAAACAAACAAAAAAGAAGAGTATGGGCTTGATTAACACCAAACTCTGAATGGCAGATAAGGAGATGCACAGGGAACTTCTATAAGGAACAAATATGCCAATTTCTAATCTAAAAAGCTTATTTTTTTTTAAAGATTTTATTTATTTATTTGACAGAGAGAGAGAGAGCCAGCGAGAGAGGGAACACAGGCAGGGGGGTGGGAGAGGAAGAAGCAGGCTCCCAGCGGAGGAGCCTGATGTGGGGCTTGATCCCATAACGCTGGGATCATGCCCTGAGCCGAACGCAGGCGCTTAATGACTGCGCCACCCAGGTGCCCCTAAAAAGCTTATTTTCATAGTGTTCTTTATTCTCCCCAAATGCATGTTATACAGTCATTTGTACATAATGTATTTTACAATTTTTAGAAAAGATATTTTATAATTAAGAATTGGGCCAATAATAAGAGTAACATGGTTACCTGAGACACTGTTCTTGTCGATTGGCTTAAGTCTGGCTGGCTAATAGTGGTGGTTTCATCATTTTCTGTAATGGATGACAAATCAATTCCTGGAGGCACCCCTTTCTTAATAAAAGATTGTACAAAATGACTAATGAAAAAAACAAAACAAAACCTTCTGTTAACCTTAATTTCTTATTTAAAGTTACTAACAAATAACTGCAGTTTTTTTATGGAGGTATAATTGCCATATAATGTGATATTAGTTTCAGGTGTACAGCATGGTGATTTGATACCCGCATATATTGTAAGATGATCATAAGTCTAGATAACAACCATCACCACACATAGTTGCAATTTTGTTTCCTTGTGATGAGAACTCTTAGGATCTACTCTCTTAGCAACTTTCAAATATACAATACAGCATTGTTACTACAGTCATCATGCTGTACATTGTATCTGATGACTTACGTATTTTATAACTGGAAGTTTGTACCTTTGACCCCACTTTACCCTTTTCACCCACCCCCTTCCTCCGGGAACCATCGATCTGTTCTCTGTATCTTGGGTGTTTGTTTTTGGTTTTGGTTTTTTAGATTCCACATGTAAGTGAGATCATATGGCATTCATCTTTCTCTTACTAACTTATTTCACTTAGCAGAATGCCCTTAAGGTCCAGACATGTTGTCACAAATAGCAAGATTTCCTTCTTTTTTTAGGGCTGAATGATACTGCATTGTACATTAAATAACAGCATTTTGTCAACAGTAGAAATTTCTGATTTAAAGTTCATTTTATCATCTCCTTTTACATCTAGTAATGAATTTTTATTTCATGTTAAAAACATTGACTTGCTTTCTACACTACTGAAGAAATATCTCTATCAGTCAACACGTTGTAAAAATTTTCTGGAATGTTATTTTAAAACTATGGTGGTCATCTTTAAATGTTGTAGGAATTTGACAATTATTCTTGATTTCAATCAGTATCAGAGTAACATATCAGTGAATGGGACTCAGAGTCAGAAATTTGAGTGAGTCCTGGGCACTTGAGTTTATAACTGTGACATTCATACTAGCTACTGAAGAGTACAATATTTCCTTTCAAGTAATTGCTGATATGAACTTGAATTGCCATTGTCATTCCTACAAGTTTATAGGCACAATAAAAAGACATTTGTTATAGTAAATACATTTTAGGTTATGTACTTTTCAAAGATAAAATTAAATTTCATGTATACAGATTTCCTACACTTTTTTTCCCTTACTTGTGTTCAGTGAAAGTTCTAAATTCACTTCAAGCTAAGCACCTCTGATTTACCTGAAACCGCCACTAGAGGACAGCACAAACATATTTGTAAGGTTCTGATTCCCACTAGGCCAGGAGCCAAGAACGGGCAAATTTGTCACGTTGCTGCAGAGACAGTGTTCCAGGGAAAAGCGCTTGTGAGAGCAGTCACTCTCAAGGACTTGCCAAAAAAACGGCTTGCACTCATGTTGACCTGAGAACTCTGACTGCACAGCAAAGCAGGACAAGGGACATTTCATGCAGGATGAAATGTCATTCACATATCTTTGGTTTTGGCTCTGCCAGATTGAATAAAGCTAGGAAATTCATAACAGATTGAAACACTGACTAGATTAGTTGAATCCAATCAAGTGTCAGAGTCACCTAAATCTGGGTTAGAGACTTCCATCCACCTTGACCAGATAATAAAGCTGGAAGGCATAAGAAAATCGAGTAATTGAGTCAACTCGGGGAATTCAGGCCCATTTGTGCCTACCGACAACAGAGATTCTGGAAGTCTGGGTATGGCATTTTGAATCGTGAGAGAATTTGTCCTGGTGGTCTGCAGCTCTGGCTTTCAAAATCCACAAAATCTCTGATTAGTATGCAATCTCAATCAGTTGAGAGAGAATTAAAAATTATTTGGAGTGGAAAAATCATTTAGTAGGTAATATTAAGTACAAAATTTTTAAAAATTATGAAGCACTAACATTTTTATATTAAGTACAGGAAAATTCTATGTATACGTGCTATTTTGTATTTGTGACGTATGAAAGAATTTAGAATGTTACATAATCCAACAAATTAGGCTTTAAAATGTATGGCGTATTTAATTTTCGCTTCATGATTAAGTTACAATGTATAAGAAAACTTTGGTTTGTAAAAACTAATAGCATATATAGGAAAAATTAAGGTTCTCAAAATACATTTTGATTATTTGAACTTTTATAAGGATTTAAATACTTGGCAAGATTTTATTTGCTATGATTTTTGTCTTTCAAAGTATTTAGGGAGATAACAAAATATAGCCATGTAGTAAATGCCACTTAAAATGTTTAAATAAATTTGGCAAACTAAGTTTATTTAAAACTTTTATGGATATTAATAGATGCAGGCATAAAATAAGATTTTATGAAAGGTTAAAACAAAAGTTTGAGGAAAACTAGATTTACAAATTTGTAACAGTAACAAATTTTTGAAATCAAGGTAGCAGCAAACTGTCTTTTCAGTTGATAATGCTGTCCCTCAAGGCTTGACATTGCTAACTGCCAAGGACTCTCCAGAGGAGAGCTGCCTCGGGGTCCCTCCCAACCCACTTCTCAGTGGTCAGTTGTTGGTGCATAGAACTGACAGGAGCCTTGACGGTAAATGTTTTGAAGAATCTCTCTAATATTTTCAACTTAAATAGAGTTCATACAATGTCAAGTAACTGGCTGTGATGTAAAGAGGCTCTAAGAGTAGAACAATGCAATGAGCTGACTTCTGATCTCCAGTTGGACTGCTTTTCTTCATCAGCTGACATTCCTGTCATGGACCTTACTATGCCCAAAGAAGCCCACAGCTAATGGTCCTTGTGTGACCTATAATGTAAGCCATTCAAAATGTTTTACGAAGTTTTACTAATTTTAAAAGACATTCAACAAAGGACCAAATCAGAAATGTAAAACTTGCTGAAAAATCTCAAAAGAAGCACGGCCATGTCACCACTATTCAGATCATGGGATTCTAATGTTGCCAGCGCCCCATGAGCCCTGCCGAGTGTCTCCCCAGCACGGCCAGTCCTCCTCACTGCAGAAATCCACCATCATGACTTCCAATACCATGCATTGCTTTTTATTTTTCTTTGCATAATGTCTGTTAGTAGAATAATTAAAAGCAACCCATGTACTTTTTATACCAGACTTCTTTGGTCTAATATTTTTGTGTGTGACGTTTATCCATGTTGGTTTGTGAGGCAGTACTTTGACTATACCTACATATCACTGTACCTTATGTGTCTTCGGTTTTACATGGATGTGTCTAGTTGCAGTTTTCTTTGTGTTTACATTGCTTGATGTCAGAACTTCCTGATTCTTGATTTTTTTTTCTTTTGGGATATTTGCCATTATAGTTTTAGTTTGTGATTATTCCCCCTTCTCTCTATCCTCTATTTCTGAGACCCACTTGCAAGTATGTTCGTCTTTTTCAACTTGTCCCATTTGTTTTTATTGTACTTTTCCTCGTTTATTTATTGATGTTTGGTCTTCATCTTTCAGTCTGGATATTATCTCTGATCTATTTTCCATTTTGCCAGTTGTCTTTTTTATTGTAGCTAATCTCTGATGAAACACACCCACCAAATTCTTACTTTCAGTCATTAATGTAGTCTTGAATTCTTGAATTCCTAGAACCCCTACTTGATTTTTTAAAACCATTTTACATAGTATTTTTTATTCTTATGCATTACAATGTTATTGATGGATAATTGAAGTATAATTAACTGCACAAATTCAGACTATAAATTCTATCATCTTTGACATATGTATATATCCATGTATTAGTTACTTATCACTGCATAACAAATTAGCACAATTTTAGTGGTATAATCATATCCTCCACTCATATCACTCACGAATCCTTCTCCTTTTTGCTGTTTGTGGACTTCCTGTTCACTTCTCTGAACTCATTAGAAATTTTAGATCCAGGATAATAGTCTTTCTTTGCATTCCTTTTGCCATATTTAAACATTAGTATATTTGGATTTCTCCTCTTCCTCCTTTTACTTCTTGATTGTCTTTGTGGTTCTATTTAGGGTTTTCCCCCCGTAAGAGTGACACACTTCATCTCTCTGGTTTCTATGACAACCCTCTGCTCTTATGATTTCATTATCAGATAATAACCAAAAGCATTTGTTAGTGCTAATGTTTAAGTAAAACAAAGTACTTTACTCTTCTAAAACAGTAGCAAAAGCTGTAAAGCCAGGCATAGTTAAGCTTTATTTTAACCTATTCAGAATTTATCTTATCTACTTATTACTGTGAAAAAGAATCTAAGAATATTGTTTTCCTGTAATCACTGCAGTGATACAAACTTTAGTGCATCTGTCACCAAAGTGTATATTTCTAACCACACAATTCACAAAATACTTCATTTGTCAACAAGATGCATTTGTGGGAAAGAACGTTACATACTTACGTTTCTGTTGGAATTGTAAATGGCCTCATCCTATAATTCAAAAATGGACTTGAAATTTCAAGATATTGTTCAGGCTTCTTTATTATTAATTCTGAAAGAAACAGGTGGTGTGGTGTACTTTTTCTTAACCTTCCAAGATTTAAATGCATAACTTAACACCTATTGTCCTACTGGATTATATTAACTATTTATCCAGTAGATTTCAGAAGAGGGAAATAAGAATGTACTGGGATGCAAAGGTTTTGTATTGAAAGGCCTTATAGATCCTGCCAATATTAGATGTTTAAAGTCTACATCTCAGTTGCTTTCCAGACTTACAATGTGAAGCAATCAAGTCTCAAGGGAGAAAGTTAGCAATGTCTCCTTGTTACTACTGGACATTCACTGCTACTTTTTTTTTTTTTTTAAGATTTTATTTATTTACTTGACACACACAGAGAGAGAGAAAGAGAGAGCACAAGCAGAGGGAGTGGCAAGCAGAGGGAGAAGCAGGCTCCCCGCTGAGCAAGGAGCCCGATATGGGACTTGATCCCAGGACTCTGGGATCATGACCTCAGCAGAAGGCAGATGCTTAATGACTGAGCCACCCAGGCACCCCTCACTGCTACTTCTTTAAACGTTGTTCACTAAAAACTGTGTTCTTTTAGTTAACCTCTGCAACACAATTGCTGAAACATGAAGAGGAAATGCAGAGTAATACCTTGAGACGATAGTATTAGGACAGAAAATGTAACAAAGCAAAGGTCATGGGTAGAAGAGAAAGCAGTGGATCAAGAAAGGCTTTGTGGATACTCCTACGGGACTGAAACTGATCTGCGAGGAAGAAATTCTCAATGGCTATGGCACAGAGCCCAAACACAGCAGGGTGATCACTGAAATTAAACATAAGAGCTGATTGTTTTCACAAAAGCTCCTCCAACAGTGGAAAGGATAACTATTGGAGGGGGAAAAAAAGTGAAGCTTTGACACAAGTACATAACTTTTCTTTGCTTGCTCCATGGTCACTTCTAAAATGATCTTTCTCTTTCCCTTCCCGTTAATTTTCCTGTTAATTCCTGTTAATTTTCACCTTAAATATTAAACCCAATAGATAGAAGAAGGACAATTACAGGGTGAGCCTCGAGGTGGTATACCACAGTTATGGAATCCCACCAATTTTAGATTTTCTTCCCCAGTTTCCATTAGAGCCATCACTTACCTAGAATTATACTACAATCAGTACTGAAATCAGGAAAGGTCTGCAGGTTCAATTTTTTCCCCTTCATTCAACTATTCTTTGATGCTCTGAATGAGCAACTGTTTTAAGTGTCGCTCTACACGTTGAACTGAAATATAGCATTTAAAAGCGAAAGATTTTCTTTCAAGCATCATGTGAATGCTGATCTTTGGTTCAGAAAGACAGAACAGGAAAGAGGATAGCCGGGAGGGAGGGAAGAAGGGTGGGGAGGAGGAATAAAAATTGGAAAGTCCCTGTTGCTAGCGCTGGCAGCTCACTGCAGAAGCTCAAAGGATGCAATGAAATAATCAAGCAAGAGAGAGAGAGGCACATAGACCAATTAAAAAAATAAAATGAATTGACCATTTCTTTTTCCATCCAAGCTAGATATTTCTTTAATCTTTGTTCTTTTATGGCAAAGATATAACATGTTGTGCTAGAAAATCTTTGCTACCAGCTACAGTGTTTGTATCATGCAGGCAAAAAGCAAATGTGGGGAAAATTACATGGTTAAAGGTGTAATTTGTATTTTAAAAACATGCAAATTATGGCTGGAAGCAGGAGGCAGGGAACAGGTAAATATTCCAATCTACGTGGCCGTGGCAGTTTCAGGATCCTGACCGCCACCCAGACTTAGGTCTTACATCGTACCCAAACCTGCGATGAAGGATCAACCACACTTGACCTGGTAGCAGGAACTCCAGCAAGCACCCCCAAGAGAGGGTGTAAGCCTTGCTGCATGGGACCAAAGGTTTAAAGCATACTCCTGAGCCTTACACAATGCCAATAGTAAACTGGCGCTAGGTATGTTCTTTGTGGCTTTGCCTTCATTGCTCATTCGGGTAACAGACCTGTGCACACAGCCCCTAAGGCAATAACCTCTAGAATGTGATAGACTGTTGCTGGATAAATACAATTATGAAACAATGAGAAATCAGCAAAGACAAAGGGAGAAAATGCAAAAGCAAGGAAGCAAACACAAAAGATTTTTTTTAAGCTTTTTTGAACAAAGACAATTGAAGGTTTTTGGAATGAGAAAGATACATATACCCACAGGCATACAGGTGTATATACAGAAGAATAATCGGTGACCGCCAATTCTTTATCATCCTTTCTGAGAAGCTGCGAGCTCTAAATGAGGTACAGAAACACGGTACAAACTGACTAAACACAAATGGTGAGCTATTCTGCCAGGCCATAATTTTTAAATTATTAGGGTTTTTTTTCTTCTTTTAAAAATCCCATCTCCTCAGATTCATGCTTCTGCATTAAAATTGATTTCTTAATTAATGCCCTCGCTCATTTCTGTTGCCATTCCAACTTGGTGCTCACGGAAAAAATGGAGTTAAGAATGAAGACTTGGAGAGAAAAAACATTGAAGGAGTAAAGGACGAGACCTGGATTGTGAGGAAGTTAGAAGCGAACTGAGATTACGAGCCAGGTGGGCACAGTCCCCTGCCCCCCGCTCCCCAAGCCACGGGAAGCGCTTTATTTCTAGCCCAACAGCCATTCATGGTGGCTTAGGACAACCTTCACATAGGAGCCAGTCCAGGGCAGAAGTTCCGTTCCCATATTCTAAACAAAGGTCAGTTTCTATTCTAAATATAAATTAGTTACTTCAAAGACGATGTCCTACAGGGCACTCTAGAGTGATTTCACACCAGTGGCTTAAATATGTATTTACATTTTTTCTATTATTTGCTACAAACCATTTTCTATCACAATAATGACTAATATCCTCACCCAAAAAATGGCCTGGATATAGCTGGTCAGTTTAGATGCGAACCAAACTGCTCAGCTTCTGCAATGTGGAGAATTAATCCTTTAAAGACATAAAATTTAGACATAAAATTGAACGTAGGCTTTGGGTGTAACGTTGGGTGGTTTGCCTTGATACACATCTTCCATTTCAAATGAAACTATTAGACCTTCATGCAGAGAAAATCTCCTTAGATTTTCAGACAACATGAGCCATACCTTGAGCTTCATCTGTTATAATAGTTTCCTTTTTTTGACGAAAGAGTTTCCAGGCAGGTACGGGAGGCGATTTCGGAGGTGCTATGAGGGGGCAAGACCTAGTCCTAGTGACCAGCACGGGATGGCTACAGATGTGGGAAAGGCCGTATTCTCTCAGCTTCTCTGCAGAATTAGCCTAAGGGCAGAAGGCACATTTTAAAAGGATACATGCAATGCCTTGTGCATTTAAATAAACCAATTTTTGTTATTACAAAAATACTGTTACCACAATGAAGTGGTAATAAAGGAAAAATAACCCATATTTCCACCTCCTAACATAGGCACTATTACCATTTGTATTTCTCTTCATGTTTTTATGTTTCTGAGGACCCCATTTACTTATTTACAAAATGAGAGACTAGAACTAGAAGGCACTTTTCAGTCCTAAAAGTTTAAGATCCTCTGAGATTGGGGAAAAAAAAATCTTAACACATCAGTTTTGGTCCAAAATCAATCAACCATTATTATGATAAGTTAAAACTTTGATAAGAGTACTTAATATGTGAAGTTTTTGTTTGTTTCTCTGTTTGTTCAGTCACCAGCAACTGCTACGTAGTATTAAAAAAAAAAAAGTCTACCACGCTTACTGGGTCAGGTCAATGTTGTGGTTAAGTGGTTGCCGTGTCTGTTGTAGCTTATGCCCTCACCCTCAAACGGGGGCTCTCCCACAGGAAATCCCCATGATCTCTCTGGACAATGGAGCCAGTCACAGAAAGCCAGAGGAGAAAGGCTGCCCTAAATCCTGCCAAATCAAGTAATTCTCCGGGAAGATGCTTCCCCTATGCGACCGTTCAGATCTCCTGAAGCTACTATTTTGCTTTGAAACAATTCAGAATTATGTTTAAGGAGAACTTCAGTTACAAACTGATGGCTGAAATATGCCATAAGAAATCAAAAAGTCTGTGAGAGTTGGAGTGATATATTCTGTAGCAAATTCTGGCATTCACAGTCTAAATGTTGAAACATTTAAAGTAAAATAAGTACATTTACATCAGTTTCACCAATAACTATTTTTTTTCCTAGTGATTCAGCATCATCGATTTCTCTGCAAATAGCAATGCTTGAAAATGTAAATTTATAAAACAGTCATTTAAATTAGGACCAGAAACCCACCTATTAGACTATTCCAAATTATTGCTTCAGCCAGAACATGCCTTGCCCTCATGACTGTTTCTGTACATCTCAGTCCATACTTCCAGAAGGAGCAAGACAGGTGGGGTGTCTATGAAATGAAATAGTTCTTTCTGAATCCAGGGATTAACTAATGACTATTAAATTAATTAATAATTGGAAGGAGCAGGGGCGCCTGGGTGGCACAGCGGTTAAGCGTCTGCCTTCGGCTCAGGGCGTGATCCCGGCATTATGGGATCGAGCCCCACATCAGGCTCCTCCGCTATGAGCCTGCTTCTTCCTCTCCACTCCCCTGCTTGTGTTCCCTCTCTCGCTGGCTGTCTCTGTCAAATAAATAAATAAATAAATAAATAAATAAATAAATAAAATCTTTAAAAAAAAAGTTTCTCTGCCCAAAAGACCCTTTCACTCCTCTGGCCCATCCAACTAACTTTCTTTCTTTCTTTCTTTCTTTCTTTCTTTCTTTCTTTCTTTCTTTCTTTTTTTCTTTCTTTCTTTCTTTCTTTCTTTCTTTCTTTCTTTCTTTCTTTCTTTCAAATAAACTCTTGCCCCAAGGTGGGGCTGGAACTCACAACCCTGAGATCAAGAGTCACATGCTCTATCAACTGAGCCAGCCAGACATGCCTCAAACAGTCCAAAAGTAGGAGTTTGAGCACGTGGGTGGCTTTCTTAGAACTTGCAGATTACTTATTTAAATAAAACTAAAACTATTTAGAATATCCAAGAACAAGAAAATGGGGTAATTCGTGCCATCTTGTTCCTTTCCAAGTTTTCTTTTTCTTGTATTCTGAACTAGTTCTTTCAAGAAATGTAAGGTATTGACTTTATTTTACATATTGGTCTCATTGTCTTTGGGGCTATAATTTTAAGCAATGTACTGCATTTAACAAAATTCCATTAGAATACAAGGTCTTTTTCTGTTGATTTATCTTTAAAACATTGTATCTCATTATATTCTGATTTGACCAGGAGAACCAGATTAGCCTCATAGCTAATGTAAAAGAATCAGCAGGTAAATTAGGGAGGCCGTGAGACTATAGCCAGTTCATTATAGCCTTGAAGTTCATTTATTATTTGATATTAGTTTCAGGTGTACAATATAGCGATTCAACAATTCACCCAGTGCTTACCACAACAAGTGTGTTCCTTAATCTCTATCATCTATTTCACCAAAGAAACAGACTCTTAAATATAGAGAACAAACTGATGGGTACCAGATGGGAGGTGGGTGGGGAGATGGGTGAAATAGTTCATTTAACTGCTGTTACAGACATTGGGCTAATTCCTGAACCTCTGGGTCCCTTAAGCCATTTTCAACCCCCAGAGGAAGGATTTATATCACTTTAAGTCCTGACTCCCTCCCACATCTCAAGCTGCCTCTGAGTCTTCTCCCCTTGCTATTTGCTCAAGTTCCAGTACTTCTCTGAACCCAGTGAGATCTCCTTCATCTCCAGACTTTCCAACAAAAACATCCCTCTGCTTTGAGCACACTTTTTTCTATTTATTAAGCTAACTTCTTAAGGCCATCACTTAAACACTTCTTCCTTTGGGAAGACTTCCTTAGTCAACCATTAGACAGAAAGATGTTTTGCAGCTATATCGCCATATTCATTTTTCTGCTCACTCCCTCACTCATTCATTTGGTCACTCATCCAACACACATTATTTCTTTTTTTTTTTTTAAGATTTTATTGATTTATTTATTTGACAGAGATAGAGACAGCCAGCGAGAGAGGGAACACAAGCAGGGGGAGTGGGAGAGGAAGAAGCAGGCTCCTAGCGGAAGAGCCCGATGTGGGGCTCGATCCCATAACGCTGGGATCACGCCCTGAGCCGAAGGCAGACGCTTAACCGCTGTGCCACCCAGGCGCCCCCAACACACATTATTTCAATACTATTTCCACCATATGCCAGATGCCTTGTATGATCTCTGTTATACCAATTTTCTAACTTTATTACTATTGTTGGCTTCTCTGTCTTCTTCATTAGATTGAGTTTTGTAAGGAGGGAGTTTTGTTAGTCTTGCTGGTTACCAGGTCCTCAAAGACTAAATCATTGTTTAGCACATAATAGATAATCAATAGATATGTGTTGAATTAACAACAAACATAGGTGATCTTTTTTGTCCTTTAAATTCAAAACTAACTTTGTGTTTAAATATTAATTTCTCAGTAGGACAGCCAAGCATTCAGATGGATTATTTTGTGGGGTGTGTGTGTGTGTATGTGTGTGTGTGATGTACTCATCCCATTCTCACATTTTGTAGTTTTAAAAAAGTGTTTAAGTACTTCCCATTAAGAGGCCATGGCACCCCACAAAGCACGGCTCAGGTCATTTTGCAGTCCATGGTGTTGGATCTCTGGAATACTTAAAACAACGGCTAGGCCAGTGCCACAAAAAGATTTCTTTTTTAAAAAACTAAGGGCTAAGATAGATGACCAGCTCAAATCTTAATCAGAGACTTAAATTGCTGGGAGGCCAAGGAAGCACACTTGTCACTAACTTTAGTCGTTGCCTAAAGTTAATTGACTTTGAATTAAAATCAGAGAAACTGCCACTATCTCTACATCCATAATGGCACATTATGCACTGTCATCTCGACAGGATTACCCCTGTTAAATGGCAGACTTTCACATCAAGAAATGGTTTCTATTCGAAAAGGACAAAGGAGGAGGAAAGGGAGGAGGGGCTGGAGGAGGGGGGAAAGAGGAAGGAGTGATAACATTATGCTGCCTGGGCGAATCATCTAGAAGATAAATATACTGCACAGTAAAGTGCAATAAGCAGCCAATTGTATTATTTACACTTCGACCAAATTTTCATTGAATTTTTAATATCCAGCTGTTTCTAACGAACTCACTGAACATTTATGTTTATATTACTACCCCATCTAGTCTTCTCCTACTTTAAATGCAGTGATTTCAGAGCATATGGAATTCTATAACCAAAGGGCTAGATGTCTAGGAGTCCCCCAAGGGGTTAGGATTTGGTAAGCTCCAAATGCAATATTGTGTTTGTCTAAGTAGAGTGAAGAGCAAGTAACCTGGTGGACTTTACTCTTTACAAAGGGAAGGAGAAAAGTGATTTTTATATCCAATGAAAGTCTGGCCGATTGCACCCAAAGTGAACCCACCTGCTTGTATCAAAGCCTCGTCCTGAGGGGCTGGCAGCTTATTTCACACACACACACACACACACACACACACACACACACACACACACAGGTGCCTGCTGGAACATTCTCCAGGAACCTGGGGGGTGGGAGGCGGCTTCTCACTCTCCCTTTTCCCTGCTCCAGAACACCAGTATCTCCCAGAAGGAAGCTTTTCATAAGCCTCTGATGCCTGATCTTTGTAGCTGCCATGCAGGGAATGCCTCTTGACTGCCTGGCTCTGGAGGCCAGGGGAACTTGCATTCTGGGTCCTATGGGACTATAAGAATTAGGGACACCCAGAAAGGAG
The DNA here is from genome assembly GCF_002007445.2 of Ailuropoda melanoleuca. NCBI lineage: Eukaryota > Metazoa > Chordata > Mammalia > Carnivora > Ursidae > Ailuropoda > Ailuropoda melanoleuca. The sequence continues at coordinate 91,192,284 of NC_048227.1, read as the reverse complement.
CTCATATTCCCGTCTGGTGCCCTGATTTTTCAACTGCCTCCAGGGGACGCCTCTCCAGCCAGTGGAGCTTACGCTTGTGGGTCCCACCAGACTGTAACCGATGGAGGAAGAGTCGTTAACCAGCTGCCACCCCCGGGGGCACAACAACAGGCAGCAGTTCCAGGAGTGCAGTCTCTCTGTGGAGGAGGCCTATTAAGTAACCATGGCTGCAGCCCAAGGGGCAGATTTCTAATTAAACACACATCATGGGACTGACTGCGACCATTCCAGAGACCTCGGAGGCCAAGCACTCTGTGCTTTCCCTCTACCACACTCCAGAGTACCATGTCTCCTGGAGGGGAGATTTACACATGGCTGGTGCCCTGGCTTTTATGTCTGGCAGCCCGATTTTTGCAGCTTCCACTCAGAGGAATTCTTGATTGTCTGGCTCTGGTAGCAAGGGGGAGCTTGCATTCCTGGGTGCCATGGGACTGTGGCAATTGGAGAGACAGTCCTTGGCAGCCTGCCACCCCCAGGGCACTGTGTGGACAGCAAAGTGAGCCATCCCCCCAGTCTTTCTGTGAAGGAGGACTCTTGGCTTGTCCTGGAGCATCAGCCTGAGGCAGGCTTCAGGGACGTCAGGTTTGGCACACACCAAGTGAACTATGGAGTTGCTTGCTCTCAGGAGTGCAGGCTGTGGACACCACCTTGCCACTGTCCCTCTGCCTCGTTGCAGCTCTCCAGGATCTCAGAAAAGGGCTTTTTGGTCATTTGGAGCCCCAACTTTTTGTGACTGCCAAGCAGGGGACACCAATAGAGAACCTGGGCACTTGTGAGCCCTAGGACTGTGTATATTTGCATTTTAAAAGCTGCTGCTTATAGGTCTGGCTTCCAAACTGCCTTAATCTAAATGCTAAGATCTTCCCCTTAGGGATGCTGACAGGTCTTAGTACATCCTCACTGACCGGAAGCTATTAAACATATAATAGCTTCTGCCCAGACAAGCACAAAGGTTTAGGAGACAACCAGAACCGAGGCAGGGGTGAATGACAAGCTTCATCCACTACGTGGAGCCCCTCCTTCAAGACTGGGAGAGAGACGGCTGTTTGATCAACTGTGTAGTAACTAATAGAATTAAGCAAGATGAAGAACAGAGGAGTATGTTCAAAAAAAAAAAAAAGAGCAAGAGAACAAGATAAAAACTCAGAGAAAAACCTTAATAAAAGGGAGATAAGTAATTTGATAAAAAGTTCAGGGTAGTGTTCATAAAAATGCTCACTGAACTGGGGAGAAAAATGGATGAACACAGTGAGAACGTCAACAAAAAGATGGAAATAGACAACAGACTAGAAGAAGCAGAAGAAAGGATCAGTCAACTCAGAGACGAGGCAGTGGAACGCACCCTATTAGAGCAGCAAAAAGAAAACAGACAGATGGAATATTATTCAGCCACAAAAAGAATGAAATCTTTCCATTTGTGACAACATAGATGGACCTCAAGAGCATTATGCTGAGTGAAATAAGTCAGAGAAAGACAAATACCATATGATCTCTCATATGTGGAATCTAAAACAAAACAAGCTCACAGAAATAGAGAACAGGTTGGTAGAGTTGTCAGAGGCAGAAGGTGGAGGATGGGAGAAATGGGTAAAGGAGTTATGAATTTACTTAAATATATATATTTTTTAAAATGATGGGAAACCCATACATACCATGCCACTACTAAATATTATGTGTTCAAATATTTAACATCATAGAAAAAAACTAATGATACAGTGTCAAGTGAAAAAGCTGGCTTTCACAATTTAATAAATTCATAAAATTTAATTCCACTGTGTAAAACAGCATATATACGTGTGTGTGTGTATATATATATATAAATATATATATATATACACACAGAATATATGCACAGAAGAAAAAATCAAAGGATAGATCCCAAAATGTCAGCATTGTCTATGTCTAGATATTTATACTATGAATATTTTCATTTCAATGCTTTTGTGTATATTTTCTAAATTTTCTCTAATTGTTAGACTTATAAGAAAAAATCAATTAACATATTTGTGTGTATGTATTATCTAAAGATTACAAGGAGGTTATAATAGTTTACCAACTGTGGAAGTGAGTTCATTTAAATCAACTTATGTTAAGAAAATATTTATGATCTGTTTATAGAAAGGTAATTTATTATTATTTAGATATGTTTACATGATTCTTACTGAAATATATAACTCATAAGCCTTTTCTTTTGCTTTGAATGGAAAAAAATGATAATAATACATGAGTCTACATTTTTTTAACAAGGAACTATTGCAATCATCTAAGATAATTTTGAATGTTCTAGGTCCCTATGTTCAAGTATCTAATTTTTTAAAGATAAGTAGACTGAAATCCAGGAATAGCATTTTAATTAAATTTTGGTATACCTTATAGGACAACAAATAATATCACTCTCTCTCCCTCCTACCTTCCTCTCTCTCTCTCACTCAAACACACACACACACCCCATAAATGGTACTATTCTTCTTGGTTTTGAGTGCTTACCATTTTTTCTAATGAAAAGATCTTCTTTTCAAACAAATAGAGGGGTGTAAAGGTAGCATATACAACCATGTGAGGAGACTGTGGTGCTGAAGAACCTGTGAAAAGAACATATATCGTGTCATGGAAATTCTAGCTGAATGGGTCGATCAGTAGATCATTCCAGATTGTTCGAATTCCTTAATGAGAATATCTTTGGGTGTGAAAAATAGGTAAATGACTGTAAACATATTTAATAAATGTTAAATCTCACTTATGCATCTATTTTATAGAACATCTCATTAGTTTTACCTTCATCATAATACCATTTAATTGCTTAAGAAATCATTTAATGTCACTATAAAAAAGTTATTAGAAAAGCTCTAGCTATTAGTCAGTGTCACTTAGACTAGTTTACAAATGATAATGTTCCAAGGGAATGATTTTAAAATTGAAATTTTTTTAGCTTTCATAGACAAAAGCTTATTTTGAATTTAAAGAAGTCCAGAACTTTCTATCATTTCAAGAAGAAAGAAAGCATAAACTAATCCTTCCATGAAGAAGGAAAACTAAGTCAGTAACTTAGTTTGAATTGCTGTTTATATATGTATTTGGCCAGGAAATTACTATTTATTTATTTATTTATTTCCAGGATAGTTAGTGTACAGTGTTGTATTAGTTTCAGATGTACAGTATGGCTTACTTAATATTTAATGTTTCTGAGTATCACTCATTTTTTCACATGTTTCTTAACTGACCTGAAATTAGTATATTTGATTCAGTATGCTTTTGTTCTTTAAAGATTCTGGCTAAAATGGTATAATTTATTTTCCTCTATTGTCTTTATTTTTAATTAAAATGTTTTTTATTCCTTTACAAATTCAAACACTAATACTGAACTGTATTAGATATTTATTAAAGAATAATATTTTTAGAGCCACAAAATATGTTAGATATGAACCAGGATCTATCTAGAATAGATTAAAATGTAAAATATACCAAACTTATGAAAACATATTTTTACATTTAAAAATTAAACTTTGGAGCGCCTGGGTGACTCAGTCGGTTAAGCAACTGCCTTTGGCTTAGGTCATCGTCCCAGAGTCCTGGAATCGAGCCCAGCATTGGGCTCCCTGCTTGGTGGGGAGTCTGTTTCTTTCTCTCCCTCAGCCTCTCCCCCAGCTTGTGTTCTCTCTCTCACTCTTTCTCTCTCAAATAAATAAATAAAATCTTTTAAAAAAATTAAAATTAAAATTAAACTTCGTATATTTTTCATGGAGCAGAGACCTGAATCCAGGCATATATATATGTGTGTGTGTATATATATATATGTATACACACACATATATATATACACATATATATACACACACACAATATGTATATACATATATATAGTTAATGTATATGGAGTAACACATATACTAATATATATTTATATACACTAATATGTAATTATGTTTTATGTTTATATAGTTTATGTAATTATATATTAATATTTATGGATATTATACAATATGTACTGTATAATATAAATTGTATTTTATGTAGTATATTTTCTTATACTATATATAACAATATATAATAGATTATTTGTTATATGTTAATATATAACATATACATTTATTAGTATATGTCCTCCTCCATGCAAACACTTCTGTGACTCTTGTACCATAAGAACTTGCAACCTTGACTTCTGTCTCACATGTAAGACTTTGCCCCCATATGCATACGGATTTGAGAGTTTAGCAATTATGGGCAAACTTGAGCACGTTTATTTAGACATGTCTAAACAGGTAAAACACTCTTGTATGACAAAGTTGTATTCCAACTCTGTAAACTCCACAGTTTCCCAGCTTTAGGAAACAGCTAACATAATGATTATTCTAGCATACTGAAGCTTACAATCCGACAGAGACTGCAGTGAGTACTGTACATCTGATGAGGGTCTTGAAGCATGCAGTGACCATTTGAATTTTTCTTTTTCCTTTTCTTTTTCTCCATTTTTACTCTTCTTCTTCCCAACGTCTTTTGCATCTGCTTTTTTTTAACATATTAAAAAATATATATGATAAATCTTTTAACTACAAAATCTCAAACTATATTACTTATTCAGTTATTATGTTGGAAAGAAAGCCAAAACAATAGTGTTATTTAAACATAAAACAATAGCCACAAATTTCACGAAACACTACTCACCTCTAAATAGAAACATCAAAACAAAGCAAGAGAAAACTTTGAAAATTGACAATGTATTGCCAAAAACATGAAGAATTATTGGTCATTGACTACACATTTTTTTATTAAATGGAGATGATCATTTGAATATAATTCACTTTGTGTATATTAATATATAATTTCATATATTATATATAATTTTAGGATATTTTTCTCATTTTAGAGTGAGGCTAGTTTTCTCATTCTTTCCTACTGCCATCATAAGATGTCTATCTGCTGTTTTCTCACCAAAAATGCCCTCTCCACATTCCCTCATCTTCCTCAAGAAATCCCTCTCATCTTTGCAAACATAGCCCAAATTCCTTAGGGAATTCTTCCCTGATGCCTAGACTAAGTATGAACTCCCGTAGTTTTCTGTATTTTCCTTCAAGGTTCGTGTCTTAATATATGGTTATGGTTTTTAAAATTAAAATTAATGTTAGTCTCTCTCACTAGATCATAAGCACTAGGAGATAAGTTCCATATCTGATTTTGTTCACCAGATTATCATTAATTAGTGGAACATTTATTGGTATTCTACTCAGCAAATAGTATATCTGAATGGATGGATGAACATATGTTAATTTGTGAGACATGAAAAAAGGTTTCTAAGTTCAAATTAATTTGAGATATACCAGGTAAAACAAATTTAATCACCCTTCTTGTTCTGCTTTCTTTCATAAAATAATGCACATTAGGTCATTTAAAAAAGGCCTTATGATAGGCAGATATCACTCATACACTTGTTCTTGGTAAATTCTTGAGGAACATTTATAGTAATAATTTCTGCGTGGTAAATGCTGGTAGATAAGATCTTGATAAGGAATAATTAGGGCAAAATATAAGATTTTATAAAACAAATATTTGAAAGATCATTATAGATGCTTTCAAGGTATATAAAAAAGCTGAGTATATTCTAGCATATTTAATTCTACTTTACTATAAAAACATTATTATTTATACACATAGCTATATGAAATATTTTAGAAAATATAAAATAATTCTTCAATATATTTCTCAGTTTAAGATCCTACACTTTGTCAAATGACTTGAAATTAGTTTATTTTCAAATCTGAATTTCTACCTTACAATCAATGGTCAGCAAATCATGATCCGTACTGTGTCTATTTTGCATTTCCTTGGTGGGGGGCGGGGAGACAAACTACAACTTTCCCCTTTGCAGTTTTGCTCCATTGTATGTTATGTAAGGACGTGTGTGTGATGGAAATTGACAATGTCTCTTCTTATGTTAATACTATACTACTTCAGTTATCACCAAAATATATAGTTGCCCTTGATTTTTAAAGACAGCAAAATATGAAATAATAACATCTAGTAAACAGCATTACTAGTTCTAAAATCCTAGAGAGATAGGATCTTAATTATTTTCAGAACACTTAGTAAACAATAATGACAATAAATAATCATTAAATTCAGCAACAACTGTAGAGCATTTATATACCGTATCCATATCGAACGTAATGAATGACATTGTGGTATAAAATGTCTTACCCTTTGGAGTTTTGTCACTTTTCTCAGGTGCCTTTAGTGCTGTTGCTGAACCTTCAGGTTTGAATTCTTTGCCATCCTTTACTTCTTTGCTATTCTTTACTTCTTTCCCTGGTTCTTTTAATTTGGGATCTAACATGGTTATTTTGCTTTCAGAACTGGACTCAACTGACAGCTTAAATTCGGGCAATATTTCTTTCAAGAGCTCCCATACTTTGTCCATATATCCTGGGCTTGGATAAAACACATCAGCATTAATTTCCAAATCATAAAGAAATAGAAAATCTTAACAGACCAATTACTAACAAATATATTGAATCAGCAATCAAAACAATCCCAACAAACAAAACTCCAGGATGAGATGGCTCTACTGGTGAATTCTACCAAACATTTAAAGAATAATTAATACCAATCCTTCTCAAACTCTTTGGAAAAAGATAGAAGGAATGCATTCTAACTCATTTTATAAGGCCATCATAACTTTAATACCAAAACCAGACAAGGACACCACAAGTAAAGGAAATTACTGACCAAAATCTCTGATGAACATAGATGCAAAAGTCCTCAACAAAAAATTAGCAAATAGAATTCAACAATACATTAAAAGGATAACATACCATGAACAAGTGGGATTAATTGCAGGTATGTAAGTAAGTATGATTCAACATTTGCAAATCTTTATGATACACCACATTAACAAAATGAATGATAAAAATAATAAGGTCATCTCACTAGATGGAGAAAGAACATTTGACAAAATTCAACATCCATTTATGATAGAAACTCTCAACAAAATGGGTATAGAGAGAACATACCTCAACATAATAATGGCCATATATGACAAGCCCACAGCTAACATGATACTCAATCAACTATGAAAATCTAAAATCTTTTCCTCAAGATCAGGAACAAGACAAGGATGCCAACTCTCACCATATTCACTCACTAGTATTGCAGGTCTTAACCAAAGCAAGTTGGCAAGAAAGAGAAATAAAAGGCATCTAAATTAGATAGGAAGAAGTAATTTTGTCACTATTTGCAGATGACATAATATACATAGAAAACTCAAAAGATGCCACCAGAAACTATTAAGCCAATAAATACTTCAGTCAGGTTGCAGGATACAAAATCTATATACAAAAATCTTTTGCATTCTATACACTAAACGAATCATCAGAAACACAAATAAAGAAAACAATCCCATTTACAATTGAATTAAAAGAAATAAAATACCTAGGAATAAATTTAACCAAGGAGGTGAAAGACTTGTACACTGAAACCTATAGGACATTAATAAAAGAAGTTGAAGATGACACAAATAAATGGAAAGACATTCCGTGCTCATTGACTGGAAGAACTAATATTGTAAAAATGTCCATACTACCCAAAGTCGTCTATAGATTCAATGCAATCCTTATCAAAATTCGAATGACATTTTTCACAGAAATCGGAAAAGCAATCATAAAATTTGTATTGAAACACAAAAAACCTCTTAATAGCTTAGGTTATTGCGAGAAAGAACAAACCTGGAGGCATCACACTTCTTGATTTCAAACTATGTCACAAATCTATAATCAAACAATATGCTATTGACATAGAGACACTTAGATCAATGGAACACAATAGAGAGCTAAGAAATAAACCCACCCATATATAGTCAATTAACTTTGACAATGGAGTCAAGGATACACAATGTGGAAAAGCTAGTCTCCTCAAGAAATGGTGGTGGAAGAACTGGACAGCCACACGCAAAAGAATGAAACCAGACCATTATCTTACACTATACGCAAAAATCAGCTCATAATGGATTAAAGAGTTGAATGCATGGTATTATNTGAATGCACGGTATTATATGGTTCTACCATAAAACTCCTACAGAACACATAGGCTTCTTGACATTGGTCTTGATACTGTTTTTTGTTTGTTTGTTTATTTTGGATTTGACTTCAAAGGCAAGGGAACAAATGCAGGAATAAAAAGTAGGGCTATATCACACTAAAAAGCTTCTTCATCCCAAAAGAAAACATCAACAAAATGAAAAGGCAACCTACTGAATGAAAGAAAATATTAGCCNTATGGTTCTACCATAAAACTCCTACAGAACACATAGGCTTCTTGACATTGGTCTTGATACTGTTTTTTGTTTTTTTGTTTGTTTTGGATTTGACTTCAAAGGCAAGGGCAACAAATGCAGGAATAAAAAGTAGGGTTATATCACACTAAAAAGCTTCTTCATCGCAAAAGAAAACATCAACAAAATTAAAAGGCAACCTACTGAATGAAAGAAAATATTAGCCAATCATATATCTGATAGGGAGTTAAAAAATACATGAAGTACTCATACAACTCAATAGCAAACAAAACAAAACAAAACAAAAAAAAACCCAAACTCTCCAACTAATAAATGGGTAAAGGATCTGAATAGACAATTTTCAAAAACCCCATACAGATAACCAAAGGTACATGAAGAGATATTCGACATCACTAATCATCAGGGAAATACAAATCAAAACCACAATGAGATTTCATCTCATAGCTGTTATAAAAAAAAAAACAAACAAGAAATAACAAGTATGGCAAAGAAGTGGAAAAAGAAACCTTTATGCACTGTTGGTGGAATTATAAATTGGTGCAGTCACTATGGAAAACAGTATGGAGGTTCTTCAAAAAAATTGAAAAAGAATTTCCACATAATCCAGCAATTCCAGTTCTGGGTTATCTGAGTAAAAGGAAAATGCCAATATGAAGAGATATGTGCACACCTGTGTTTACTGCAACATTATTTACAAGAGCCAAGATATGGATAAGGAAGGTGTGGCATATTATACATATATATGTATGTTGAGTATGAATATATGAAAATTACTCAGCCATAAAAAAAGATAGAAATCTTTCCATTTGTGACAACTTGGATGGATCTAGAGGGTATAATGCTAGACGNAGGAAAATGCCAATATGAAGAGATATGTGCACACCTGTGTTTACTGCAACATTATTTACAAGAGCCAAGATACGGATAAGGAAGGTGTGGCATATTATACATATATATGTATGTTGAGTATGAATATGAGTATGAATATATGAAAATTACTCATCCATAAAAAAAGATAGAAATCTTTCCATTTGTGACAACATGGATGGATCTAGAAGGTATAATGCTAGACANATAATGCTAGACGTAAAAAGTCTGACAGAGAAAGACAAATGCCATATGATTTCATTATACGTAGAATGTAAAAAACAAAACAAACAAAAGAAAACAGAAACAGACATATAGGTACAGGAAATAAACAGTTGGCCATTACAGGTGGAGGCATTAGGGGTGGAGTGAAATAGGTGAAGGGATTAGAGGTACAAATTTCCAGTTATAAAATAAATAACTCACGGTGATGCAACATACAGCGTAGAGAATATAGTCAATAATATTGTCATCACTATATTGTAACAGATGGTAACTAGACATCACGGGATCCTTCAGTAACATATACAAATGTTGAATCACCATGATGTATGCCTNAAAGAAAACAGAAACAGACATATAGGTACAGGAAACTAATAGGATATCGTATGTCAATTATATTTCAGTTTTAAAAAGCGAGGTGACCAAGTGCTCTATTCCAGATGAACTACACCAACATTAGAGAAGTGTGCCTAGAAACGAATCATTTCATTTGAAATTGACTTCTTGTATCACACAGATATATCATTGATTGTGTTTCTGTTATATGGAGAGTCAAAGCCCTTCTTTTTCCTTTTTAAATGGAAAAACTGCATTAATTGAAGGAAAACCTGAGAGGCAAGGTCAAAAATTGCACATAGACCAGTGGTTCCCTTTGGTACTCCCACAGGAGAGTGGAAGGGAAGGTGTCTGTTGGCGATGCCACAGAACACTTTTGTCCTAGCTGATTTTCACATGGAAAAAAAGTTCTAATCGTCAATCTGAGTTTGGAACTTCAGCACTCTAATTCTCCTTGATCCTGTAAACCATGAACACTACTGTAGGTCCCTCAGAGGCTTTCTCTTCACATTCTAAACCTTCCTGGCAACAGAAACGTCCCACTCCTGAACATACTTGTGGCTCTGAGAATATTGTTCTCCTGCTTCACTGGCCCTCTCCTTCCTTTCCTTCAAACAAACCCGGTCAATAGTAAAGGTTCAGACCAAGTCAGAACACCCTCCGTGAAGCCCTCTTGACCCCCTGCAGCCTTGGCTAGACGGCGATTGATGACACATTCAACTTGAACGTTTCTTGACAATCATCTATATACTATTTCATGACATCCTTTTCATTTAATATTACATAGGCATGCATAAATTTATTTTGTAATTTGACAGTATAATTGTAATTTAAAATTATATGAATAATGTGGCGGAATGTTCCTAGGAAAAAAACTCTACAAATCATGACATACATAGATCAAAGCATGTATTTTTTACTTTTTAGTTGTATTTAGGAGAAAATTGATAAATTTGAATGTTTGGCTCAGTCTCACTTATTCTTCTTTAGAATTTTCCCCATTTTCAAAGGTTGATTACCAATTATCATACATGCATCTAGATAATATTAAATAATCTAGTGACAGTCACTAGAGAGGGAAAGAAACTTATAGTAATTATGACTCTACAGTACAGTAGCTACTTTTTCTATCACTTACTCACTTACTTTGGAACAACCCATATAGAATAGGTCATTTTATCCCCATTTTTCATATGAAGAAATTGGAGCCCAGAGAAGTTACGTTACAAAATTCGCACAGCTTGAAACTGAAGTGTCAGAACACAAATCTAGCTATATATTTCTGACTCCAAAGCTCAAGGTTTCCCCCCTTATATCATTTTCATAGAAATTTCATAAGCAACCATAAATTCATGCAAATTGAACATCTAAAACTGCTCAAAATTTTATTATTAATTTTAAGGTAGTCTATGAACACTTTTCAATTTTCATATATGATCAGAGTATGATTCTGGCAAGAGACAATTTATAATTTCTAATTGACTAATTTTCTAGTCTTATTTATTTTGACTTCCTATTTCTTCACCACCTTTCAATGGACTTCTGAGGATTTCCTGTCTCCGCTATCTCTATTCACTATCACATGGGAAAAATTAAGACAAAATTATAAGCATTCCATCAACGCTAAAGATAAAAATTTTAAAAAGTGCATAGTTTTAAATTTCATTCTGTCTCTACTTCCCTCTACTAACATTGCCCATAGTGTTTCAAGAAATATTCTCTTCTCTTAGATATCAGAAAAGGATTTTCCATGAGAAGACCTATCTAGACCTTTGCCTAAAATAAAAACATAGGATCACCTCTCCCTACAGGAAAGCTGTCCCTTGAGGAAGGGGTCTACTCTTCCATTTTTCCCCCTGTATATATGTTTATTTAAACCAAAAAACAGCTAGTTTATCCTGCTGAAATGATGTTTCAGATGGTAGAATCCAAGTTACTGGGGACTGAATTTAATCTCCTCTAACGTGGACCTTTTGAGAATGGTACCTTTCCAATACGAATCAAAGACCAGAGATGATCCAAATTGATAAATGTGTTATGGATTTGATCTTTTTATAAAAACCAAACCACTCTGGGCTTCAGTTTCCTCATTTGTAAGGACACATACCGAGCTGATGAGGTCATATGAATGACTAAACAGTATCTTCAGGACTGTGGTTTTTAATTAGAAATAATATATTAATGTTCGTAATGCCTAATAGGTGTTTCACTATTATTAGTTATTTCCTAATATGTTCAGTTAATTAAAAGTTGCCTTTATATTTCCATATTGAATAAGTGTAGTAGCTGAATAGGTGTAAAGGGACGCATGTAAATATTGTACCATAATAAAGAATTAACATTGTTTGCATATTTGTAATTCAGATATTTAAAGATTAAATTCACAGTCTTCTTAAGGAAACAGAATGTATCCTGAAATTCTAAAGGAGTTTTATACGACACTATAAAATATTATGTTCACAAATATTTTGTAAAATGTGTCATTTCTTGAAATTTTCTTAAAGATTAAGAATGTTTTGGTTCAAGAAACATTCCCAGGGAAGAAAGAAAAAAAATATATGAAGAACTTAATGTTAAAACCTACTGGAGAGAGATCACTTCTGGTAACCATCCTGTAAGTGCATGGATAACAGTGAACTCCCCTAGTTCTCTCCTCTCTGCTATATGGATGCTGAAAAGGCAAATGCACAATAGTCTAGTTAGTCACATTTGAAAATAGAGAGGTATATAAGGACTAGGAATCTTCAACAAACAGTGGTATAGCAATAAAAATGTAGGGGTCATAGTGGTTACATATTAGAATACAAGAAAATACTACTCCACCTGCCAGATGATTTGTTTTGTTAAAGCGTTTAAAGAGATCCAAAGATAAAATTTCATGTTTATTTTAAAAACATGCTAAAGCCTTATTTTAAAAAGATATAAATTAATATTCATGTCATATACACAAAACATATTCACATATTATAAAATATGTAAATTTAGATGATATATATTTTATATATTCAAAATACTAACATGTTCTTTAAAAAATAGAACAGTATCTTTTATCTTTCTTATTTCAGTTATTATCCTAAGACACCTATGAGGCTGTGTATTAAATCAGTCTCATACATGGCAAGTCAAGATGGACATCAGATATCCCTAATTAAATCCTTAGATAATTTCAGAGAGACTAGAAACATCTTCTATCGTATAAAAGAGATCTGCCACCATAGCATAAAGTCAAATGAGATTATGAATGACCAAATATCATTCTTCCCAATTTAGTCCTTCTGTTTTCTGAAGTGATTAGTCTATTTACATTAACACACATAAATGCCATACCCCCATTGTGGCCAGGGGTCACAACTTCAGTCCACCAGGTACCAACAGGGGAGATTGATGGGATTGACTGTACGTGTCCTTTTTCAGAAAGAAATCTTACTATCTTAGTCACATGTTCTATCATTTATAAACTTGCATTGGTTTGTTGTTTATAGATTATGAACTTTGATGTGTCTACATATGTCACAGATAACAAAAATCTCTTGGGGTAGTTCACAGTTTAGTCTAAGCTCCTCTGCGGATAATCAGATTTAGGAAACAACTGTGTAAACCTCACAAAGATAATGTTATGTCCTTTGCATAGCTCACAATGATGTTGACGTAATTATTACATGCTAATTTTTAATATGGAAAGCTAAAACTCATATGAAAATAATTGCTGTATACTATAAATCTGAGAAAAGTGTATAAACAAATGTGAATTGTACCACACAGTACAGGTGTCCACTAGAAAGCTTCAGAAATGTCTCACATTTAGTCTGGTCCTTTATTTCCTTGCGGATTTATCTATTTTTTAAAATAACAATAATCCTATTTCTTAGGTTGCTATAAAATTCTATGGAACTGTAGCTTTAAGAAAGACAAAATGCCACTCCAATTTCCAGGTCACAGGCTTAACGCTTCACTGATGTTAATTCAGCTCCAATTCTCAGAACTTCATTAGGTCTGAGAATTAAGAACATGAGGAACATCATTTTCTTTCAAAACAAACAAATATAGCTGTCACCAGGGTGAATACTTAGTACTATTCAGCTACCTAGAAAGGTATGGGCTGAGTTCTTCAAAAAATCATTGAAATTAAAAGTTGTGAGCTGGGTGCAACAAATTCCAAACAGAAAATCGGGTTGGTGAGAGAAAAGAGAGATGACAAGGATGGCCATAGGAGTGGCTGGTTTTGTTGTGCAGCCTTGGGAAAGAAAAAGGAAGTGAAGCCAAAGGAAAATCCACAAAAAGCAGGGTGGGCTTCTGAAGGACAAGCCTCTGCTTCCCAAAGGGGAGGAGGCTGAGCTTTGAGCAAAGGGCTGACCTGGTCTTTGTTAGAACACGTGGGTGTTCCATTGGGAAGAAGACGCTGTCACACCCTGCAGGAGGGTGAAAGGTACCAAATTCAAGCTGGTGAAGTGTATGTGAGAATTCTCCCACTGAGAAATGATACGAAGTTGCCAGGCCTTTGCAACTTAAGCATCTAAGCTATTTTTGCATGGCTGGGGTGGGGATGGTTTGACCTAGGTGGAAGCCAAGAGAATGAACATGACAGACATGTCTCACTTACACTGAGGCACAAGACATGCAGGAATAGAAGACACAAGCAGATTTCACAAGGGTATTGAAGCAAATATGAGTAGTTTTCATCACAAATGTATTAAAAGGGACCATTGTTACCAAAAACACGAGGAACATACTGACATCCTTCAGAAGAGTTCAGGTTTTCAAGGTTAGTAAATTATTGCTGCACTTACAGAACCTAAAACTTGAACTGGATTCCAGGGTATATTATTTGGTATTTAGATGAACCAATATTTCCCCCTACAAAACAACTTCTTTCTCAAACTAACCTGAAACATTATTTTTCATGATTACTTGCCATTCATGGTAAGAAAACTTTGGATATAAAATAATTTTTGAGTATTTTCTCTTGGGAGAATGTTGTCTTATTGCTGGCTAACTCAATATTTCAAATTAGTGGTTTTGGCATGTTCATTTTTATATTACAATATTTACATTATTTGGAAAGAAAGCTCATTTAAATTGATTTAAAAATAACAAAGCTATATGTTATAGACGTAGAGCTGTTTGTTGTCTTTTTGTTTTTATATAAGTGAGTGATTGATCATTCTTCCTTCTACATACTCAACATTTGCCAGCTTAATGATTGCTTTACACAGAAGCATTGGCCAGAGCTCAAATTCATAAGTTGTGGCTGGAAGCAATAGATTGTTGAATTCATCAAAAGGCAGAAAGTCATCAATAGTTATCTTTCTCCAGCAACCCTAAACAGGAGAAGAAAGGAACACATCAGTGACTTACATTATTTTCTCTCATCCATTATTGTCCACCACTGACTATTTTATGTAATATCAGCACATCCCTATCTATACCGATAGTGTCACTATTTCTGAGGTCTTGTAAACACATTCTTGGGTGCCTTAGCCTACATAATGCAGTAAATTAAAGTGTTGCCAATAGCAGAACCAAAACATTATACAGCCATAGATAACTTTGGCCATAATTAAATAACTCAATATAGTCGTAACACCAATTCTCCAAATATAAGTAATTATTGTTTATCCTGCTACACTCAGTGAAATTAAACTTCCAATTACCAGATTACTTCTACTCCTAATTAAAGATCTAATCCTTAACATGAAGCTATTTAATACCTCATTTAATAAAATCATGATATATTTTCCTGTATACATACTACTTCACAATTAAAAGTTTAAGACAAATGATAACATTAATGATTATGAAGTCAAAAAACTACATATTTTTTTAATTTTGGCTTTACATGTGAAATCTTATCATGGATTAATTCTTTTGCCCAAGAAATATTTTCAGCAGTGATGCAAACATCTTGAACCTAAAGATCTGCAAACGCATCCCCTAAACCATCGCATCGCTTAGAGTCTAGTGAGGGAACACGTATATGCCAACAATATCAGACGTAATATGCTCAAAGTGTGCGAGGACCAGAAAACAAGGTGTGACAAATACTGCTTGTGGAAATCTTCACAACAAGGTAACATCTGAACTAATGATTCAAAGAACAGTCTACTTTTCCCAAGTATATAGGAGCATTAGGGTGAAACATGGTTTCTCTGCATGGCATGTCTAACTCTGAGCTCATATTGCCCTCTTTAGTGGTTGTGTGTCTTTCTTTCTTCCCTAAGAGATGATGTAGGGCAAGACAGGGTTAAAGCACAGGTGTTTAGACTCTCTTTTCTAATTTCAGATGATAAGACCCAAAGGAATACCCAGTGAAATAAGTCAGACACAAAAGGACAAATATTGTATACGTCTACTTACATGATAATCTGGTGAAAAACAAATTTGCAGAGACAAAAGGCATGATAGAGGTTACCAGGGATGGGGAGAAGATGGGGATGAAAAATTATTGTTTAATAGGTACAGAGTTTCCGTTTGGGATGATGAAAAAGTTGTAGAAGGAGATATAGTCTTGATGGTTGTACAACCTTGTAAAACTATGTAATGCCTCTGAATTGTACATTTATAACGGTCAAATGCTAAATATTACATTATATATATTTTACCAAAATAAAAAACTAATAATAGAAGCTCCCTTTCTACACTTTAATTTTCAACAAAAATTTTGAAGGAACCAATTGGATCCCTATGAAGGAAAGTTTTAAGTCAACATAGGAACTTAAGTTAAACCAACTCAATGAATATCATCTGCTTCCAGCTGATCAATAACATATTTCAGTTGAGAATGCTTTGATTGCTAAATACTATTGAACTGTACAGTATAAATAGATGAACTGCATGGTATGTGATTGCATCTCAAAAAAGCTATTACGAAAAATATACTGGGATAAGTGTTCAGTGTTACATATCTAAAACTTAATTTAATTAGAAATAAAAATTTTCTTTGGAATTTTTTAAATTCTTTGATACTAATACATTGGTTGGGTTGCTCCTTAAAGTTTATGAAGAAATTAAATATTATATATATATAGGGGCAGCTGGGTGGTTCAGTCAGTCAAGGATCTGCCTTCAGCTCAGGTCATGATCTCAGGGTCCTGGGATGGAGCCCCATGTTGGGCTCTCTGCTCAGAGGGGAGTTTGATTGTCCCTCTCCCTCTGCCCCTCCACCTCACTCGTGCTCACTCTCTCTCTCTCAAATAAATAAAATCTTTTAAATATATATATATGTAAATATTATATAATATACATATTATATATATGTGAAGTCATCATAGAATATTGAATTTATTTATTTGAGTCCTTATCATAGAATACTGAAACATTTTTACAACTTTTTTTAAACTGCATGTAAATGATGTACATTGGGCAGTTTTTACTGAGTTTACTGTGTTAACACCACATAATTTTAAATGACTATCAAAATGTTTAATTACTTAGCATGTTTATGAAGAAGGATGTCTCCTTTTTTAATATAAGTTACCAAGTTACTTTAGAATGCAGTCGTGTTCAAATTTTAATATCTCCCACACTTGATTACTAGGTCAAAATAACTCAATAGCTACATAAGTTTATATCCTCTTCCTCCTATGACTACGCTAAAGGGAGAATAAAAAATGCTTTTTAATTAATCACATCAATCACAATTACAAAAGATCAGGGACAGAGATTTGAGCAAATACCTGAATGAGCATAATTATATAGATAGGATAGAAGCCCCGACTGCGCTCCCCCCACCTTCATCTCAGTGACAAGTCTTGCCTCTCCCACACAGGGCCTGAAGGTGGAACTCTGACTTCCTTGCCTGTCCTGAAGTAAACAAGGCAGTTTCTCTCCCCAGTGGAGTGAGTGGGCAGAATTATGACTTCCATCCTCCTCCTGAAGTAAAGAGGAAGTGCTTTCTGCATTAGTAGAGCCAGTTGGAGGAACTCTTATTTCCACACTCTACCCAGGCAGGAATGAGGTGGTAGCATTCCCCCTCCCCTGGTAGTGCTCAGGATGTGGGATGGAGTCTTATCATCTGGATAACAAACAAGAGAGGCAGAGCGAAGTGGCACAGGCTTTAGAAACTAAATTAACATTTGAAACACAGCCCACAGAAGTGAGCCAGGATGTACACTCTGAATCTAAACAGGTTGACTACGTGCTAAAATGAAAAATTTAAGTAGAAAACAGTCATAAAATAGAACACTAAAAATGTCCAGGAAACTGTCCAAAATTACTCATCATGCAAAAACCAGGAAAATCTAAATTTCAATGAGAAAATACAGTCAAGAGACCACAGTGCCAAAAGGACAGGGAATTTGGAATTTTTAGTTAAGAAATTTAAAGCTCATGTCGTAAAAATGCTCCAGAAAGCAATTATGAATACTCTTGAAACAAATAAAAAATAGAATATCTCAGCAAAGAAACAAAAAAATATATAAAAGGAAATAACCAGAAATTTTGAACTTAAGCAAACAAAACTTTCATAGGGAAAGATCGATAATAGGATGCAAATGGCAAAGAAATTAGTTAGTTCAATAGAAATTATGTACAAGGAAAAGTAGATTTTTTTTAAATGATAGGAACCTCAAAGATCTGTGAGACAATGAAAGAAGATATAAC
Source organism: Ailuropoda melanoleuca (assembly GCF_002007445.2). Classification (NCBI taxonomy): domain Eukaryota; kingdom Metazoa; phylum Chordata; class Mammalia; order Carnivora; family Ursidae; genus Ailuropoda; species Ailuropoda melanoleuca. Next base: position 91,173,941 of record NC_048227.1, on the reverse strand, counting down.
ATGCATGTCATCAGAGTCCCCAAAAATGAGGAAAAAAGAATGCAGGGCTCAAAAAATATTTAAATGAATAATGGCTGAAAACTTTCCAAATTTGTCATAAGACATGTCTCTACAGTTTCAAGATGCTCAGAATATTCCAAAGAGGATAATCTTAAAGAAATCTACACCCAGACACCTCAAATTCAAACTTCCGAAAATCTGAGACAAAGAAATAAGCCTTAAAACAGCTAGTGAGAAAAGAACACTGGATTACTCTTCAGAAACCACAGAAGCCAGAAGGAAACATCCAACTAGCTGTCAATGCTGAGAAAAAAGGCCTACCAACCCACAACACTCTATCAGTGAAAGTATCTGTTAGGAATAAGGCTGAAATAAAACATTTTCAGACAAGGGGCACCTGGGTAGCCCAGTTGGTTAAGAGTCTGACTCTTGGTTTCAGCTCAGGTCTGGTCTCAGGGTTGTGAGGTGGAGCCCCAAGGTGTGCTGTGTTCAGTGTGGAATCTGCTTGAACTTCTCTTTCCTTCTTCCTCTGCCCCTCCACCCTGCACTCTCTCTCACTGAAATAAATAAACCATTAAAAATATTTTTTTTCAGTCAAAAAATGTTAAGATAGTTTATTACCGGAAGATTGGCCCCCAAAAGGATGGTGAAAGGAAATTCTTTAAAAAAAGAAAAGAAAAGGAAATGGAAGAAATCTTAGGACATAAGGAATGAAGAAAGAGCAAAGAAAAATATAAACACCTATATGGACAAATACAATAAAGAATTCTTCATCTTTTGAGCTTTAAAAATTATATTTAACATTTAAAAGCAACATTTCTTAGTAGGTTCTGAATATGTATAAAGAAAATATCTTCACAGCTATGCTATAAAGGGAGGGGGATAAGGGGGCCCAAATGGTGGTAAAGTATCTATATTCCAATCTAAGTGGCAAATGATGCTATTACTGGACTGTGATAAACTAAGCATGTATATTCTAATCCCTAGAGCAACCACTAGAAAAAAAAGTAATACATAGAGATATACTCAAAAACACTAGAGATAACTCAAAATGGAATCCCAAAGAATGTTCAAGAGATAGACAGGAAAAAACAGATACAAAAAAATAAGTAAATAACAGAAGTAACAGAGTATACAAATAATAAAATGACAGACTTAAATCCCATTTATATCAAATGGAAATTGCACACAAATTAAAATGTAAGAGTAACTTGGATATACTTATAAAAATTAAGAGTTTGTATATAATTGAATAATTCCACATGTAGAAATCCCAGAAAAAATAGTCATATAAATGGGCAAAGATATATATACAAAGATGCCATTTTACAGAATTATATTGGTAAAACACTGGTCATAATCTAAATGTCAAGACGAAATTAACAAAACATGTATAATTATTGTTATATTCAAACAAAGGCGTACAAGGTAGATCAATATATATTAGCATAAAAAATGCTCATAGTTAGGGGAAAAATACATTACAGAACAAGAAGTACCGTATGATTCCATTGTTGCTATAAAATATATATAGTAGGTTTACATATATTAATAAGAAAAAAGTTTAGGAAAATACACAGAAATCATTTTTGTGATTGTCTATGTAGGCAGAATCATAATGAATTTTCATTCTCTACTTTGAACATTTTAATAATGTTTGAACTTGTTTTAATAAAAGCATTTATAATGTTAATAATAATGAAATAACAAAAACATTTCTATTTTGGAAAAAATAATTTAACGATAGAAAAATAATTTGTCATGGTATGTCTTGAAAACACTGTTGTTCAAGTTTAAAGAACAAAAATGTCATTGGGTGGGAGAGAGTTTGTTTCAAATGCTGGAGTGCAGGATTTGGCCAGAGACTCGTCTCAGGGGGTCTGGGATGTGTCTGGGGAAGCACAAAAAGGTAGTTCTGGGATTTTCTGCACCTTCCTATCTAAGAAACTCCAAATTCAACAATAATTTTGTGCTTAAAAAGATGTAAGGGTCTAGGAGAAACAGAAGTTAATACATTTTTTATATCAGTAGATGGATGGCAACTGGAGAAAATTATTGGTCCCAATGTGTGTGTTTTCCCTGTTTATTCAGAGACAGATGAAAGCACTGGGACACTCACAGCAAGGTTGCCAAGAGCAATTTACGTGTTTTGAGTGAAAAGCGCTCACTTAATTGCTTCTATCAAGGACCGCAAGGAATGCTGGAATTGGAAAGTACCTGAAAGGTTGCAGGTGACCCCAGTAACAGTAATATCACTTCCGGGTGAAAGAAGAGAGGAACTTCTCTGTTCTATAACAGTTTTTAATGATACTCAGCAAAAATTTGTCTGACTGATGTCAAAGAACCTTGATGCTAGGTTCTTAGGATCCAAACTGAAAATAGTAGAAATACTTTCATGGGAAAAGCATGATATGCTGGTGTAAAGATCTGCACTTTAAACTTCACACAGAGAATTTCTGACAGGTTGGTTTGCTTCAAAGAATGGTTAAGATAAATGGTTGGAGGGAGAGCAGGAAAGGGGGAAAATATATATATACGCAATAAAGCAGCGAAGGAAAATCAATGGCCAGTAACAAAAAGATAAGCAAGCAGCAAGGGGAAGAGGACTCAAAGCGTAGGAGATGTGACAGGGCAAGGAAGATAATGTAGAACGGAGATATGTCCAGCTCGTTATACTGTATCAAGCAGTAGATGGTAACAGAACTTATTGTTATGAATATGTTTCTTAAATATTTGAAGTGAAAAGCAAAGGATAGACATATAAATACTGAACTAGAAAAAAATCAAAAATTATATTGCTTATGTCTAGAAAAGGATTTTTAAAAAGAAAAAAAAAAGTTTATCCTGTCAGAAAGAATTTACTCTAATTCTTTACTACGCCCATCATGCACACAGGTGTTGACTTAGCCCTACCACCTGGGAATTAGGTAGAAACAGGTAAAAATTTTTGCCCCTAGCCCAGAGAGAACAAATTTTCACCTACCAGAAAACCATTTCTCTATAACATGAATGCAGTCTCTAAGACAGCAAAGTCCTTGTTTTCTGCCCTGTAAAAATTGCATCTATCTATTTATTATCACTTTCTATATCCTTTCAAGGAGTCCAATTCCAATTTTAAAAAATAGACAAAAATAGAGGAGCATGAGAGTATTGTAATCTGACTTGTGTATTTACCTTACAAAAAGAACTTTAGGTTGTATTTGCAGATTACATGACACTATACATAGAAAATCCTAAAGACTTTATTGCAAAACTATTAGAAGTAATAGATGAGTTCAGTAAACTTGCAGGATACAAAATTAATATATAAAAATCAGTGTGTTTCTAAACACTAATAATGAAGTAGCAGAAAGAGAAATTAAGACAATAATTACATTTACAATTACACCAAAAAGAATAAAATACCTAGGAATAAACTTAATGAGGTGAAAGACCTGTACTCTGAAAACTATAAAACACTGATGAAAGAAATGGAAGATGACACAAACAAATGGAAAGATACTCCATGCTCATGGATTAGAAGAATTAATTTTGTTAAAAATGTCCTTGCTACCCAAAGCAATCTACAGCTTTAATGCAATCCCTATCAAAATACCAATAACACTTTTCACAGAACTAGAATAAATACTGGTAAAATTTGTATGGAACCACAAAAGACCCTAAATAGCCAAAGAAATATTGAGAAAGAAGAACAAAGCTAGATGTATCACAATCCCAGATTTCAGGTATACTACAATCCTTAGTAGTCAAAACAGTATGGTACTGGCACAAAAAAGACACACAGATCAATGAAACAGAATAGAGAGCCCAAAAATAAACCCATGCTTATATAGTCAGGTAATCTAGACAAAGGAGGAGGCAAAAATACATAATGCATAAAGGACAGTGTCTTCAAAAATGGTGCTGGGAAAACTGGACAGCTACAGGCAAAAGAATGACACTTTCCTACACCACACACAAAAATAAACTCTAAATGGATGAAAGACCTCAAAATGGATTAAATCTGAGACCTGAATTTATAAAACTTCTAGAAGAAAACATAGGCTGTAATATCTTTGACATCAGCTGTAGAAACATTTTTCTGGATATGTCTCCTAAGGCAAGGGAGACAGAAACAAAAATAAGCTATTGGGACTACACCAAAATAAAAAGCTTTGCACAGCAGACAAAGCCATAAAAAAGGGCAACATACTGAATGGGAGAAGATAGTTACAAATGATATATACAATAAGGAGTTAATATCCAAAATATATAAAGAATTTATACGAGTCAACACCAAAAGATAAATATCAATTAAAAAATCGACAGGGAATCTAAATAGACAGTTTTCCAAAGAAGACATACAGATCACCAGACACATGAAAAGATGCTAAACATCACTCATCATCAGGGAAATACAAACCAAAACCACAATGAAATATCACTTTACATTTGGCAGAATGGCTTGAATAAAAAAGATAAGAAATAACATGTGTTGGAGAGGTTATGGAGAAAAAGAAACCCTTGTGCACTATTGGTGGGAATGCAAATTGGTGCAGCCAATTTGGAAAACAGTACAGAGGTTCCTCTAAAAATTAAAAATAGAAATCCCGCATGATCCAGTAATTCCACTACTAGAAAAACAAAGAAAACTAAAACACTAATTTGAAAAAATATATGTGCCCCTATGTTTATTGCAGCATTATTTACAATAGCCAAGATATAGAAGTAACCCAGTGTCCATTGATATATGAATAGATAAGGAAGTTGGATACACACACACACACACACACACACACACACACACACAATGGAATATTACTCACCACAAAAGAGAATGAGCTCTTGTTATTTGTGACAACATGGATGGACCTAGAGTGTATTATGCTCAGTGAAATAAGTTAGCCAGAGAGAGACAAATACTATATGATTTCACTTATAGATTCTAAAAAAACAAAACAAATGAATAAAATAACAAATAAACAAAAAGCAGAAAGAGACCCATGAATACAGAGAACAAACTGGTGATTGCTAGAGGAGGAAGTGGGAAGATGGGAGGATGGGCAAAATGGGTGAAGGGGAGTGGGAGATACAGTCTTCCAGCTATGGAAGGAATAAGTCGTGGGAATAAAGATACAGCATGGGGAATATAGTCAATGATATTATGAGAGTTGAATGGTGACAGGTGGCAGCTACATTTATGGTAAGCATAGCATAATATATAAACTTAATGAATCGCTCTGTTATATACCTGAAACTAATGTAACTTCTGTGCCATCTACACAATAATAATAAAAAAAAACCTTGTAGATTGGGCCAATATATGAATATAAGAAATACACATTTAAGCAAAATGCCTGAATAAAGAAAGCATCTAGAAGGCTATAGCTTCTTATATATTTTACATATACTAATGAATTCACTAAGAGGATGGGGCATGGGATGCTCCATACTCAGTGCTCTGGAAAAAAATGAAATAGGGATAGGTGAGATAAGTGTTAGGATTTCAGATATGGTATAGAGTAAAGGCCTCAGAATGACCATTTTTAACACTAAAACCAGAAGATACTCAGGCATTGGCTGTTGTGTTCTAAAACAAAAAAATATTATCCAAGTATTTCATATGTAAGCAAATTATCATTCATATAACAATCATATTTAAAGGAAAATAGACCTCAATATCTAAAATTACCCAAAATATACAGCATATATATTCTAAGTGAATAAAATTCTGGAATACATATTCCAGCTGAATGAACAATAAATCAAAATAAAATAAGAGAGGAGAAGGTGTAGCAGGATGATAAGCACTAAACCCTTTTATAGAGAGCATAAAGAATACATAATTATAAATGTGTTCAAAGATAAGGCCCAACAAAAATGTTTATCCAAAAAGCATGTATGTTGTATGAAAGTGTGTTTGTATGAAAATATTGAAGCAAAAGACATTAGGCAGATTTTGTTCTAAAAAATCAAAACAAACTATAAATTCATAACAACTAAAGCAATATGGTATTTAAAAAGAACAAGAAAAGGGGCACCTGGGTACCTCAGTTGGTTGAGCGTCCAACTCTAATCTCGTCTCAGGGTTGGGACAGAACTCCCCCATCAGGCTCTGCATTGAGTGTGGAGCCTGCTTGGGATTCTCTCTCATTCTCTTCCTTTGCCACTCCTCCCCCATACTCTCTCTCTCAAAGAAAGAAACAAAAAAGGACAAGAAAAATAGTAGAAGAAAATGGAGTCCAGAAACAAACACAAGCCCATATTAGAATGTAGTGTATCATCGAAGTGGTTTTTAAAATTTAGTGGATCAAAGGTACAACATTCAATATATAATAATCCTAGGGCAATTAGCTGAGACTTAGAATAAGAAATAAACCAAGTCTTTATTTCTTGTAGTTAAATCAAAGTCTCAAATATTTTCTTTTCTTTTTTTTTTTTTAAGATTTTATTTATTTATGCGACAGAGATAGAGACAGCCAGCGAGAGAGGGAACACAAGCCAGGGGGAGTGGGAGAGGAAGAAGCAGGCTCATAGCGGAGGAGCCCGATGTGGGGCTCGATCCCAGAACGCCGGGATCACGCCCTGAGCCGAAGGCAGACGCTCAACCGCCGTGCCACCCAGGCGGCCCTCAAATATTTTCTTAAAAAACCAAAAATAGTAGATAAAATAAGGGGACATATTTTTTATATGCTTGAGTTAGTGATATCTAACTTCAAATAACATGAACGCCCTAGACTCAGTATAGAAAAATAATGACATAATCGACTGCATAAAGATTACAAGTCTCGGGTAGAAGATGTAAGGTTAAAAGACAAATCGCAAAGCACTTCTACACCCACATTATGTGATTATCTGCAACACACAGAAGAACACTTGCACTCCATAACAAAACTTTAAATAACCTGTTTTACAAGTGGGCAAAATAGAGGCGATTCAAGAGGTATATAAGGGATGTACAGATTTGATGGAATGCTAGAGGATTGTGCATCAGAACTTGGCAGGAACTAAGCATGTTTCGGCAAAGGACACACAGCAAGGCCATGTTGCAGGAGCAGTGGGACACAGCATTGCCACCATCTCTGTATGTCCCGTCCGTCCTCACATCCTCACATAAGAACGGTTTGGGGGCAAGTCAGAATCTGGTAAGCTGATCACGTGCTTTTCCCCTGGCTCTAGCGAGAGGCAGAAAGAAAAGGATCTGATGCATTGGCTTTCGTAGTGGAAGGTAGCAGCAATGGGAAAGAGAGAAGGAATAAATGAAAGAAGGAAGAATACTAATAGTGTTGAAAATCTACTCCTCAACAGGACTTTTGCTAGATTCTTCTACATAATTATCATATTTTATCTACATCTGTATTCATTCCATGGCAAGTTTGGTGTCTACTCTCTTGAGGGATGTGGTCCCTTTGCCTCTGTGTGCAAGGGGCCCTGAAAGGGACCCTAAAGGGTCTGTGGGGACCATGGGTGTATCTAGAAATGCTGAGAGCCAGTAAAGCTTTTTCTCGGTCTCAGTGAGCAAGAAAATGGCCTTGCACTTCAGCCATGAGCACCAACAAATTGCCTACAAAAATAATTCACGTGGAACACGTTACATCTCAGCCCCCACCAGCCGTTCCTCAGGTGAGACCAGTGACGAACTGGAAGAAGCCCCACTTTTCTCCGGGGCTACTTTGTCTAGACTGCTTAAATGATTGGTTCAGAATGAAATTTCAAATTGGAGTAAATTTTTTTTTTTTTAATTCTCAATCCAAATGGGTTTGGGCTTATGGGGAATCAGTACAGTTAAAGAGAAATAAATCACAGTTTCTTTGTAAAATGGAATGTAGTGTTAATAAATGTTGGCCTCTGTCCAGAAGGAAATTTGCAAAGAAGGAAGGACGTCAGGAAGCAGAGAAAGAGAAACTAACAGGGTTGGTTTAATATTCTACCGATGCTTCTTTGTAATTCTTAATCATTTTGAACTCACTCCCACCTCAAGTGTAAGCAAATGTGTGGAAAATGGGTGGGGGAGGGATGGGGAGAAAATACCCAGGCATTTGACCTCCTCACTCTGCCAGTGTTTGCCTTCTCTCTGTAATCCCTTAACCCTATCCACAATGCATCTACCTTCTTATTACCATATCCTTATTCTCACTCCTCCATGCACAGTATAACTTTGAGCTCTTGACTGCCAAATCTGCTCCCTGGTTGGTAAATAAGGAAGATAAAGGCATTTAGGAAGTAATTTTCTCTCCTCACACAGTTTTGACTTTCAAAGTCTATTGTCTTGCAGTGAACATCAAAACAAAAATCCTATTTTAGAGATGAGAGGAAAATATTACCTTCTTTACTTTTACCTTCCTGGTGTAATGATCCCTTTAATTCCTAAGCATTGGCCTCTCAGCATTCCCTATCCCAGGAAAGATGGATGGTTCTGGCTCATTGGGGAAAAAGTCATGTTCTTTAGAAATATAGAATGGGATGATTAACTTTTCATACTTTCCCACGTCCTCAAATGTTGAAGAACATTCTTCCTTAGTGACCAGGACCACTTCATGGGTGTACAACCTGTGTAGTCACAAGGAACTTCACACTTAGAAGGACCCTATGCTTTTTATTTAAGTGCGACTATCACCATATTGAAATTCCTAATAATTTTTTAACAGGGGGCTCTGTAAATCATGTAGCTGGCCCTGCCTATGAGTTTGGGCCTTTAGAAAGACTATCCCATCAACAAAAACTCAAAGGTGTTTCACAATCTAGTGTTGCTAAATGTGGTGTGAGCCTACTTTGCCTTATTAACCAAGGGATTTTGAATTCTCTATTTCTACTATCCCATTTGCTCCCTTTCAGGCAGAAGCAAAAACTTTTTGTCAAGGTAAGATTTATTAACATGAGTACAAATCTCAAGTTTAGGGCAAACCTGGGTGGGACCAGGCCCCTCAGTAGCAGCAAATCCCAGGAGAGAAAGAATGGACCATGCTCAAGCACTCCCTCTGCTCAAGAACCCCATCCCACATCACAGAGAAAGCCCCATGATTCCGCCTGCCCACCCAGCACCCCTGCCTGAGAGGACAGAGATAGCAGAGGACCGACCCCTCCGTGTTCCAAGCAACACCAGTGTAAAAAGCAGGTGGGACGGGGGGGTCTCAGAACAGACAACGATGTTTGTTATCGATCCCAAATTACACATGTAGGACAGATCTTCCCAGTGACTGCACAGCTGACGTCCTGTATAAACAGCACGATCTTGTATTAGCCTAGGTAACAGCGTGTAAGACAAATATATTTCAATATGAGGGACAGACTAATTTTAACGCACATGAACATGAACTTACTTACCATCCAGTAAAGTTTCACGACATACTTTCCATAGCTATTGAATAAAGGCATGTGACCTTTCACAGCCTTGCACAGAGAATAGATGTGCTCCCAGGGCTTCCAGGTGAGAAGAGGAGGTTCCCCTGCATTCCCTTTAAAATAATTGTTCAAAGTAGCTCCATTGAATATCTTCCACACTGCATAGATTTCACTGATAATCCATCTCATCAGCTAGAGGCAAAAGTCACTAGTGTTAATCAATTGCTTTTCAGTTGTTGGTACTGTAATTTATGCAGGAAACCAGTCGAAAATCTACTTCCAATCTACTTTTTCACATTAAATTCTACATATAATGTGCTTCGCATTTTTATTTCTGACCTACAGAATAAAGTCATAGTTCTTGCCTTTGTTGTCAGGAAATATAGTCACAATACAAACTAAAAAGACTTAACATGAAACACACTTAACTAAGAGCTGTCTTCCAGAGTAAACTATCAGTGGTTTGACGTTGACCTCCTTTTGACATTGACCTTCATTTCAGCTCTGTGTGTGTGTGTGTGTGTGTGTGTGTGTGTGTGTGTGTGTGAGAGAGAGAGAGAGAGAGAGAGAGACAGAAAGAGAGAGATTGAATGCTTCTGAGAGCTGTGATGATTTTATTTTGGGATTAACTTTATATAAAGATTAAGCTACTCTTCCGTAAATGAGAAGTTTGAGAAGAAAATGATCTCTTCTATGTCAGTAGGATCAGCTAGACAAGGAACGCGATATGAGAGAGAATTAAAATTGCACACACATTTAAATATTCTCCAAGTCTCATATTTCATATGCCAATCTGTAGGTGCAGAAGTGCTCTAAGTAAAACTCCACTTGCAGAGTTTTCAACGGGCAGCAAGGTGCAGTGGGGAGTTGAGCTTCAGAGCAGAAACAGAGACCAGGATTTGAATTTTCTTTCAGTTCCTTCTGCTCTGGGGCATGTCATTACACCGTCTCTAAGTTGCAGTTTATGAAATGCAGTCTGTAAAATGCAGATTATGCTATCTATTTTTCAGCATATTATAGGGAATAGAAACAATGTATAAAAAAAATCTCTGGGTCACAGTGGGCGTTAAGTAAATACATTACCCTTAGTAGTATCGGATTTTCTGAAATAATCATCTCATGTTTAACTGCCTGGTTTATAAGAAGATTAAATACTTGAGACTAACCTTATAAGATTTATGTTTTCCTTAATTTACATTATCTAGGACATTTCTACAAGTTTAGTTTAGTTGAAAAAGAAAGGTAAATCCAGTATCTTCCTGTATGTATATCTGGGAATTTTGCTATAAAATATTTTATACTTCCTTAAAAAATGAAAAGCTGAAGTCTAATCATGCTTTGGATCATAAAATAACCATATTTTAGACTAAAATATAAAGTATAAAACAATTCAGAGATAACATTATACTAATCAGTACAACTTGGTTGAAGAAAGAAATGTTTTGACTTTAATATTGGTCAAGGTATTTAAAATAAGAAAGACAAAGTGTTTGAATCAATAATGACTATTAATTCTGACTGGGTCAGAATATTTTTCTGGAAGAAAATAATTTTTTAAAAATGCCCTGCTTCTGAAATAACCTCCTTAGGCGAGTGAAACAGGTCTGCCTCTGCTGGAGAAAACCCAGGGTGGAGAGCGGGAGGTGTTCAGGTGACATTTTCCCTGCATTAGCTAGTCAAACAACATCAGGACACCCTGACCTTCAGCACCCTGGAGAGCAAGTTCCAAGCGACTTCAAGTCAATTGCTAGGTATGTGGATCAAGAGGAGAAATGCCCAGATTGTGAGATCACAGCTACTGTGGGCCTATGGGCAGGAAAATAGGGGCACGGCAATGCTAACACTAACATTTTCCCACCATTTGCTCATTAAACTCAACTGAAGAGGCTTCTCTTCCTCTTTGAATGTCTGGTGTACAAAATACTGAGTTATACCAAAACTTAGAGGTGAGCAAGGGAGAAGTGGAATCGTCGGTCTGAGAATTGTTTTAAGCAGGTCTGGAAAGTATTCTGCAATCAGGCTTCAGTTAAGACTTCCCTACATACCTCACTGCAGAATAAATGTTCATTTGCTGAAAACAAGTCAAACAGGATTTCATTTTTCACAACTACTGGAGCCTGAAATTAAAAATACATGTAAAATAAGGTATTACTCCTTAGTAAAAGTAAAGGAAATGTAGCTGAATGAAATATAGTTTCATGTGATATGAACAAGTCAAACCTGATTTCATTTCTCCCAACCAGAGGAATTAAAAGAAAAAAAAAAAATAAAGCTCATTATTCCATAAGATAACCCTGTTAAAGCTACGGATGACATTCACTTAATAATGTGATGCCTATCACAGTATTTTCATATACAAATGAAATGTTGTAAGATATAATATATGCAGATGATCTCAGCAAGCATATATACACAATCTGAGAGTTTAAAAAATGACTTGAAATTTAAATTAACCTTTCAAGTTAAACCTGAAGCTTAGTTAACACATGCTAGCAGGAAAAATATCTTCATCCCTTTGATAAAAAATATTAGGTATGACAGCTTTTAAAAATCTTGCCCAATTTCAAATCCTCTTATCTTTTAAAAAAAATCATCTGATGGTCATTATTTAGTTGGTATATATCTAAAGATGCTTCTATGTATTTAGACCACTAAGGAACAAATGTAATAAGGAAAAATATAATTTGTAACAGTTTTTAAAAATTCTTTACAATTCACATCAAGCTTATATACTTAACATATCAAATTAACAGAAATACGGTTTTGATTAATAAAATAGATTTTCATGGAAACTAATGCTATCAACTACATCAATCACATGTATAACTAGCATCTTGAAAACTCAATAAAATATTTCTTTATGTCTGAGAAAAATTAACCCCAAACTACACTGAAGGCCTAAATTGAATCTAAGTTTATAATTTATGATCATAGTAAGTTACATATATATATATGTATTATATAAACTATTTTATACAAAAATATGTATTTTAAATTCTGGTTTGGCTAATTGCACTTCCAAAATGTCCATACTCTTCAGCAAGTACCAATGGACATTAAAATTGATTAGCTATAGATTAAATAAATATTGAATAACTAAAATTTGAGAAGAGGAACTTAATAGTTGCCTGCCAACATATATAAAAGAGAAACTGATGATGTGTAAAAGACAGCAAATATTAAGGTAGAAGTCTCTACAGAGGTCTCTATTCCTTATACCTGTAACTGAGACTCAAGCATACATCTTTGGACATCTTACATCTGTTCAATATAATCCTCAGTCAAGGATCTGATCCATCCACACCTGATTCTCAGAAATAAACAAATCTGATCACCCCTCAGTGGTCAGGTCTTGTTAACTTCCTCAGTTTACAGTCCATGTTGATTCTGATATCTTAAATCTAGGCTTTTAACGTTTTTCATAATGTGGCTTCTCTCTAACTTAAATCACGTCCTCTGTCTTCATCTTTGGCTTAGAGTAGAATATAGTAAATCTCACATAGAAAGGTCATTATTGTTTTGTTAAATTTTTGTTTAAGCTTTCTGTATGCCTACATTTAATGAGTTTCAACATAAAATGTATTTACTACCGTGGTTCTAGACATTAAAACTTGAAAAACATTATTCTAAGACTTTCCTAGTTAGCTAGACTTCCCGTTGTGGCTGTTCTGGTCCATACTCCAAGAGGAGTTTGAGCACAGGAACAAGAGAAAGAGTCAGTGCAGAACAGAGCTGTTGAGATAGGTGGCAACGTTTCGATAAATGTAGGGAGAAGTGTCGTCATCAGCAATGGATGAATTTACTTACAATACAAGGGCTATCTCTCAGAACTAAAGTATGTTAAAAAGAGAAAGAGATGGTGTATAACTTGTCTACTTACTCACATTTGAAACACTTTCACTTCAGGGAATTAATAACCTTTATTTGCAAGGAATGTAAACTCTACACCTCCATTGCACAGAGCCTGAATATTATTAATAATGCACTATTATTAAGTGCACTATATTAAGGCCATAGAATTTATATTCTTCATGCCAATATTATCTAACATTATAAGTAATTTAAAGGCATGGTTCATGTACATTTGATTTATTTAAAATATCTTATAAGCAGGCATTCAATAAATATTCTGTTGAAATATATCCTCTTATTTTCTCATTTTACTAAGTATCTTTGAATTTAGGATTATCTGACTTTCTCAGCTGGTAACAGTAATTGGAAATATGGTGGATAAATTGTATTTTCTTGCAATAGTAGCAGTGCTTATAAAGGCTAAAAATTCTAGGAATAAAATCACTGTGTGAAACTGAGATTCAATGGATTCCATAGTAAATGGAAGAATCAGCTCCTTCACAAGCATTTGGTTAGCACTAAATAACTATTTTAGCCTACTGGTTTTCCATGCATTAAATGAAAATGATAGGAGATCCATACAGGTAAAAAAGGAATCAGTGATAATTAGACCCTTGGAAACAGCAAATATATTCAAACTAACATAGCAGTTAAGAAGATAGACCAGTAGATCTAACGTTTTCATGTACGTAGTGCTATTTAAAAGGATGGTTTCTTTGGTGATGTCCCAGTCAATGTGATCCAAGTGGCTGGGCATGGCATCCAGAAATGAAGATGGCCCTTGGAAAATGCTTCAAGAACACCTGGAATGCAGAGAGCTAAGTGCAAATCTCCTGGGCTAGAAAATTAAAACTAATAAACACTAGAGTAAACAGAATTCACGCCGCATAATTTCCTGCTACGCAGCAGTAAAGGGAAAGTCTGTCGGTCAGAAATTAAGGAATAACTTCCCACACATTTTAGACTCTCCTTTGATATCATGTAGAGAAAAAGAAAACTCAAGACTCTAAACAAAATTTCAATATTCACTTGGGAGCCAGTACAAGACATATTAAACTATGCTAATGAACATTTATTTCTATTAAATCCTAAAAAGTAATTCCTTTTTCTTACTGAATACCGTGAGAAAAATGTACCCTACATGGTTTTAAAAGGATATTATAGCCCATAGTTAATATGTATTTTGTTCGATAATGAAAATCTTTCTTACCTTAGTAATTAAAAAATCCTGTGGACGTTTCCAGGAATAAATTTTCAGCGATGGTGGTAATTCAATCTTTCCTTCAGGGTCTTCAAAAAAATGCTATATAAAAATATATTAATATATTGAGGGTTTTTTTCTCCATTTGGTTCTATTAAAATGAAAGCAACTCAACCCTAATAAAAATTAGTAAGTGCATAGATTTGATCAATAAATACACATTTATAGAGCACTTTGTGTGTTTGCTCTCAGAGCTAGTTCATGGAGTATTTGCTGATTATTGAAGTTAATAATACTGTATTTAATGAACGAAACCTGGATTGCTGAGTGACATTTTACTGCAGAGGAAGTAGTCTAAGCGAGCATGAGCTGCTTTGGAGTGTGAGGTAGGTATGGTAGGGAACGATTTGGATGGACCAGATATGGACACGTTTTGCACTGAAAATGTTGTTGTTGTTTTTTGCTCGAGTAGAGAAGATTTAAAAATCATAAATATGATTGCATGCCAATGAAATTTGTACCTTGTATCTGACTTCCACATATTAATTTTTAAAATTAAACATGTTATTTTGAGATAATTATAAATTCACACCTCATAGTGTGAAATAATAAAGAGAGTTCCTGTGTTCTCTTTGATCAGTTTCTCCAGTGGTAAAATCTTCCAAAACCATAGTGCAATGTCACAACCAGGATATTGACATTGACACAGTCATGATATAGAACAGTTCCGGTAGTACAAGGATCCTTCCTAGGCCCTTTTATGTCCATGCCCACCCTCCAACCCCCTGACCACCTGCATAATCCCTACCTCCTGGCAATCATTAATCTGGTCTCTTTTTCATTAATTTTGTCATTTCAGTAATGTTATATGAGGGGCATCCGGTTGCCTCAGTCCGTTAAGCATCTGACTCTTGGTTTGGGCTTAGGACATGATCTCAAGGTCCTGAGATCAAGCCCTGCATTGGGCTCTGCACTCAGCGGGGAGTCTGCTTGAGATTCTCACTTCCTCTCCCTCTGCCCCTCCCCCTGCTCCCATGCACACAAGTGCTTGCTCTCTCTCTCAAATAAATAAATAAACAAATCTTCAAAAAAATGATGGTATATGAATGGAATCATATAGCATGCAACCTTGTGGATTGGCATTTTTCCCCTCTCTGCCTAATTCCTTGGATGTCCAATTCATTCAAGGTGATGCATGTATCAATAGTTTGTTCTTGTTTATTGTTGAGTAATATTTCATGATATGGATATCTGTTTGTTTACCATCCATCTACTGAAGGACATCTGGGCTGTTTCCAATTTGGGACTATTACTTATAAGGCTGCTATAAATTTTACAGGTTTTTATATGAACATAAATTTCTACTTCTCTGAAATAAATGTCCAAAAATGCTATTAATTTATTAACTTTTGAGCCTTTAGTATGGGTCAATTAGTGAGCTCTGGAGGAAGAATGATATCCAACTGTCTACTCTCGAATGCTAGCAGCAGAGTAAGTTAGACTTCAAGTAGCTACTCTGTAAAAGCTCTCACAGCTCCTAAGGTGGTTAGGCTGTGGGAGGGGTCCTTACAAAAAAAATGAAAAATGCTGGGACTACAAAAACAATGCTGTAGGAATATAAACTATCTGTATTGAAAAAAAGGAGCACTAAATTTCACCTGAGTTCATAGTGACAGGGGCAAGTAAATACCATTTTGTGATTTTTATGGTAATCATATTTTTATCCTAATGCTAGGGTGACCTGAGAAACGGGTTATATTCGAGGGTACTGCCTGAGCTTTACACAGTGTCTATGTGTGTCTGCAGCATATTTAAGATACTGGAATACTTTGAATGAAGACAAAGGCAATCCCAACATCTAGTCAAAATGTTCAAAGAATGAGTCCCTGAACAATAGACCGAAGTTTCCAATAGCCACACTAGACTTCTGAGGTTGCCTCATGTCATTTTTTTCCCTTACAAATATTAATTCAGTTATTTTAAAGTCCCCTGACAATTCCAAAATCAGAGTCATCTGTGGTTCTATTTCTATTATTTAATTTTTCCTCCTGTTTTTCAGCCACTTAGTCCTATTTCTTTTCATGTGCAGTAAACTTTGATTGTATGATATACGTTGCATATAAAAATGTATATGGGTGCTGAGTAATGATGTCTTCCTCCAGAGAGGAGGATTTTATTCCTTTCTGGCAGGCAAAGTACAAAATGAACTTGACCCCGTCAACACTAGGTCTCAGGATTTGGTAGGGCTGTTTGGTTTTCCTTTACTCACTACAGAATGCTACAGCCATGTTGGGGTACTAACTGAAAGGGTGGAGTGTCTGAGCCCCTTCACCTTGGTATACCCTAAATTCCAGTCTCTTGCCATAGCATCATGAAATATCTTCTCCGTTATTTAGCTTCCAAGCTGCTGCTTTTTACTCATTTGCTCAGCAGCAAAATCTTCACACGTATAGCTTAGGATATGGGTAAATATCTTGAAATAAAACTATATGGGAAATTTTCAGATTGTGATTCTGAAATTACCTCTGGGATTTGGGTTCAAGTTTTGGCTGCTCTTGCAGCCCCAGTCAGTATCATCTATCTCTTCAGCCCCGAGAAACTGGGATAAGCCCCAAGCCACTACTTTCTGCTTGGCCTTTCATTTTCATGCCTTGAATTATTAAATATCTTTGAGGAGAAAAAAAAAAGGTAAATGGGAGTTTATCATATCATAATCTGGTATGATTCCCTTTTCTCCATGTTCAGTTAATGGTAATCTTTCCATGTCATTTTGCCTTAAGTGTATTTCTTATTTCTTATATCCACCTTACAATGCTTCATTAAATATATCTCAATTTGGTTCACCCATCATGTCTTTTTGTTGCTGTCACTTAGCTGAAGAAATGAGACCTGACTCTGGATTATCTGATGCTGATTTCCTGATCACTAGCCTCACATCTAAAGAAGAGTCTTTCTATAAAATTCCAAGGCTACTTGCTATAGTTGGATGCTTAAGGTAATTGATCCTGGTAAGATATGGATGTTGCAAATGCAACATGCTGGGGGTGTCCACCACTCACTTTCGTGAGGGACTGTCGCTTCCCGAGCCATGAATGCTGAGGTTGTAGAACAGAACTGGGAGTGGGAAGCAAGATTGTATCCCAGATGGTGCCTTTGTGCTGTTGTAAGAACCAGGGTTTGACCTGCCGCTCTCCTGCCTTATAAAGGTGGCAGAGGCAGAATGGAGTGTTGGCTAAGGTTCTGAAGTGTCATTCTCCATTGGAATAGTCCCGATTCACCACAGGAGAAGGGCTGGAGCTGCCCTAGTCATGCAGTTTTATACAGCTCCATAATCCAAGGGCCATAGAATCAATGTTGGGGTCTGATGTTCAGCTAGCAGCATTCCTATATGTTGCCCCCAAATGAAATGGGCATCAAGTAACCAGCACACATGTTACTGCTCTAGTCTCAGTGGTTTTCCTCCAATAAATGTTCTTCCAACAGATTCGCCCTTGTTTCAATAACATTGATAAGTTCCAGAATTTGATGCCTAAGCTCCCAGAGATCTGCAGGATTTTTTCATCATCATCTGATAAAGGCTTACTTGCACTGCAACTAAAATGTTACAGTTTATATCTTATTTCCTATTTCAAAGTTTTCAGGCACTTCTGCTCTTCTCCTCCCTCTTGTTCCTTCACATTTGGGAATGACTCATCTTTAGATCTTTTCTAGAGCGCCATGCTTACCTGACGATTTGTATAGTCTATCTTCCTGATGTAAATTCACACACAACCACATTAGTTGTAAATTTCTGTTAAAAATATGTAGAATATGACCATTTTCATTTGAACCCAGAGAGTTCAAAAGCCCTATGAATCTAAAAGTTCCACAATCATCCTAGGTATGGTGCAAAGAATGTATTCCCTCGTGCATTCCTAATCTGAAATTGTTCACATACTAACAGAATCAGCAATTAGTTGCATTTATTATCTTTTGTGAACAAATTACTGTAATGAATCATGCAGTTTATAATTCTGCATTTTGTGAGCAAAATATAATTACTAATAAGTACCATTCCGGAGTTCTCTATGTAAATAAAGACCCCAGAGTTCAGCCCAGTCATTCCGGCAATCTTGTTTGTGTTTCCAAACTGCATTGTGTTCTATAAACATTTTTGTTAAATGAATTGCTACATCAAATAAATGGGTCATATTTATTTTTTAATTTTTTTAAAGATTTTATTTATTTATTTGAGAGAGTGAGGGAGAGGGAGAGAGAGAGAGAGCATGCGCTCACTAGCACACCAGAAGGGGGAGCAGCAGGCAGAAGGAGAAGCAGGCTCCCCACTGAGCAGGGAGATAGATGTGGGACTCCATCTGAGGACCCTGGGATCCTGACCTGAGCTGATGGCAGACACTTAACCCACTAAACCACCCAGATGCCCCAAATGGGTCATATGCAACCCAGACTCACATCCTCAACAAAGAAGTCTTTAGAAATAGAGTAAACATGTTTAAATAGGCAGAAGAACCTAAGATAATATGGTTGGGAAATGTAGGAACACCATTCTCAGCTCCAATCCCAGGGGCACATCATGTTTCAATGGTCATAAATAAACAAATAGTACCAGAGATCTTTACCCAAATATCTTGAGGGGGAATATTAGGAGAGATTCAACACTTATAATAACATCTTTAAAAAAAAAAAAAATCTCCTATCATCCCCAGATCACAGCTCACCGGCCTGCTGGGGCTTTCATTCTCTAAACCACTCTGTCTAAATGCTTGGTTCCCAACCCTGTCCAAAATCTACTATCTAAACTGTTCTATCAATGTCCCCTTTATTTCATTACGTCACTTTGATCATGTCTCTCCTTTCACTTACTCAAATGTGATTAGCAAAGCCCAGATCTAAGACTTGGAAGGCTTGGAAAGACAGGCAAGATGGACGGAGGCAGGTGGACAAAATCAAAATTTCTCTTTTGAAGGGAGTCTCTGGAGAAGAATGAGCACTCTTCCATGTTAACAAATCTTATTCTATTATACAATTTAAGACTAAGAGGAATTCTAGTCACACACGAGCAGACTTACAAACACAGGGCTTTTTCCTGTCTTGTCTTTTTCTTTTCCACCTTTGCCTGCGTCCCACTTCTCCGCGTTTATGTCAGCCTCACTCCATTCTGGCCAGATTGGGAATTTCCCCTTCTTCTGCTCCACGGAACTAGGTTGCACACTACCGCCCAAGTAGTACTGCCTAGAGACAGAGCAGGGGGTGGGGTAGTTTTAAGGTAAAATATCAGATTCATCACATGGCATAAATGTAATGAACTTGTCAGCAGTCACATTAAAGACATTTTTCGATAGCCTTACCCTGTAGCCAGACAGCTTCCACAGGTTAGGGTTCAAAAAACCTAAAATATCCAAAGAGATTATTCCACAAACAAATTTTGAGCCTCAGGCCCTACTTACTAATGCAGGACATTGAACATAAACATAAAAAATGCCATGAAGGGGAATATTTATATCAAATTCACACTTAAACCTTTACACATATAATATTAATGGCTTTTTAAAGATCAGTACAAACAAAATTTTGATTTTTCCCAGTATAAGAGTGCTATATGATCATTATTTTAAAATAAAATTTTTTAAAATTAGGTAAGTAAGAAAGACATGCCCACTCCATTCTAGAAACCACATTGTTAACAACTGTCCATTCTTTCAGACTAATGTGCAAGGATATACATTTCTTCTTCAAAAATCACATCATTCAGCACATTCTCTTTATAGACTGTTTCTTTTCATTTATCAGTGTATTGCAAATAGTTCCTATATCAATGAGAATTTATCTAAATACATATTTAATGATTGCATACTGTTCCATTGTATAAATACACTTCCTTTGGTTTAAGTTTCTATATTTAAAAATTTGAAGGTTTTGATTTAAAATTTTTTTCACTATTATATATTTTTAAGATTTTTTTTTTTTTGACACAGAGAGAGAGAGAGAGAGAGAGCAAACACAAGCAGGGGGAGAGGCAGATGGAGAGGGAGAAGCAGGCACCCCACCTGAGCAGTAAGCCAAACATGGGGCTCAATCCCAGGACCCCAGAACCATGATCTGAGCTGAAGGCAGACTCTTAACCAACTGAACCACCGAGGGGCCCCTTTTTTCACTATTATAAACAAGATTTTGGTGGCTTTCCTTGCTGCCAAATCTTTGCATACATTATTAATTCCTTTCTTAGGATAGATTTTAATAAGAGGACTTACAGTACCCAAATATATGCATATTTAAAGTTTGTGATATATTTTCACTAATTATCTACAGAGAAGTTGAACTTGTTTTATACACTCGTTATTAACATATTACAATTTTATCTCTAAACCTTGACTTTTACCTTTTCTTTATTATTATAAGTTTTAAAGTCTAAAGCACATGTCTTGTTCAATTTTTCAAGTTTTAACTATGAGTGACTGGAAGCCTGCTCTAGACTCTGGGATAAACAACGAACAAACCAGACTAAAATCTGTCCCCTTATAGAGTTCATATTCTAGTGGGTGAAGACATAAAATCCCAGCATGAATTAAGTACAATATATAGTATATTAGAAAGTGAAAAATGCTAGGGGGGGAATATAAAATAGGAAGGGGGAGCTGAAGAGTTAAGGTACACAATTTTTAATACAGTGGTCAAGGAAAGCACTCCATAATAGGGTAATAGTTAAGTCAATAGTGAAAGAAAATAAAGGATTGAGCTGTGTGGATCTGTGGAAAGACTGTTCTGGAAACAGGAAATGGCAAGTACAAACAAGGAGGCAGAGTCTTTCAGGCGCAGGGAGCATCCTGGCTTATTTGAAAAATAAAGCTATCAGTGGGGCTGAGCGAAAGAACAAGGAGATAATTTCAGAGCGGTAACAGGAGATTCAGAGATTATAGATGTGATCTAAGCCAAAGGAAGGGCATTGCTTTCCCTAAGTGAGAAGGGAAGCCAAAGGAGAGTTTGGAGCAGGAAATTTTGTAATCACTCACTCTTGCTGCTGTGTTGAGAAAAGGCCAAAGGAAACGAGAGAGAACGTAGAAGGTGCTGAAATAACAGGTGAGAGCTAACGGTGATTTGGACCAGGTTGCTCACAGTAGAGGCAACAAGAGAGAGTCCCCTGTTTTTAAGACAAAGCCAATAGATTGACTCGGTGTTTCCTGCAAGACAGAAGACTAGGGGATTGGGCCAAACTGAGGTAAGGAGCAAGGCAGCGTTTCACTTCTGAATGAGCTGTGTTTTCAATGTGTATCGCACGTTTGCGGATATGTTGAAGAGTTAGCTACGCACGGGATTCTGAGGCTTTGGAGAAGGAATTCGTCCAAAAGTGAAAATGTGAGCCATCAGCATAGATAATATTTAAAGTCTTAAGACTGGATTAAATCACCAAGAAAATGACCACACCTAAGGAACAGACCCTCCCAGGAAGGCTATTCAAAACACCTGAGCGTTGACCAATCCTCAAAGTCTCTAATTATGCCAGACATTATTGACTTTACGCAGTGGGGTCAGGGGTATGCGGTCCTCAGGGTAGGTCAGGGACTCAGGGTGGGAGGCGGAAATGTCTGGGGCTCAGGGTTATTGGTAAGGTTATCATTAAGGCTACTCAACAATCAATATTAAAATATTTCAATATTCTAACTATCAATACAGCTGTATACCTGCCCATACTCCACATGAAAAGTCAGAAAGAGTAGGAAGAAAACTGAGAAAAGCAGTCTGTGAGTGTGGTAGACAGAATAATGCATCCTCCCCCACCCCCACCCCCATATATCCACACCCTAATCTCCAGAGCTGGGGGGTGTGTAACCTTGCACGACAAGAGAGGGTTTGTAGACAACTTTAGATGAGATGGGAGGTTATCCTGGGTTTTCTGCATGGGTTCAATGTAGTTGTAAGTGTTCTCAAAAGTGGAAGAAGGAGGCAGAAGTGGTCAGAGGGAGATTTGACTCTGGAAGAATGAATAGAAAAATGCAAAACTGCTGGTTCTGAAGACAGAAGGAGGAGGCCACATGCCCAAAAGAGCGAGCAGCTTCGAGAAGCTGAAAAAGGTAAGGAAATGGATTCTCTGTGTGAGCCTCTAGAGAGAAATGCAGCCCTGCTGGTACCTTCACCTTAGCGCCCTGAGACCCATTTTGGACTTTGGACCTCGAGAATTGCACGATAACGGTTTTGTACTGTTTAAGCCACTAAGTTTGTGGTATTCTTTATAGCAGCCTTAAGAAACAGTGACAGGAATAAAACAGTAGAGG
This sequence comes from Ailuropoda melanoleuca, assembly GCF_002007445.2. NCBI lineage: Eukaryota > Metazoa > Chordata > Mammalia > Carnivora > Ursidae > Ailuropoda > Ailuropoda melanoleuca. Next base: position 91,151,297 of record NC_048227.1, on the reverse strand, counting down.
GTTACGCCTTGGAAGTCAAGTAAAACATCTTTTTAAGTAAGAGAATGCGCAGCAGATCCAAATGCTGCTAATAGAGCAACAGAATGAAACATGAACCAATTGAAGAGGGAAATTGCCCAGAGCAGGCTCCAGAAGATGGAAAGTTACTAACAATAAGCTAGAGATAACCAGAAGCCCTACTGGGAGCAAGAGATAACCAGTGGTTTCTGCTTCTGTAAACAGGCTTCCCGCCACAGGCTCCCTGCACTACTGTTCCCGCCTAAAGCAGCCCCCACTCCCCCAGTTTAAACCCACCTACCAGCAGTCAGCATAGCCCTTGGAACATGACTGCCTGCAGTCCTCTATAAAAGCCCTGTAACCCCGTTGCCCAGGGCCCAGAATTTCGAGCACAAGCTCATCTGGGTCCGCAGGCATAAAATAAATCCGAGTTCTCCTACTTGTCCGAGTGTCACTTGGTCTCTCGCCGGTCGGATTCTTATTTTTCCACAACAAAATAAATGTTGAATTTAGCAACAAGAATGTGAAAGATCTCTCTCAAATTTCACCTTTCTGGGGCTGAGGGTGGGAGGGACTTTCTAGAGCACCTATCTATTATAGCAACCTTTCTGCATCCTTTTGTATTGCCTCATTTTTAGAGCACTTGGCAGTTCTCTCACTAATCCTTCAGTGCTTGTGTGTTTCCACAGGCAGACTTTGTAAATTTCACAGGGGAAGGATCAGTGGGTTTTTGTTCACTCACTCTATCTCCAGCAATTGAAACAGTGCCTGGATAACATAGGAAATCTGTCTCCCTGTCTCTCTGTCACCTATTTACAAGAAATAATAGAATGAATGTCTTCACGTACTACTTTTAGAACTATTTCAAGGTTTGGGGCTGCCTGGGTGGCTCAGTCATTAAGCGTTTGCCTTCAGATCAGGTCATGATCCCAGGGTCCTGGGATCCAGCCCCATAACTGGCTCCAGGCTCCTGGCTCAGAGGAGAGCCTGCTTCTCCCTCTCCCTCTGCCTGCTGCGCCCCCTGCCTGTGCTTGCTCCTTTTTCAAATAAATAAATAAAATCTTTAAAAGAAAAAAAAGAATGATTTCAAGGTTTTATGTATAGGTAGAGATTGGTCAGACGGCTCACCAGTCCTGTTTCCCATTTCCTACATCTCCCAATCCTTTGCAATTTGGCTGGTACTTTGTGGTGGTATTTTGGACAATAGCATGTAGGGGGATGTGTTGTATGCTACCTCTAGGCTCATAAAACATCCTATGAGATACTTGTCAGCATGCTCAACCCTTCAGAGAAGATCTTAGGGAATGGTAATTGATGGGGTTTTGGAATATAGGTGAGGTTCAGTGGGGTAAGGTCCGGAGCTGATGACCAAGAAAGAAGTCTTGAGACATCTTTGATCCAAAATGGTGGTTTTATTAAAGCTCGGGGACAGAACCCATGGGCAGAATGAGCTGCTGCTCTGGGGGTTGTGAGGGGTGGCTGATTATATACTTGGGAGTTGGGGGACATAAGGAAGAGGGAGGTTTCAAAAAGATTTTCATATGTTAAAGAAGACACTCGGGATACCTGAGGCCTTGCCATTGTCAAGTTCCGGTTGTTTTGCCCTCTAGCAAGGCATGAACATGAAGACAGTTGGGAGATTCCTGGGCTAACATTACACTCTGCCTGCTTCAAGTATCTGTCAATGGGCTGCAGGTTATAAGGACATTTAATTGTATCTACATTTCCTTCTGGAAGCTAGGTTATTGATAGGAATCTTTTGTTCTTGTAGATCGCTAAGACATTTGTAAACTGAGGGAGACTCATGTCTTGCAGGATTGTGATCTCTATAAGTTAAGTCTATATAAGTCTATATTTTGTTTTCCTTTCCTTAGCTTTAGGGCAGCCAGGAGTGCGTGAGGAATGTCACATATATCCCACGGGGCGGGGCGGTGGGGGGGGCGTGTCAGCTCCTGCTTTGTCCTCAGTTTGCCTTCTGTTCCCTCATCAGTAATGCCCCTAGATGGAAGGAGCCAAAAATCCTAATTTAGCTCATGCAAAGCCACTACTAAACTCCTGATCTTACTCTAGTATAAATGAGAAATATCCTTTGTTGTGTGGGGGTTGTGTGATATTGTAGCTAGCATTGGTTGTTGACAAATATAAAGGGTATAATTCTTTTTTTAGGGTTTGGATTTCTTCTTTTATATCTTTAATCATTGTAAACATACACATGATAAATTACTTATAGATTATTTTTCTACTATCTTAAATCTTTGACACATGATTCTTTTTTGTTCTTGGGATTTCTGCTTTTTTTTTTTAATATTCTTGTGTTTAGGACAATTTTATTATGAGCCATCCTTATTAGGGTTTTCTTTTCCACTAGTCCCCTTTCTCCAAGGCAATCTTATATTGAAAGAATGTTTTTTCAATGTTAATATGGAATTTTCTTCTTTCAGAGATCCCAAATAAAGAAGCCATCCAGGAACTCAGGTATTTTTTTTTTTAAAGATTTTATTTATTTATTTGAGAGAGAGAGAGAGCACAGAGGCGGAGGGAGAAGCAGACTCCCCGCTGAGCAGGGAGCCAGATGTGGGGCTTGATCCCAGGACCCTGGGATCATGATCTGAGCTTAAGACAAATGCTTAACCAACTGAGCCACCCAGGCAACCCCCCATAGGTATCTTAAAATCAGATCTCAAATCTACATAAGTCTCAATTCTAAGGTTTCCATTTCTCAAGGAAGATTTATTTTATTTTTCAGCCAGACACTAAGCTTAGAAAAGCTAACTTTCTTATAATCTAAGATTATAAAGCAGATTTTCTTACCTCTTTAAAAAGAATTAAACTTTTGGAAAGTTGTGCCTTTATCCAAGGTTGGAGCACTCCCTTTCCTCATTTGTCCTGTGTATGTTTAAACAAGAGTCTACTTTCCTAAGACTGCTAAACCTTCCCTAGGGAGCTACAGTCTCAGTGCAGAATTAAAACATTCTGATTTTCAGTTCCCTCCCCATTTCTGGATCCTGAAGATTTTTATTTCTTTACGCAGGCATTGTAGGTATTATTTTTGTTTATCTTATCTACTATCTTGCTGGAAAAGAAAATCTAAGAATATATCCATTGTAAAGGAGTATTTCTAAGCAGCATGTGAGAAAAGATGACAGAAAGATGACTAGAATAGCTTTCAGGAAGAAAGGGAAATTTTTCCTAATATTAATAGAAAAATCAAGACATAAAATAGTACATTACCATACCTGTTTTATTGAGGGTTGGTACAACTGTAGAGATAAAAAGAAATCTGTGACTTTGTAGCCATCAAAATCATGATAAAATTTAACTCATTCAGGAAACGCAGTCTCTTAAAAGCTGTTTTTGTAAGGGGAAGATCTAATTTCTTAAAAAAAAAAGGCTCTGCTAAGATTATGATTTGCTCTCCTCTTCATTCTGTCAAGGGTAAGTAAATGTTCTGGCTCCTCCCTAAAGCTATTAAGCTTTATCGCTAATTGGCCTACTTTCTTTGTAACATGTCAAATTTGATTCTATCTATACTGAAGAGCACTTTAAAAAGAATCTCATTTGAGGTATCTTATACCAGCCCAATAGCTCACCTATGCTGTTACACACACAATATAAACAATAGTCAAATATAGCCCAGCGTCAAATATACTGTGGACTTCAAAAGATCATGCTCCAATATGTTGCTTTCGAAACTGTTAGCACAGTATGCCTTTGACGTTCACTGCCAGAAGGCACCCAGGGCTATAGTACAGCTGAGACCCTTGAGCCCTCAAAGCACATTATTCCTGCTCTCATCAATTCTGAGAACAAGCTAATCTTTAAACACAGAAGTAGCTCAGGACTTTTGAAGACTCAGGTACTGGTAATACTGAGAAATAAATGTTGCCAAATTCTAGAAAACTCATATGTGCAAAGAAATCAAACGTGACGCACTAAAATATCAGGGGGGCGCCCAGAGTTATGTTATTCGCATAACAATATACCCAAGTACTAGCAAATGATTCAATCCATTAAAATTACAAGTTGTATAAAAGTTTTGGAAGAAACAGGCTTCATGAATGAGCAAGTGGCTAGAGTTACTCATGAGCTCCTAGCTTTGAACTAAAGCTTGTATAACTCTCCCTATAGTTTATGGCATAACAAGCAATGGGCCACTTTCCTGTGATTTTATGAGGAAATAGGTTGGCTAAAAGAGAAAAAAAAATGGGAATGGGGGGGTGGCCTTCTACCACAATGGGTGGAAAAGCCTTCAACCTCCTAATGTTAAGACTTGGGTGGGGGCAGGGTCATATAAAAATGCACCCACTCATCAGAAAGCATTCTGGTTTTATATTGGAACAGTGCACTAGAGACCCTCTACTGGTCCCTTCATCGTTTAGTAACTAAATTGTGGCTAGGTCGTGGGGTTTTCAGAGAGGTCAGAGCTCAAAAAGAGAGAGAGATTCCTCAGAAACCTCAAAGAAGCAGCTATTTGCCAACTGACAAGGAAGTATTTCAATATTGTATACCTGTCCTGTCCTTTTCAGTGGTGTATCACAATTGGTTGTCACAATGGGTAGGGAGTGACAGGAAAGCCATCCAAACCACATAGCAAAGAAAAGTATCCATGAGTTTAAAATATCTACAAAATATGAACTGAAAAACTAACATTAAAAAGGAAAAAACGAAATTTAAAATTACAAAGGACAGTCAGTAAATAAATTAAAAAAAAAAAAAGAAAAGAACAGAAATCACACCCAAGAAAAGAGATAATGTAGCAAACTTAAAAGGTATTTAAACGTTTAGAATTACTGAAAAGATAAAGGAGGGGAAGTTTTGCTTTGCAACAAGCACAGAAAGGTATCAAGCAAACAAACAAAAACCAAGATCAATATGAACAAAGAGATATTGACTGGAAATTTTTAGCAAAGACAACTTCAGCTGTTGAAAGAATAGACTAAATAAAGCCAAAGAAAGGAGAGGACTAGTGATTTAGAAGGTAGACTTTTTAAAATCAAGTGTCTGAAACAGACTCTTAACTACAGAGAGCAAATTGATGGTTACCAGAGGGGAGTTGCGGGGGTGGGGTGGGGGGTGGTAAATAGGTGATGGGGATTAAGGAGTGCACTTGCTGTGATGAGCACAGGGTGACTTACAGAAGTGTGGGATCACTATACTGTACGCCTGAAACTAACATTACACTGCATGTTAACCAAATGGAATTCAAGTAAAAGCTTAAAAAATAAAATAAAATCAAGTGTTTGCATAAAGAGATAGAAAATGTGAACTAAGCAAGAGAATAGATTGAAAAACTCCAGAGTATGCCTAAAAGAAGGCCCAGACAGATAAAATAGTTAAAATGGGGGTGGGGAGAAATATCTGGAAATATGACTGCTGAAAAATCTACAGAATTAATGGAAGATGTGTCTTCAGATGGAAAAAAATACATCAAGCAATAGCATAGGATAAATGGAAGATCAGGGGATGGAAATCTGCATCTAGATATATCAACTAAAATCGTAGATAAATGATGAAAATGAAAATCTATCTACATAAAGAAATGACAAATGACCTAAATATAAAAACTACCAAATTGACAGCAATAACAGTCATGGTAAAGGAAGGAAGTGATATCGTCAAAGCTGAGGTAAAGTAGCTGTCAATCTTGAAATTAAGATCCAATTATTTAAGGGGCGCCTGGGTGGCTCAGTCGTAATGTCTGCCTTCGGCTCAGGGCATGATCCCTGGTCCCTGGGATCGAGCCCCGCATCGGGCTCCATGTTCCACTGGAAGCCTGCTTCTTCCTCTCCCACTTACCCTGTTTGTGTTCCCTCTCCCACTGGCTGCCTCTCTCTCTCTGTCAAATAAATAAAATCTTAAAAAAAAAAAAATCCAATTATTTAAAAGTGAGGTAGAAACATTTATCTTAAATTATATAAAAACATTTAAAATTGTGAGTTTACCATAATAGATTCCTATAAAAATATTTACTGAAGGATTTATCTCCAGAAAACAGGAAATGAACCCGGATTGAAAGTGTGGGCTACAAGTAGCAATGGTAAACAAATGAGTCAATACAACATTTTGGTAAAATTCTAAAAAGTATTTCCTACTAACAAATAATGATAACAATAACTTCGTGTTTTTAAAAGCTATCAAAAATAAATGAGACGGGAGAGGGAGCTCTGATGGACGCCTACTATGCCTGTTTTTTCTTTAGGAATAATGCTGAGTCACTGTAGACTATATAGGAAAGTATTTGAAGATAAATCTGTTTTAAAAAATAAGGATTGTCTTAGTCAGTTTGGGCTGCTATAACATAATACCATGGACCGTGTGACTTATAAACAACAGAAATTTATTCTTCATGGTTCTGGAGCCCAGAAGTCTGACATCAATGTGCCAGCATGGTCAAGTTCTAATGAGAGATGGCCTCTGGGTTGCAGATGGCCAAGTCCTCATTGTGTCCTCACATGGTGGAAAGAGAGCTAGATAGCTCTCTGTCTTCTTCTTCTCCTTCTTCTCCTTCTTCTCCTTCTTCTCCTTCTTCTTTTTCTTTTTCCCAAAGATCTACTTATTTATTTGAGAGAGAACATGCACAAATGGAGGGATGGGCAGAGGGAGAGCAAGATTCTTCAAGCAGACTCCCCACTGAGCGCTCGATCCCACAACCCATGAGATCATGACCTAAGCCAAAACCAAGAGCTAGATTCTTAACCGACTGAGCCACCCAGTTGCCCCTGCCTCTGTCTTCTTCTTAAAAGGATGCTAATCCCACTCATGAGAGCATCACACTCACAGACGTCATTACCTCTCAAATGCCCCGTGTCCAACACCATTACATTTGGATTAGAGTTTCAATACACAAATTTTAGGGTCAACAAACATTCAGTCCATTGCAAAGATACTTCAAGAAATAAAATATAGGGGCGCCTGGGTGGCACAGCAGTTAAGCGTCTGCCTTCGGCTCAGGGCGTGATCCCTGCGTTACGGGATCGAGCCCCACATCAGGCTCCTCCGCTATGAGCCTGCTTCTTCCTCTCCCACTCCCCCTGCTTGTGTTCTCTCTCGCTGGCTGTCTCTATCTCTGTCGAATAAATAAATAAAATCTTAAAAAAAAAAAAAAGAAAGAAAATATAAAACTCCCAAACTGAGAAAGAACAGAAAGAGTGGACTTGGCATTAGGGAACAACTCAGTGTAAACTCTGTCTTAGGTAGACAGGAAATTGAGAAGGCAGAATTCTTTAAGTACAGATCAAATCAACCAATCTGTCTGGAGACTAAGACATTTTAGAAAGATACTGTTTCAGAATGAGAAAGGAATCCCGCTCAACCAACAGTTCACTTATTTATAACTAACATTTATTGAACACCTGCTCTGTGACAAGCACTGTGCTAGATGATAGGGTTACAGACTCATAAATAAATGTCTCTGCTCTTGAGTTTATTTTAGAATTCAAGCAGGTAAACAGATGATGTCAGTATAATGTGGGACATGCAGAGATGGAAGCATTCACAGATGGCATTGTGCCCAATGTAAGGCAATTAGGAAAAACCTCTTGTGCTGAATAGCATCAGAACTGTTTTGAAAGACAACGAGAAATTTTCCAGGTTGTAAAAGCAGAAAAAGCATCAGTAAGAAAAAATAATAGCATAAGAGACAGTACAGAGGCAAGAAACAGCAGAGTGGGTGCAGAGAACTATGAGCTTTTCAGCACCACATGAGAATATAGTATAAAGCAGTGGGGAAATTAGGGTGGAAAGAAATACAAGGTAAGCAGGCAGGGATCTCCCCACTGAAGGCCTTGCTAATGAGCTTGGCCCTTATTTTCTAGATAGTGTTGACTTTGCCCATTGTACAGAGATGAACATTTTATTCTTAGATATACATTATGTAACATTTACCCAAAATGGACCATCGGTTTAAAATAGGAAGCTTGAGACACCTTAAAGTTTCAATACAACTCAAAAATGAGCACAAAGATAATAATTATGAAAATGTGATTAAGGATAATCCTCATCACATATGTAAGTTGCATTCTTTTAATTAAAATTCTTATAACAAGATGTCTCTACTATGTCAAAAACCAATATTTAAGAAGATAATATATACTGGCAATTACATATAATTTGGGATTTCACTTTAAGGGAAAGAATTATATCCATACTTGCAATATATTATTTGTGAATATATATCTGTAAATACTGCTTCAAACCCTCCCATCTTAATATTTAGAAATAAAATGTAAAATTTAGGTAATAAACCTAAGAGATATCATGTTCATTTCAGTTGCAATAACAGGGACTGAATTTATCCTCCCACCTAAGGCAACCAAAAACCTGAGCAAAACACATGAAATGGGTTTTCAAGACAGACATCAGCTGATGAAGGATGGTGATCTGAAAAGATAGGAAACAAATGAGGTGAGCCCTATAATTGCCTCAGCTTACGATTGTGAGAGAGTTTGGGGCTGCATTACAGAAAGAGGTCATCCAGGCATATTTCAACAGATTCCTTGAGTGGAGGAGCAGGAGGTAAGAGCCTGGGGGAGACCAAAGCAGCTAGAGTTTGCAGGACAGAGACAAGAACAGAGAGCTTCACAGAAAGAACTGTGGAGATCTTCAGAGGGTTACCCATCCCATATATATTTTAGTATATATTTGTGCAAAAAACATTTCTTGCAAAAAACAAAATCACTGGTATTTTAATAGGAATTGCATTTAATCTGTAGGTTGCTTTGGGTAGTAATGACATTAAAATGTCATTAAGTCTTTCAATCCATGAACATGAGATGTGTTTCCATTTTTTTATGCCTTTAATTTCTTTCAATAATGTTGTGTAATTTTCATTGTAAAAGTCTTTCACCTCCTTGGTTAAGTTAGTTCCTAAGTATTTTATTCTTCTTGGTGCTATTGCAAATATTGTTTTCGTCATTTTCTTTTCAGATCGTTCATTATTCACATATAGAGATCTGACAGGTTTTTGTGTGTTGTGAACTTCATATCCTGCTACTTTATTTATTAATTCTAACAGGTTTATTGTGGACTCTTTAGCATTTTCTACATGTAAGATCATATCATCTGCAAATAGACAATTCTACTTTCTCCTTTACAATTTGGATTACTTTTCTTTTCTTGCCTAATTGCTCTGGCTAGAACTTCTAGTCCTATGTTGAACAGAAATAGTGAAGGTGAGCACACTTGTCTTATTCCTTATCCTAGGAGAAATGCTTTCAGCCTTTCATCATTAAGTATGATATCCTCCATGGGCTTTTCATATATGGTTTTATTATGTTGAGGTACTTTCCTTCTATTCCTAGTTTGCTGAGTGCTTTTATCATGAAAGGGTATTGAATTTTGTCAAATGCTTTTTCCAAATTAATTGAGATAATTATGTAGGTTTTACCTTTATTCTGTTTATTTGGTGTATCATATTGATTTATTTTCATATGTCAAACCATCCTTGCAGTCCAGGAATAAATCCCACTTGGTTGTGGTGTATATTCTTTTTACTACATTGCTGAATTCTGTTTGCAATGATTTTGTTGACAATTTTTGCCTCAATGTCTGTAAAAGATTTTGGTCTCTATCTGGCTTTGTTATCAGGATAATGCTGGCCTTAAAACATGAATTAGGAAATGTTCCCTTCTTTTCAATTTTGTAAAAGTTTGGGAAGGATTGATATTAATTCTTCTTTCAGTGTTTGGTGGAATTCATCAGTACAGCCATCAGGTCCAAAGCCTTTCATTTTGAGAGATATTGATATTTGATTAACTCATTAAATTTCCTTACTAGTTCTAAGCTTATTTAGATTTTCTGGTTTTTTCCCATGAATTATTCTGGTAGGTTTTGCATTTCTAGGAATTTGTCTACTTCATCTGGGTTATCTAATTTGTTGGCATACAGTTGTTCATAGTACTCTTGTAATTCTTTTTATTTATATAGAATTAGTAGTGATGACCCCACTTTCATTTCTGATTGTAGTCATTTGAGTTTTCCCTCTTGTTTTCTTATTCCACCTAGCTAAACATTTGTCAATTTTGTTGATCTTTTCAAAGAACCAATTTTTGGCTTACTGATTTTATTTATTGCTTTTCTATTTCATTTATTTATGCTCTAATCTTTATGATTCCTTTCCTTCTACTTACTTTGGGTTTTGTGGATGATAACAATGGGACTAGCCCTGTGTGAATCCTCCAATCTTTTGGGGTACTTTCTTCTTTGACCTTGGATAGTTTCTCATGCACATGAGAGTTTTTTTAAAAAATGATTGAAATACCTGAAATGAAATACCTGAAATGAAACTAAAATATTTGAGAAAAAAATACTGAAGATTAATGAACTTAAAAAGATAGCAATAGAGGGGCGCCTGGGTGGCAGAGTAGTTAAGCATCTGCCTTCACCTCGGGTGTGATCCCGGCGTTCTGGAATCAAGCCCCACATCCAGCTCCTCTGCTGTGAGCCTGCTTCTTCCTCTCCCACTCCCCCTGCTTGTGTTCCCTCTCTCACTGGCTGTCTCTGTCAAATAAATAAATAAAATCTTAAAAAAAAAAAGATAACAATAGAAGTAACACAAAATGAAACATAAAGAAGAATTAAAACTGAACAGAGCATCAGTGAATTCTAGGACAATTTCAAACAATCTGTGTCCTCAAAGGAGGGACTGGAGGAAGAAAAAAAATATTTGAAGAAATCAAGGTCAAAATTTTTAAGTTTCAATGCAAACTACAAATCCACAAGTTCAAGAATTTCAATTAACCCCAAACTCAAGAAACATAAAGAATATTATGCTTAGGCACAACATAAGCAAATGACTCAAAAGTTGTGTTTTTTAAAAAAATCCTAATAGCTGGAGGGAAAAAAAGACACATATTACATGCAGAAGAACAAAGAAAAGGGAAAAACAGCAAATTTCTCTTAAAAACAATGCAAGTGAATGGGGAATATCTTTTAAAAGTTAAAAGGAAAAAACCTGTCAAGCTAGAATTCTACACCTAGCAAAAATATTTCTAAAAAGTGAAAGTGACATAAACACTTTTTTCCTGACATAAAGAACCAGAAACATTCATCAGCAGTATATCCTTAGCACAATAAAAAAAATGAGAGGGCCTTTAAGTAAAAGAAAAAAAATGATACCAGATGGAAAAACAATAAGGCTGCAGAAGATGCAGTATATAGAACATTATCCAATATGGAACAGTATCCATTAAAATTGACCTAATTGACATTTATAAAACATTTCATCACAACAGGATGCACATTCTTTTCAAGAATGCGCATTATATTTATGAAGGTAGACCACAATCTAAGACATAGAATGTCTCAATAAATTTAAAAGAATTCAAATTATAAAAAGTATCTTCCCTGACCAATGGAATTACACTAGGAATCACTAAGAAAAAAATCTGGAAAATTCTAAGATATTTTGAATTTAAACCAAACACATGATTAGCCAATATGTTAAAAAAGAAATCAAAAAGCAAGTTAGAAAGTATTTGAACTGAATAAAAATGAAGAAAACATTGAAATTTATAGGATGCTACTAAAGCATTTCATAAAGGAGAATTGATAGCACAAAATCCCTATATTAGGAAAAAGTCATAGTCTCCATATACTCGGTTTCTATCTTACTTAAACTGGTAAAATCTAAAGTAAATAAAGCAAGGAAGTTAAGATTAGATCAGATCAATAGAAACAGAAAGATATAAACTAAGAATAACTCACTAAAGAAGTGATAGGTTGGATTGGAGATACTGAATACCCCTGGGTCTATTAAAGAAAGTTAATTTATCATTAAAAACTTCCCTACGAAGAAAAGTCCAGGTTCAAATGGGTTTCCTCTTGAAGTCTACTAAATGCTAAAGGAAGAAATAATACCAATTCTACACTACCTGCTAGCAACAACATGGAAGAATATGAAAATAAAATAAATATAATGAATGAAAGAAACCATACAAAAGGTATACATGATTTCGTGTATATAAAACTCAAGGAAAATTAAAACTAACCTATAGTGACAGAACACAAAAGAGTGGTTGCCCAGGGACTGGGGTGAGGAAGGGATAGAAGGTAGGTATCGCCAAGAAATCATGGAAACATTTTTTTTTAATTTTTTTTAAAGATTTTATTTATTTATTCGACAGAGATAGAGACAGCCAGCGAGAGAGGGAACACAAGCAGGGGGAGTGGGAGAGGAAGAAGCAGGCTCATAGCGGAGGAGCCTGATGTGGGGCTCGATCCCATAACGCCGGGATCACCCCCTGAGCCGAAGGCAGACGCTTAACCGCTGTGCCACCCAGGAGCCCCATGGAAACATTTTTTAATGGTAAATCTGTTGATTGTTTTAATCATGGTGATGTTTTCATGTGTGCAAATGTACTTCAGAACTTATCAAAACATATCCTTTAAATACATGGATTTACTGTGTGTCAGATTTACATCAATAAACCTGCTTTTAGGGGCGAGTGGGTGGCTCAGATGGTTAAGTGTCTGCCTTTGGCTCAGGTCACCATCCAGGGTCTTGAATTCAGCCCCACTGGGCTCCCTGCTCAGTGGGGAATCTGTTTCTCCCTCTTTCTCTGCCCCTTCCCACATGTGCTCTCTCCTCTCTCTCCCAAATAAATAAATAAAATCTTTTTTAAAAATTAAAAAAATAAAGTTGTTTTTAAAAAAGAAAGAAAAAGAGGAGTGCCTGGGTGTCTCAGTGCGTTAAGTGCCCAACTCTTGATCTCAGCTTAGGTCTTGATCCCAGAAATAAAAAGAAAACAAGCCTGGGGATTATAAAATGCAAATTAAGGAAATTCCAAATAACATACTGTGATAGCAATGTTATCTGTTCCTAGAGTCATAACACATAGTAAAATTAAATCCACATTGTATTATATGTTTGATTACTGAGTCTTATGCAATAAAATACATTTTATCTACATATTTTGTCTTTCATGTATGCCTATTCCTGGTAAATTAAATACCCTAACTAATTTGGAATTGGGAAGAAGTCAAAACTATCTTTATATATAATGAAAGTAGTTCATAACTGTATTAAAATGTATTTTATAATCTAATTACTAATAAAGCATGATTGAAATAACTTTTTAAAACGTAAAAACACATTAAATCACATACCTTGTAAAGATGACAAAATGATTTTTTAAAAATTCTTAAATTAATTAAGAAGAGTAAATAATACAATAGAAAATGTGTAAGAGTTGAAAACCTTTAAAGAAAAGTTTAGCTGGTACAAAGTCATTAGAGACTTTTAAGCAAAAAAAAAAAAAAAAAGGAAAAAATCAGAAGCTGATTAACATATACACAGTCCTATATGGGCTTTAATTAGATTATTTTCACTGTAGGGATTAAAACTTCAGTAAAATGAGGGTCTGGAATTTTGCCATTGTTTTCTTCAAGCATGCTGTTCAGAGTAAAGACAGGATTTTATTCATAGTGGGAGGCAGTTTACTTGTCCACTGTGCAATCAGCATGCCTTCTTAAATAGTGTCAGCTAATACCCAGAAGGAATTAGAATATGAACAGATTTACACAATTGACTCAATTTGGGTTGGGGCATCCTGAGCTGTAGTCTTCTGAAACCTCAAACATGTAAGGAAACAAACTGCAATCTTAGAAAAAATGCAATTAAAAATAGTTAAAGCTGGGCTTTTGTGCTGACCTTTTATTCTCCTGGTTTTATTAAAATTATTTAATTAGACTTAATTTTAAAAGTTCAACATTTATCTATTTTTTTCAATACATTGTGCTTGAGTAAATACAAAGATGGGTAAGACTCAGTTTCTGTTCTCCAATAACTTAAAATTAGTAGGAATCAATACACACAGTAAGAAAACTGCAAAAGGCAAAAGTGAAAGGATTTGAAAAAAGTTAAAAACCAAGTGCTTTTATCAACACAGAAGGGGGGGAAATGGTTTCCAACCTAGCAAATCAATGATGGCTGCAAGGAAAAGCAGGTCTCAAGATATTCATAGAATGGCAGGGGTAGGCGGAAAGCAACTCCAAGCAGAGAAAAGAGAATGGGGAAAGGCACAAAGGTAGAAAAGTGGAAGAATGTCCACCGTATGTTAGTGCTTGGTTGGTAACAGAGACTAGGAGCGAATCAGAGCTGGCTATGGCCCTGCCAACTAGCTCACGTGCTCTCTCTCTCTCTTTTCCTTCCTCCCTTCCTTCTTTCTTCCTCTTGTAAAGCAGGAACATCCTACTAGGGCAATAGTGTGTTAAGAAGATTACTAACAGTAGTGCATATCAAGAAGACTGGAAAGAGACTGAAGAAAGCAAGGAAGTTGGAATGCTTTCTCAGTGGTTCCACCCGGAGTGAAGAAAAGGCCCAAACAAGAAAATGACAGGGAAGAAAAGGAAGGCTGAGCCAGGCTAGAGAAGAAATTTGAAGGTGAAATCAAAAGAACATAGAGACCAACTTGATGCCATGGAAGGACAGGGCAAAGTCAACTATGACTGAACTTTGGAGTCGGATTGTCAGCAAAGATGGTAATAAGATTCTTTAAAATGAACTACATGGGAAATACACACATTTGGGAGAAAAAAGTGACCTCGATTTTGGACATATTTCACTTGGAGCGGGAGAGAACATCCAGGTGGATTTGTGTACTTGAACTTAATTACATGATAAGGACCACAGATGCTAATTTAGTCCACTTTAATCGGGAATGACTGTTTTGGGTGATCAACAGGGAGGTAAGAGGGTCAATGAGAGGAGAGGTGAGTAAGGCCACTGCAGAACGACTTAATTGGGGTGGAGGGGGCAGAAGAAAGAAACCAAGGCAGGTAGGCCAGAGAGAAAAGACACCTCCGGGAAAGGGCAAGAGAGGTGAGATTGAGCTGGAGGGCCACCTGCTCCCTCCCGTGAGGCCGCTGCACCCTCTGCAGAGACAGGAGGAGCTGGGAGAGCAGAGGAGGAAGCTGTGTCTGTTTCTCCCCCATCCGGTCCTGAATCAAAGTACACAGGCCACTAGGATCCTGCCATTTCCCAGGATCTGACACCCTCCAGCAGCTAGGCTGGTATTTCTAAAGAGCAAGCACAAAACATGTTTTGTTTTGTTTTGTTTTACTGCAACTCCAGGTAGTTTCCTCATGACCTCGTTCTTTGTCGATGGTGCAAACCAGTCCTAAATTCCTCCTAGACTTTGACCCCAGGTGAAGCAAACAGGGGCGAATCCATTCATTATAATAGTGTGTAGAAAGGGCAGGGTTGGCAGTGTGTGTAGTACACCCTTCACCTTTGACCTTGACCTTACCTGGTTAAACTCTCACTGTTTCTGGCTCATACCTGGGACCAAAGCAAACAAAACAGCTCAGAGTTCCTGCTTCCTCTCCTTTCGCCTCTGTATCTACAAGGTTTTATGAGCTGGAGACTTTCTTACTAATTTATAACTAACCTTGATATATTTCCTCCCCTCAGATTCAGTAGATAGCTTCTCTGAATACCTTCCTAAGCTGTTCTACTCAGAAACAAATGCTGTAGAAGGTCTGAAGACGAAGAGAACAGAGAAGCCCTGAGCTGACCTGGCCTCTGAGAGTCTCCAATGGAGGCTGTGGATGGCAGCCACACACCCCGAAGAAATGAGGGTAGAAAGGGCACACTGATTTTTTAAGAACTACAAATGGAGTAATAATATATGTAATTCTGATATTCATCCTATCCGAAGGATGGCAGAAAAATAATTACAAAATATTTGGACCACTGCATTTTTTTTTGACACCAGCAAAAAAAAAAAACAACAAAAAAGCCATTCAAAATAGAAATACATGTTTGCTTTAAACATGTAGCATATATAAATTCAGCCTTACAAATTAGCAGAGTTGAAGCCCCAGAACTTGGCATTAATTAGCCTGGACCTATTTGGGGAAGGAATGTTAACATAATTTCAAAGCGCCTACTTGGATATTTCTTATGACAACATATGCATATCCTCTTTGTTGAGGGTGAAAGTGATAGTGATATTTCTATCCAATCTTTCACATTACACAAAACATATCAAATTATACAACTCATGTCAAAGACTTATTTTTAATCTGTCTTAGATGCACTTTTTAGTCAATTTGTCTCACACCAAGTAGTATAATCAGTTTATAGAATATTTAATCCCTTGAATTAAATAACCTGTGACCTGGAAATGTCAAAGAAAGATTAAAGTCGATTAAAATATTTTGAAATAATCACTTTTGATAAAAGCAATATTAGTTTGCACACCTAGAAGCATTAGCAACAATGCTGCTAGCTTCAAAGTACACATCAGATGCTGTTTTTAGAGAACAATGAAATACAAATTCCATGAGTTTATAAACTTAAATCTTCTGAAGGTAATTTCTACTTCTCTAATAATGTTATTAAGTCAACTTTAGAGGGAACCATATACTAAACAAACTAAAAGTTGGTGGTGATTTAAAAAAAAAATAGATTTCACTGCCAGAGATGATTCTTAAAACACGTCAAATCTTAATAAATTCTTAAGTGCTCAGATTAGGTTTATTTTAAAGGGAGAACCGATGGCACACATCTCTCCTCTCCCTCACAGAGCCCTCATTTTAGGAATCTCAGGATGTCTCTCATCTAATCCCATGCCAGCATATGGCTCCCTCCATTATTTCCGACAACTACCCCTGACCAATATGGCATCACCGTATACTTCCTAGTTACTTCTGTAACTAGGGGAATCTTAGGGGATTTTTTTTCCCTCCCAGATCACATATTCCTAGAAAGAAGTTACCATGTTTCACAATTCCTTGTCCTCTCAGACCTACCAGTGACTTGGGCGTGAGAAGTACTCACTGAGAAGTTGAGAAATGGACATAAAAAATAAGCTTTCCTCTAGGGAAGCTCCTGTCACAGGAGCTGACCTTCTAAATTTGTTAACCTTAGTTGTTGGGGTCCACAGAGTTCATCTGGGAAAATCATAAAGTTCAGTGTGAGCCCTGGGGTGTTTCGTCCTCTGCTAGCTCTCCTACCTCTGCCTTCCTCTGTGGAGTTCGAGGACTGGACATGGCGCTCAAGGACTGGACATGGCGCTATAGGGCACCTTCCCACTCTCTTATGGGGGAATTTCTTTCCTGATCGCTGAAGGTGGAGGAACATATTATCTACCAACAACTATGGAATGTTTTCATTTAATCTGCTCTCCCTCTTGAATCTCTGATAACCAAGAACCCACTTAATTTGATCCTCAGTAAGATATTTATTCTTCTATTTTATATTGCTTTTATAACACTGATCACAAATCAGCTTTTGCAATAGTCCTGTTTTCAAATTTTCATATGGACTGATATGTTGTTCTTTTTTGAGAAGTCTACAAAATTTAGACGTGCATTTCAGTCAGTAAGGATAGATTATTGGGCATTATGAAATAGATTTCATTCTGTTTTGGAAAGAGAGTTAATGATATTCCATCATCAATAAGAATCTAGGAGGTTGCATAATTCTTGTTAGTTGAACAGGTTATATGTTTGTTTGAGCTTGGTTTGAATGTGGTTTTGGAAGTGAAACAAAATTTTGTCGATTATAAACACCAAATTGTGTCTCTATCTCAAACTGCCCATTAAAGTTCCAAATAGTTTGGTGTTTAAAAGTGCAAGCTTTAACACTTCTAATAACCACTAATACTTAAAATGTATACTTTCCTTTCTTTCTTTTAAGTTAGCCATGATCTACATAAAGGCTTTTATTTATTACTTCCAAGAAAATCGAAGTTTTGACTTGGTGTCACTACAAATCCTTCTAATAGCATCTAACTAATGAAAGTATCTTTGCCATGCCTATTAGTTTCAAATTGATTAAGTTAGATGGGTCTCTAATTTCTAATTATCATTAGATTGATAATAAAAGTTATAATTTGTGACAGTTGTTATGACAATTATCGTTCTTGAGAATAGAATTTTTAAAAAGATAACTTCTACTAGAAAAATGAATTAAATCCAAGTGTTAAATACTTAGTTGTAACAAAATCCCCTCACCCATTGTGGGCACAGTGGAGTTTTTTTTAAAAATCCAATGAAGTCATGGAAGTTTAGAGCTGGAGGGAAAAATAAAGCAGAGAAGGGGGAAGGAGGGTGTAGGATAGGGAGCAATTTTAATTAGGTGGTTCTTCATTTAAAGAAGAAAAACAGTGAATGTCGGAATAGAAAAATGACATGTCCAATGTCACAAAAAATTAGTGCCAGAATGAACCCTATAACAGAGATTCCATCCTTCCTGAGACAGGAAAATACACCAAATGATAGTAGGTGAATCTCATGTAAAGACTGACAACTCTGTTACCTGGCATGACTTTTCTTGGTGATTCAAAGTCACATTGATATGTGAATTTGGTCAGAGTTAGACCTAGATAACTCTGCTTTCTCAGTTGTAACATCTCAGTTTTTGTACTCTGCCATCAGCAGATCAGATTAGAAAGGGAGGGAGAACCAGGCTTTCCAAATCAGAAGGAATGGAAACTATGCTAGGTCAGTAAACTCATTTAATCAACAGGAGGAAACGCTAGTATTAGCCACCATGCTAGCCAAAAGCCAGACATGGTGTTTGCCCCCATTAGGACACAAAATTTTAGGGAATAAAAGAGGTGTGCTGGAGATTGCTATTTCAAGATACTTTCTCTCATTTCCATGTCTAAGACCATGTTAGAGTTGGTTGCATTTATTGGAAGTATAACCACAAGGTATAATAAAATTATATAGAAAAGCTTGCTATAAATGTCCCAGCCTATTTCAAATGACAGGGCATTGGAGGGCAGACTTGATTTATAATAAACTTCACATTTTATCATATAATGCCACAGCAAATCTCATGATGTTTAATGCTCAATAGATAATTTCTAGCAAAGCCTAGATTTTGTATAACTATTTACCTTTACTCTTCTATTTTCATAAATAGATACATACAGTTTTATTGCTATAATTCAATTCAGATATTTTCTGGAAGAACTAAACATGTTAGAAATAACATTATCATCTCAAAAAGAAATGGGAAGTACTGGTGAGGAAAGAGTTAACATCTTACCAGCAAGCGCCTTGTCTCTCTCATGTGACACAACCATCACTGGCCCAGGCCATGTACTGTGTGATTTATGGTATCTGGTTTGATCAATTTTTTTTGTTTTTTTTCCCATGGGGGTTAACAGTCTCATCTCTTTTGGGATATAAACTCTTTAAAGTCAAAGATTTTCCCCAAAGCTCCTTAAGAGCCGTGAGCCTTCAACATGCATTAGTTATAACCATCATTGACTAAGGTGGTTTTTATTTTTTTTTTTGCTATATTCAAAAATTCTTTTGCAATCCTGTTATAATCTCTTATTCAAACACTGTCATGCATTCATTAAATAAGCATTTTTGTCTGCTATGTCCAATCCAGGAATCACTCGCAGTACTAAGGAGTCAATAGTGTATAAAATAGAAAAAGAAAGAGCTCTGTCTTTACGGAACTTGCATTCTATAAAGAAGATATGTAAATAAACATAGTTTTTTAAAAAGTAAAATATATAGTATGGTAAATGAATAAAAATTTCAAAGAAAAATAAAACAGCAAAAGAAAATAGGGAAGTTTTTTGTTTTGTTTTGTTTTGGCTTTAGCAAGAAAGTGGGGGTCGTGATTTTAAACCTGTTGGCCAAAGAAGCTGACACAAGAAAATGACATTTAGGTACACACCTAAAGGGGGTGAGGGATAAAACCATATAAAAATCTGGAGGGAAGAACTTTCCAGCAGCTGAAATAGCAAGGGCAAAGGCCCTG
Organism: Ailuropoda melanoleuca; assembly: GCF_002007445.2. Taxonomy (NCBI): domain Eukaryota; kingdom Metazoa; phylum Chordata; class Mammalia; order Carnivora; family Ursidae; genus Ailuropoda; species Ailuropoda melanoleuca. Next base: position 91,131,571 of record NC_048227.1, on the reverse strand, counting down.
AGGTAGGAACAACACAGGGGTGTTCCAGGGAGTGGAGAGGCGACTAGTATATGAACAAGGGAGTGGTAAAGTCAGAAAAGTAATAAGGGTCTGATCCTATAGGGCCTTGTAAGACTTGGACCTAGAAGAATGGAAGTCATGAGTAAATGTCAAAATGACCTGACTTACAAGATCTTGTTAAAATCATTTATGTATGTAATATAGTACCTGAAGCTTCAGTTAATAAAATGACTGGGTATCTGCCAGGTAGCTGGAAGCTTGCTTATGAGTGCAGACAGAACTGGAGACTAGAGAATCAGGAACATGGGGATGCATGGAGGAAAGGAGATACGTTAGTAACACGAACTATATATTTATATAGTTCTAACTTTTTAAAACCATTTTACTACTGATGTCACCTGATAGAAGTTCTTTTGTTGTTGGAAGGGGGCCGATAGAAACTAGGGAATAGCCATTAAGCATTGAGGTCAAAGTTCTCTTTCAGTCTATCTCTATCTCTCTGTCATTATCGGGGCCAGCAAGATGTGACCCTAACTGGACATCCTTTGATCTATGCCTCTTTCTTCAGGCAGCTGCACCCAGGATGTGCGTGGATGGGCTATGAAGGAGAGGAGGGGCGGGAAGGGCAGCTGGGCCGCTGAGGGAGGGAAACGGGCGATCAGGGCAGGCAAAGGAAGGAATGGGAGCAAGAATCTCCCAGGGAAGACAGAGAAGCTGCGAGGAGGAGGCCAGTCCCACTCCAGTCCTGGCCGACCTTGCTGCAGGGAAACAGCCCCAGGACGAGTGGTAAGGCCAAGGGATAGGCCAGGGGTGTGGGGCGGGCAGGCAGAGGTCCCTTACTCTTTAGATTTATCCGATCCATGCGCCGAGTTGATACGATGCACCTCTTTCTTTCTGGTTTGTTTGGAGGCCATGGTAGAAGCGGACCCGGGACCCGGGACCCGGGACCCAAGCGGGGACTGAGCTCTGAGCGAGGAGCTGGCTCCGGGACGAGCACCGCGTCGGCTGTTGCCAGGAGACGGCGGCCGCGCGGCAGCAGCAAAGCTCCAGGTCCCCGCGGCCCTAGCTCTGCGGCTCCGCGGCGGCGAGTGGGGACGCGCTCAGGTCTCCACATCCAGGTGGCCTAAGGGTTGGGTATCTGGGAAGGAACCCGGGGGGCCCGGGCACGGATTTGACGGTAGGGTCGGTGGGCAACTCTGACAAACTCTACCGGGTCCACTCTACCTGGCTTTGCTTTTCGGAACCACAGACATACTCTTCTCTCTTGGATTTTCAGTTATTTGAAGAGGGTTTATTATGCGATGTCGCCTCTCCCCAGGTCTTCTCTCCGCTGAACAAGTTCTTTCGGTTGTAACTAAGGAGACATTATGGACGCTCTGAATTTGCTAATGACTTGAAAAGGCGGGTCCAGAAGAACAGAGTGGGTGCAGGGGGATCCCTGCAGGGAAGGCTAGATCATGACACCCTTAGTTGAATTGACAGCTCAAATGTCAGCAAGAATAAGGCAGATAATGTGAATGAAGGAAGCCCAGCAATGCTTAGACCGGAAACACTTTAAAACTTATTTTAACAAACCAAAATATTGTGTGGGCCAAAAACGACTTCACTATAGTTAGATTTGACCACGCACAGACCTGAGGTTTAGAACCCCTATCACGCTCCTTGGCAGCTCCCATGAGCCTAGAAATAATTAACTATCTTTAAATAATCCCTTCTCCTCTCGGGATTGGGCGTTGCTTAGAGGCCCACCTCGGCAGGGGAAAACCAGCCTCCTATTACGCAGATCTCTGAACTCTTTGGACAAATAAATGCCCAGCCCTCTGCACTCGGCATAGCCTTTGCTTGGCAGATGGCCCCAATCTTGTTGCTATTGGGGGTTACACGGATGACAACTGACAGCAACTTCACTGTATTTCTCTACGCAAGATTACTAACTGCAGAGTCTGTAGTGTTAATGTTGTGGTTGAAAAAGTGCCCTACAAACATCTCCTGTATACGTGAAGACAATAAAGACATCCTGAGGGCTCTGCCTCATTTATCCCAAGATTGAAATTTCCAGAGAACTCTCCTGAATGAAAATACAGGACCAAACTTTGAGAAAATATTATTTAATACCAAATCTTATCAAAGTAATTAAATGCATAGCCAGAAGCATATACAAAGACTATTGGGTAAAAACAGCACAATTTTAAGCGATCAACCCACAAACGGGTGAGTTTCACCTTGAGCCAAGGCCATCCCTGACGTCATTGCTAATGGTTCCAAGATGCCAAGATCCTTAGAAAAGAAAAGTCTTAGATATCAAGTAATCTTCAGCCCACCCATATTTTCTTGATGAAACCCCCCGGACCAAGAGAAGTGTCTTGCCAGAAGTTTCAGAGCTACTAGTGTAGCCTGGATTAGAGGCATTAGAGGGAGGAGCACTGGTTTAAGCCAAACCTATCACTACTCCCACTCAGAGACTGCTGTCTCATCTGTTAAATTAGGACAAAAGGGAGTTGGCAGAAGGATGAGGAGTTGACATAAGGATGAAATGAGATAATAAAAAAATTTTTTTGGAAAATATCAAGTGCTTATTGATTCTTAGTCCAGTGTTCTTTCTCCTTTATTATGCTATGTATGCAGCATGCATAAACAGAATTTCTCTTCTTTCTGGAACTAAACTCTGGTCAGGCCATGATTCTAAGACGCAGCTATGCTCCCCTATAAGATGGTGATCGCGGTCAGTGCCATTGTGAAATATCCGTACTCATTGTGATTTATTACATTCCTGCTGCATGCATGGCTCAGGGAGGGGTGCTAGCTGCTTAGGGCATAGCATAGGCCTTAGAGGGAAACATGAATTTTAATACTGACTCCTATTAGTTGAGTACCGTGGGTAGGTGATTTGTACCCTCTGAATTCCAATTTCTTCAGTTCTGAAAAGGGAAAGCTAATACTCAGCTCAGATGTTGTGTTCGGGACATCATAAGCACTCAAATAATGATAGCTAATTTCATATTTCACAGGTAGAGAAACTGAAGCGCGGAGAGGTGAAGAGAGTTGCCTGACCTGGGGTAGGGGGTAGGGCAGGCTGAGCCAGGCTCCACGGCCTTTGCTATCTGCAACACTCCAGGCTAACCAGCCTTGCTGCAATCTTTCGGAGTCACAAATCCAGATGATTGCCCTGCAACTCGGCTTATGGATTTCCACGTTCTTCGACTGTTTAATGACTTTGAAAGGCTGAAAAACAGGGCGTATATGTTATTACCCACAGTGAAGCCTCGCTCCAATGTGTGCTTACCCTCTGAGGAAGAGTTATTTGGCTTCAGGCAGCAGTAACGCTACCAGGCTCCACAGGGGAGTTGTTAGAAATACTCACTTCCCCATGCCCGCAGACCCAGAACAGGCAGGGCTCTGTCTTTGGACGGCTTGGAGATCTGCTGAAATGGGGAAGTAAACTTTGGTAACCACTTCTCCACCCACCACTGGGAGTCCCGGGTGACTGGAACTGGGTGGGGTCGGGCAGAGAGGGGGGCAGCATTCCTGTCCCTTAAAGACTTAGCTCTGGGCGGCTGCAGACACATGATCCCATAGCCAGAGGCAGTGACATGACATCCCTGGTGCTGCTCGGACACATCTCTGCAGTTAGGGCAGTTGTCAGTGGCCTAGAATTTAAGCAATCAGACAAGAAGGTGTAAATTCGACACGTTCTGCTTCTGGTTCAGGTGAATGGTCCTTTCAAATTCTGTCCTTCGATTGTCATTCTTCTGTAACACTGACCTCATTTTCCTTGATTTGGCACAGAGCTTTATGTGTCTTAAAATTCTTACAATACTCTGCCTTATTTTTATCCTTCCTTATGCCCTGGCCTTTCTGACATACTAGCCTCCACGAGAGCATGACCTGTTCAAGTGCTACTCTTCCACCAAATTCAGTTCAAAGTCGCAAGCCCCCTCACCATCTCATAATCAGAGCTCACACTTACTGAGAACTCGCTGTATGCTTGGCACTCTACGAAGCTCTTTTCCTGCATTAACTCACGTAATTCATATAAACACCCTAGGAATTTGTTAATATTACAAGCTCTTTTTTGTGTAAACAAGGAAACAGGCCGAAAGATTAAATTAAATTACTGTCAGGCAGGATTCTCGCCCACGCAGTCTGTGCCAGACTGATGCTTTTTCACGATCACATTAATCAGCCTCAGGCTCAGTGATCACAGCCCTATGAGGTATACAATCAGCCCATTTTATAGAGAAGAAAAGTGAGCTTTTGGCCAAAGTCCAAAGCACAGAGGGAGTGGAGCCATAATGTAGATGCGAGCAGTCTGGCTTCAGAACGTGCACTGTTACAACATTTTGTATTGTATTGTATCATATTGTATTTCTTTATTGTGGTAAGAACACTTAATACAAGATATTAATGTATTCCTGAATGTGCAATACAGTATTGTTCGTTGTAGACACAGTGTTGTACAGCAGTTCTCTAGAACTTACTCATTACCTGTGGTCACTCTTCAGCCTTCTGCTACCCTGCCTCCTTCAAACAGAGGGAATACAGAGGAATGGTTACCCTATGTCATGGCAAATATTATCAAAAATTGCTACGTAGATTCAGTTTTGTCTCCTAATGTTCTGTCTCTCCAGAGCTCACTAGTAATGGAGGATTTGAATCTTGCACATATGAAGCCAATGTCTCTGCCTGAGATAGTCTCATTAGTCTGGATAGATAGACATTAACTTAATTATCTTTGAGAGGAAATTCTGAGTAGGGATTCTTTAAAAAATGGGAAAATAAGGAAATAAGATATTTTCATGATAGTAGCTGAGAAATCATTTCTACTCTGATTAGTTGTTTAAATACAAAGCAATGGTTTTCCTGAGTGTAATAAAACACTTCATGGGGTTGCCCAGGAACCTGAAATTGTGCAATGTTGCAGTCGCCCCTGCGTGGGTGCACTTGTACTAATCCAGATCCCCCTTCTGGACAGAGGCATTCACTACCCTCTGAGAGGAGGCTAAGTCAGCCCAGGATCATGGCTTCTCCTGGGCAGCTGCCTGCATCTCATTAGTGTGTGTAAGAGAGGGCATATAACCACAGCACCTCCGAAAGGTTCTTCTCTCCAGAGCTCCCTCATTACAGGGGGAGACTTCGGTCACAACGGCACTGCACTTTATCTTCTGCCCGATCCTGCTTGCCTTCCATACAGAGATATTACCCAAAACACTCACTAATAAACATCGTGCATGCAAATCTCGGAGTGTTAGAGTTCATTTCCCGAAAACAGGCCCAGAACAGTTGATCTCAGGCATGATTCTAGGAAGCAACCTCTCAAAGGAGAGTTAGAAAGGTTTCAGCTCCCAAACAAAAGGCAGTAACAGCAAGTGCATTTACCTTCTCATGTTCAATAACTAATACACTGAATGAGATAGATGAAGACCTTGCCAATGAAAAGCAGTGTTCCCCCAAGAGGTAGAAAACAAAAAAGACAGGCTTTATAATTGTCCTAGCTTACTGTGAGGCTCTGACACAGTGTGGGCAACACTGGCAGAGCCCGATGGTGCCCCTGATTTGTGGAGACAAAGCTGGAATCCAGGGAAGCTTTGTGGCTAAAGTTCCAGCACAAAGTATGTGGAGGAGTGAGCTGTATGGAGAGGAGAACCTTGGAGGGCAAGCCCTCAGTGTCTGTCTGAGTGCCAATCTGCACAAGCACTGGAAGAAATGTCCCAAGGCCACAGAAGAAACAGGAGACAATTGCAAGGAGCAACTTTCTCTGAGTTCACATGGGACCTGTTCTCATCGGCATGACTGGAGACACCTCATAATTCACAGGGAATGGGCCATAGCATTTTGCCTCAGTAGGGGTGAGAATTTCACTCTCTACTAATACTTGATTGTCTTATATAACAAACCTTAAATGCAGAACCTGAAATGATCACACTACGTCCATGTAAGTTAACAACTTCCCTGAATAAATCTTCAGAATGTACATAGGAATACAAAAAAAAACTAGCACCCAACAGGTAAAATTCAAAATGCCTGGTATCCAATAACAATTACCAGGCATGAAAAGAAGCATGAAAATATGTCCCATTAAAAGGAGAAAAAAACCAACCAATTGAAAAAGAACCAGAAAAAAATGGATGATGGAATTAGGACATTAAAATAGTTATTATAATTGTGTGCCATGTGTCCAAAAAGCTAGCAGGGAAATTGAATATGTTAAGTTTGACGTAAGAACATCTAAAACTGCAAATATTTAAAAAATTGAAAACAAATATGGAATGGGATTGATGGCAGATTAGATACTGCAGAAGAACAGGTTAGTGAGTTTGAAGACACAGCAATAGAAACAATCCAAAATGAAACACAGAGGAAAACGACTTGAAGAAGAAGGAGGAAGAGGAGGAGAGGAGGAGAGGAGGAGGAGGAAGAGGAAGGCATCAGGAAGCTGTGAAACAACCTCAAAGAGACTAATATATGTGCGGTTGGAATCCCTGAATGGGTAAGGAGGGCGGGCAAGTGGGAGAAGAAAATACAGAAAAACTTAAATGGAAAAATAATGATTGAAAATTTTCCAAATTTTGTGAAATCCATAAAGTCCAAGAACTCAATAAACCCAAAACCCAATAAATGTGAAAATATCTGTACCCAGGGACATCTTGATCAGATTGATTAAAAACACAATTAAAGGGAAGATTGCAATTTGGAAATTGGGAGCTGACCAGCAGGTAAGGAGAAGCCCATCACAGGTGACAGATGGAACATCAACAGCCCAACGTGGGTTTGCAGTACAACTGTGGTAAACTAGAACAGGGAGTTTGTGGAAGAAAATGCACCAACAGGTATTTCTCAGGCCTATGAGAGGTTCAGGAAATAGTTATTAAAAGAACTAAAAAACTGGAAGGCTGTTGCCATCTTAAAATATGAAATACAATTATAATATAATATAAATGTTTTAATATACCCATCTATTGAATTGTCACCTATGTCATTTCTGGGTCAATTTCTGTTGATTTAATTTTCCCCCTCTTCATGGTATCTATTTTCCTCCTTATTTGTTACATTTTTTTATTAAATACAAGGCATCATGAATTTTACCTTGTAGGCTACTGGAACCATATACTATAAATACTAATATTTGTTTCTTCTGTAACTTTACAATTGTGTTTGTCTAAATGTTTAGTTTACTTGGAGATTTAATTTTATGCATTGGGTATTTCTAAGTAGATGAATAAGATTCAGTTTCTTCTCCTGAAGGACTCATAACCTTGTGGAACAAACAGAAACCAGAACAAATCTATACAAAATGATGCAATGAGTTCTATAGGAAAGATGTGAGGCAGGCACAATGGAAGCCCCAAGCGCAGATATCCAAGGGGATGTCCTCAGCAATGGGTGACTGGGAACAAGCATTTAATGAAAGTCAGTGACACGTGGGCATGGGCACAGCAGAGATACATGGTGACAGTGGGAATGACAATTCAGATCTGGATCACGGAGCAGCCCTGGGTGATGCTGCAGCCAGAAGTTCTGGATGGTGAGAGGTGGTGCTTTGAGAGCCTGGGAAGACTGAACAAGGTGATGGAAGGACGCTTGTGCAGAGAAATGCCACCTAGTTAATTTAAAGTACTGTGGACAGACAGCAGAGCGTGGGTTTATTGGTGGGTACAATTGAGCTTCAACCAAACTGCATCACATACTAGAAGACAAGCTTTTTAGACTCTCTGAACTTGTTCCCCCCAAAAAAAGGTTATAAATGGATCATTGTGATGATTGATTGAGATGCGTATGTTACAAACAACAAAACAAAGTTTAGCACCGTTATTCTCCTGTGAAACACCGTTATTTATCTCTAAGACAGTTGTAATAATGGCAAAACGGCAATTGCAAAGAAGGGACTAACAGAATTTTGTGTTAGGGTGATCTATGAGAACTTTATTTATTGATTGATTAATCTATGAGAACTTTAAAGAACTTTAAAAATTTGGGGGAGGGTAAAAAATAAATTAGCTTGAAGTATAATTTTATTTTATTTTATTTTTTTTTAAGGTTTTGTTTTATTTATTTGACAGAGACAGACAGCGAGAGAGGGAACACAAGCAGGGGGAGCGGGAGAGGAAGAAGCAGGCTCCTAGCACAGGAGCCTGATGTGGGGCTCGATCCCAGAACGCTGGGATCACCCCCTGAGCCAAAGGCAGACGCTTAACGACTGCGCCACCCAGGCGCCCCTGAAGTATAATTTTAGAACATGAGAGTTATAAGGAAAAAGGCAAAGCTTCCTGATTATAATAATGTATGTATTTCCACAAAAAAAAAAACCCTTCACGTTACATACCTGATTATGATAGTTAAAGGTCCTTCTTTCAATTTAATTTTTAGTAATTCTTTTTTTTTAAGATTTATATATTATTTATTTGAGAGAGAAAGAGAGAGAAAGCAGAGAGAGAGAAGGTGGAGGGGAAGGCAGAGAGAGAGGGTGAGAGAGAATCCTCAAGCAGAATCCCCTGCTGAGTGCAGAGCCCAACACAGGGCTCGATCCCAGGACCCTGAGGTCATGACCTGAGCCAAAATCAAGAATCGGACGTTTAACCAAATGAGCCACACAGGCACCCCTCTGGTAATTCTTTACATTCATGAAGATTGTTCAGTTTTACACACATTTCATTTATGTCTCATACATGTTGTCTGAATGCTATTTATACAAGAAAAGTTAACATTTATAATATATCCTAGTGCTTAAAAATACACACCCTTAAACTAATCAAAGTGTGGTGCAGGGGAAAAGTTTAAAATACCCTTTTATTCTAAAAGCATTGACTTGGAGTCATAAAGTATAAGGCCAAATAAAAATACCTCTAATCCTATCTTCCAGCAATGACCACAGATTTGATGTATAGAGCCTTCCCATATATACACAAATCATATACAAATCACAAAACTGCCATTACCNGCTCGATCCCAGGACCCTGAGGTCATGACCTGAGCCAAAATCAAGAATCGGACGTTTAACCAAATGAGCCACACAGGCACCCCTCTGGTAATTCTTTACATTCATGAAGATTGTTCAGTTTTACACACATTTCATTTATGTCTCATACATGTTGTCTGAATGCTATTTATACAAGAAAAGTTAACATTTATAATATATCCTAGTGCTTAAAAATACACACCCTTAAACTAATCAAAGTGTGGTGCAGGGGAAAAGTTTAAAATACCCTTTTATTCTAAAAGCATTGACTTGGAGTCATAAAGTATAAGGCCAAATAAAAATACCTCTAATCCTATCTTCCAGCAATGACCACAGATTTGATGTATAGAGCCTTCCCATATATACATAAATCATATACAAATCACAAAACTGCGATTATACTACTTGGTTTTTTCACTTCTCTATGTTGCCAACATTTTCTCTTGTTATTTAAGAATTTTCTGCATCATGATTTTTCATAGCTGTGTAGTAAACCATCATATGAGTATATGTAACCATTGTCTTATTGTTGGACTTTTAGGTTATTTCTTATATTTAATTAATGTGAATAACAGGCTGCTGAAACACAGTGCAATCAAGACTAACAAGAGAGAGGACTGAGGCCTGACCTCCAGGGCCAGTTCTGAGTGTATTTGGGTAAGTCATTTCACCTCTCAGAGTTCCAATTTTCTCACTTGGAAAATTGTCAGTCTGAACATAGATGCCAGCACTTCCAGGACATAAGAGCCCTTGGGCGGGGGAAGGTCTTAGGCTGGGCACCGAGGTGGAGAACTCTCAACAATGGGGAGGTAGCATAAGGGCCAAAGAGGACTGACATGCAACCTTGCCATCGCTTCGAGATTCCAAGCACGCGTGGGTCTGTTGGAGGACGGTGCTTACAGGTGTGCTTGGGCATTTTACCCTGTTTGCATGTGTGCGTGTTTTCAGCTTCATAAACAAGTTTTTGAAAAACACGGTCTAAAAGTACACATTAAAGAGAACTCATTTAAAAAGAGTTTGCTTTATCAAGGAGTCTTTTTTTGTTGTCTAATGGAGCTGAAGACTGGAAGAGAAAGAAGAGCATTGGATAATAAAAGCTTTGCTAAATAAATAGATTCACTCATTCTCCCATGTCACAAATGTTTATTGAACATCTACTACATTCCGGTTCCAGTTCCTAGGGATGGCGAGATATAAGGAGGGTACAAAACAGACAATGCCCTAGACCTCTTGAGCTTACGTTCGAGGAGAGAGACAGACGACACATACAGAGAAAACATTATGCTGTTACTGTATGTCAGATGAGGCTAATTACGAAGCAGGAGAAGGAATTAGGGTAAAGGAGTTAGGAACTGTGGAAAGCAGGAGGCATGCTATTTCACATCAAGGGCACAGCAGAGGCCACTCTGTTACTGTGCCTCTGAAGAGACACCTGGAGTGTGTAAGCGATCAAACCATTCAGACCTCTGAGGGAAATTTGATTCCAAGAAAGTCATTAGCGGGCAGTCTTTTGAGGTAGGTGGGTATGTGGTGCATTCTATTGCCACCTATGAGTGGGACAAACAGAACAAGGACAAAAGTAGTAAAAGATGAAGTCAGATGGTGACCACACTCAATGGCCGCTCAGTGAGTCATGTATGGAATTATTGAATCGGTATGTTGCACGCCTGGAACTAATATCATGTTGCACATCAATTACACTTCAAGAATAAAAGCAATTCATCATATTTACACTAAAAAAAAAAAAAAGTCAGACAGTGGAGTGGCAGATCCTATAGGCCCCTGTCAGGAACATGGCCTTTACTCTGAGTCAGATGAAAACAATTTGAGGATTTGGGACACAGAAGTTACATGAGTGATTTAGGTTTTAAGAGATCTTTTGGGATGCTTTGTTGAAAGTAGGCATGGTGAGTATGGAAGGGTGAGGGGACAAAAGCTGAGGAAAACCAGTTAAAAAGCTACAGTGGTGGGGCGCCTGGGTGGCTCAGTTGTTAGGCGTCTGCCTTTGGCTCAAGGCGTGATCCCAGCGTTCTGGGATCGAGCCCCACATCAGGCTCCTCTGCTGGGAGCCTGCTTCTTCCTCTCCCACTCCCCCTGCTTGTGTTCCCTCTCTTGCTGGCTGTCTTTCTCTCTGTCAAATAAATAAATAAATAAAATCTTAAAAAAAAAAAAAAAAAAGCTACAGTGGTGATTGACAGAAATGCAATATTGTCCACAACAGGGTAAAAGTGTAGGAGAATGAGACTGGTCTGATCCTTGGTGCATTTCAATGGATAGCCAAAAAGGTTTATGGAGTATGAGATAAAAGGGGAATCAAGGATGGCAGCAAGGATTTTGGCCTGAGAACTAAAAGAATGGAACTGCTGTCCACTGAGAAGAGAAAAATTGTGGGAACAGAAGGTCCGGGGAGAAAATTTGGAGTTCATGCTTGAACATGTTCATTTTTAGATGCCTGCTGGAAGGATAAGCAGAGAGTTCACAGAGAGAGCTGGATATGAGCCTGGAGTTATGCGGACAGGTCTGGGCCACAGATAGAAACTTGGGAGTCATAATCATAAAATGAATTCCCTAAATAGCTTCACCCATCCCATAAAAATATGTCCTAATATTACAAGAACATATGGAAAAAATTAAATTAGGTCAGAAAATGATTAATATGCTTTTATGCTTGAGTCTTTCTGCAAGTAAAGTCACTGAGGTTATTATTTTTATTTTTATTTTTTTTAAATATTTTATTCATTTATTTGACAGAGATAGAGACAGCCAGTGAGAGAGGGAACACAAGAGGGGGAGTGGGAGAGGAAGAAGCAGGCTCATAGCGGAGGAGCCTGATGTGGGGCTCAATCCCAGAACGCCAGGGTCACGCCCTGAGCCGAAGGCAGACGCTTAACCACTGTGCCACCCAGGCACCCCGAGGTTATTATTTTTAAATCAATCTGTACCACTTAGACAAAATTCCACTTTAGAGCAATGTCTTTTATTGCTTTAGATGACTACTCTAGCTTATGAAAACCATTACTCTACTGTTTTCCCTCTACACAAAGCAGCTGTTGACTTAAATGAAATTTTATCAGGTTTCACAAGCAGTCATTACATTTTACAGCCAGGATGGTCTTAATGACCTCATTTAATGTAGGACTTCATTTTACAGAAAGAGGGGGGCAAAAAAAGTTCAAATGCAAAGTCATTCAGCTTGTATATTTATTAATTATTTACTTAATACAACAAATATTTGCTGAGTGCGAGGTTCTGGTGATGCTCTAAGGGCTGAGGTAAAACACTCAGCAATAGGGGCACCTGGGTGGCACAGCGGTTAAGCGTCTGCCTTTGGCTCAGGGTGTGATCCCAGTGTTATGGGATCGAGCCCCACATCAGGCTCCTCCGCTATGAGCCTGCTTCTTCCTCTCCCTCCCCCTGCTTGTGTTCCCTCTCTCGCTGGCTGTCTCTATCTCTGTCAAATAAATAAATAAAATCTTTAAAAAAAAACCACTCAGCAATAAAAATAAAGACTCTCGCATGTGGAATTGACAGTCTCTTTGGGAAGCTGGAAAACAAATAAACATGCAAATCTGCAATATAACACACAAATGAAAAGTGCCATGAAGAAAAATGAATCATGATAAGGGTAGGATGATAAGGAATTTAATGTCCAAGTTGGGACACATTTCACAAGAAAAGCAGTTGAAAACTAGGTGGGATGCCATGGCATCAGACAAGCTGGAGTGTCCAGCCTGGACAAATAAAAACGTAAGTCATCCAGATAAATTGGATTGGGGGTGCAGAAGGGGTGAGTCAGGTTTATTTCAAATACAGTAGTCAGGGGTCAGGTGATATGGTGACACCCAAGGAGAGACCTGAAAACAGTGAAACGAAAGACATGGATGTATCTGAAATAGACTGCTGCAGGAAAGGAAACAACAATGAAGAGTCTCTGGAGGAGAGAGGTATCTGGAGAAACAGCAAAGGGGTCAGTATAGTAGCTAGAGAGGGAACAAGGAAAAGAATTGTAGGCGTTGAGGCAGGATGATGTAGAAATTTTTAGTTATCAGAATAATCTTGGTCTTTATTATGTTTCATAAGAAGACATTGTTGGTTATGAAATGGGGAATAACATCGAACTTTCACTTTAATAATAATAATCTGGCTGCTCTACCAACAATAGATTGAAGTGGGGACAGGAGATCAAAAATAATACCATTTACAATGACAGCAAGAAAAATCAGTTAGTAATAAATTTAACAAGAGCCATACAAGGCTTTTACCTGAATATTTTATTGCTAAAATTAAAGAAGACCTAAATACATGGAGAAATACATCATATTCATAGATTAGAAGGCTTAAATTGTAAAAATGCCAATTTCTCCAAAATTCTATAGATTCAATGCATTTCCAATCAAAACTCAAGCAAGTTATTTTTTGGCACTGATATTAATATAGAAATACCAATGACTTAGAATAATTTTTAAAAGTTTTAAATAGAACAAATTTGATAAATCCATGATATTGGATATGGAATAGAAAAACAGATAATTAAAATAGGAAGCCCAGAAATAGATACATATACAATGAAACATGATAAATTTATTTTTACAAAGGCATCAGTGAAATTTAATATGGAAAAAAGATTATATGTGTTTTTCAGCATATAGTACCAGAAGAACTGGATGTCTTCACGAAAAAAATGCAGTATGACCAATACCTCATTCCATATACAACAATTTATTCAACATAGCGTGTGGATCTAAACATAAAGAAATCTTGTCATTTGCATGCAGCAACATGGATGGATCTAGAGGGTATAATGCTAAGTGAAATAAGTCAGTCAGAGAAAGACAAATACCATATGATTTCACTCCCATGTGGCATTTAAGGAAAAAAAATGAATAAAGAAAAAAAGAGAGAAACAAACAAAAAACCAGACTCAACTATAGAGAACAAACTGATGGTTACCAGAGGGGAGGTGGGTGGGGGGATGGGTAAATAAGTGAAGAGGATCGTGGCGAGCACCCAGTAATGTATGGAATTGTTGAATCACTGTATTGTATATCTAAAAGTAATTTAACGCTCTATTTTAACTATACTGGAATTAAAATTTTACAAATCAGTCTAAAAAGCTCATTTAAAAATACTGGAGGATATCTTTGCAAACTTGAGGTATTTAAAAATTTCCTAGAACACACAAAGCCATAATAAAAAGTTTGATGAACTTTATTAAAAACTTCTGTTCAAAATAGTTATTACTAAGAAAATTAAAAAGCAAGCCTCAATGGGATAAAGTCATTGCAATATATTTATACAATAAAGAATTTGAGTTTACAATATAGAAAGAATTTCTAAAGTTCAATAACAAAAAGACAACAAACAATAAAAATCAGCACAAAACTTGGACATTCACAAATAGGGTAATATAAATTAGGGTAATATAAATTAAAACCCGAAGAGATATAATGAGTAAATAGAGATCTACTGAAATGCTGAACTTTAAAAATACAACTAATAATAACATATTCGATTATTCCATGTCAACCTAGTTAAACTGAGGACTACATTGCCCAGAATTTCATTTGCTTTTTCAGATTTGGCCAAAAGAGGAACTTGTGTACTATTTAAAGCATATAAGGAAACAGTGGCCACTACTCTCATTACTCTCTATTGGTGTCAGACAGGGGCAGATGTGTCCACTGGGTCACAGAATGATCTCATTTTGCCAAGTTGTTTAACTCTTCTTCCAGGTTGATCAAAAGCACCCCCAGTTCTACCTTCAGATGCTCGGCGGGGCGGTGGGGGGGAGTTGCTTGGCTGTGGACCCACAAAGATGGTAGCTACACAAAGGCAACAACTTCCCATAAATTTCACCGTGAACTTCCTCTTAATCCTTCTACAGTGGCTGGATATGCTCGGTTTCGCGGATTTCCCTGCAAGCTCTAACTTGTCTACCTGCAGCAGTATTTTAGGTAGACTCATTAGTAACTCCTTCTGGTCCTCCAACATCCTTCCATTTACTTCATCTTTGCATAAGATATAATTTCTATTACAAATCCCTTATTTCAGGGCTACTCAAGTTAGCTCTGCTTCCCTGACTAACCTTTGAATGCTATGGTTCTTGGCACCCCCCCCTGCACTTAGATCTGATTTAGAGAGCTAGATCCTAAACTTTGAGTCTAATATCATTATTGAAATAAAACTTTTGGGATTTCTGGAATAAGAGTGATTCTTTTTTTCATGTGAAGAGACTACAAATGGTTTGTGGTCAAAGGGAAGATTCTGGAAGATTGCAAAAGGTCTCAAATACTTCTTAACCCTGTAGCAATACTTTTTTCCAACGTGACTTTTCAGACTTCTCATTAAAAGTGGAGTCTATTTCTCCACCCCTTAAATATGTTCTAAGCCATGACTTCCTATGGCTACTGGGATATTAGCAAACATCAACCAAGGAGAGGACTGGAAAATGAAAGTGTATTGGAGCTTATCTCATCTTACTGATTGTGTAACCCGTTGACATGTGGATGAGTCCTGACTAGTTTCTAAATCACCCATGGCCAAGTCATGCCTGTTATACAGGTGATGATGAGGTAACCATCAAAAATACAAGTGAGGCTCTCCTAGGCCATCAAGTTCCAATGAGCTGGCTCAAATCAGTGTTGTTTAATGGCTCTAAGTTATGTAGACATTTGTTATGAAGCAAAAAACTAACTAATACGCATATCAAACGTTGAGAGGTTGACAAACCAATTACAAATGTCATTGACGGTGGGAAATGACTCTGGAAAACTATTTGGCAGTTTCTTATAAAGTTAAAACATACCTTCCTCAATATCCAACAATTCCAGTCTTAGGTATTTACCTAAGAGAAATGAAAACATATCTTCACACAAAGATTTGTAAAAGAAATTTAAAGCAGCAATTCTTCATGATTGCAACTGTTGGAAATAACCTTAATGTCCATCAATAGGATAATAAACAAAATGTGATATATTCACTAATACCATTCAGGATTAAAAAGATTAACTACAGATACATACAGGGAATAAATCCTAAAAAAATTATGTTTAGGAGTTAAGCAGGATACAACAGTACTTACTATGCAATTCCATGTACATAAAATTCCAGGAGAAATATATAAGTAGCGGAAGGGAGTAATAATACAAGCAAAGGTGGGATTTTAATGTCAAATTGTAGTATCCAAGCTGGATGTGGAGAGAAACTGAGGACACAGGAGCTGATGGCCAGTAAATCTCAGTTACGATTATAAAGTATAGGTCCTAGATGGGTTAAAATGAGATAGAAAGAAAGGAGGTTTTGGAGAGGTTTAAATACTTGAAATTGTCGGGGCACCTGGGTGGCACAGCGGTTAAGCATCTGCCTTCGGCTCAGGGCATGATCCCGGCATTATGGGATCGAGCCCCAACATCAGGCTCCTCTGCTATGAGCCTGCTTCTTCCTCTCCCACTCCCCCTGCTTGTGTTCCCTCTCTCACTGGCTGTCTCTATCTCTGTCAAATAAATAAATAAAATCTTTAATAAATAAATAAATAAAATACTTGAAATTGTCATCTTAGTTCTTATTTTCTGTCTACAATNTGTTCCCTCTCTCACTGGCTGTCTCTATCTCTGTCAAATAAATAAATAAAATCTTTAATAAATAAATAAATAAAATACTTGAAATTGTCATCTTAGTTCTTATTTTCTGTCTACAATTTTTTTCTCTTCTCTCCCCAGTATTTCTGCCATGGTTTATGTTCCAACTAAATATCAGTTAACTTCAGAGGCCTTTGTGAACAAAGCAGGCAAAGATTCCACAATCTACAAAAAGCAATCAACTTTGGAACTCAGAAAAGTACAATAAAATAGTTTCCAGAATTGACAGAAAAAAATATGCAATCGCTAGAAGCAGAATTATCAAGAATAACAATAAAACAATTTTAGTTTTTAAAAAAACATTTCAGTCCTTAAAAAGACTCACATACATATAGGATCACTTGATTTTGAAGAACATTCCTCCCAGGTAAACAGGGCAAAGATGGTTATTGTTTTTTCCTGATTCAGATATTGTGGGGAGAGTGTGTTAGCCACCTACTCAAAATTATACAGCTAGTAGCTTTTCCTCAAACCATCCCAGAAGACAGATCTCACTCCATGTGCAGTGTTTCTTAGTGGACTATACTGGAAAAGATTTCTTGTCAATCCCCAAAAGCATGTACTGACATTTAACTCAAGTCTGGGATCTGAGGTAAAATCTAACAACCTAAAAGGGACAAACTAGCTCAGTTTTATACCACTGATTCATCCTGACCAAATTCAGATGAGAGACTCAGAAACCAAAGTCAAAAATTAATTCAACACATGGAGATTTCTATTTAACGGTTTGCCGAATCTCAAGTTTTCTTTTAGGTTACCTAGGTTGATCGTCTCTTGAGATGGTTTGCTTTTGTTTGTTTTATTCTAATCTCTTTTAAAAACATATCAACGACAACAAAAAAGTTCAATCTAAAATTTCTTAACATCCTTCTGCTCTCATCTTATTAAAAACAAACAAGTGAACAGTCTTAACTAAGGTAAAGTTCTGAGTAAAAGCCTTCTCTCCATGCTTGAACTTTAGAGAAGAGGCAGCACCTTGGATGTGTTAAGTTGGAGATACTCAGAGGTTTTTCACAGACTTTTTGTCTAGGATCCAGTGGAATATACATTTGTTTTTAGAAAAGAGATCAGGTCTGAAGGTAGTCTATTGTTGCTAAAATTCCCTTGAGGAAGTTCTGAGAAGACCATTGGATTGTAAGCACAATTGTTGATATAGGTCAAATTTACTATTTTTTTTTTTACTATGCCATCTGTAAACCTAAGTTTTAACACAACTTAACATACATCTTTATGTAAGTGATTGCTTTGATTACCTATTGCCACATAACAAACGAACCAAAAAGTAATACGTTAAAACAACCACTTTTTTTACTTCTCACCATTCTCTGTGTTGATTGAGGTCACCTGGGTAGTTCTGGTCCTGGGATGTCACTTGGGGCCACAGTTATTGGGTGGCTCTACTGAGCTGAAACATCCACATGGCTCACTCAAATGGCTCTCAGCTGATGCTTGCTGGAGGCTGCGAGCTCGGCCGGGCAGACTGACCCCAGCACCTCACGGGACCCTGCGTGGGGCTTGGGCCTTTCACAGGATGGCGGTTCGGTTCTGAGAGGGAGAATTTCAGGAGTCAGTATTCCCAGAGGTCAGATGCAAAAGCTGCCTGTCAGTCCTCAAAGGGTGAGAACTAGCATGGTGTCACTTCGCCATAATCTGCTGAAGCAGTCACAGGGCCAGACTAGATTGAGGCTGGGGAAAAATAAACTCCACTTCTCCAAGGAGAGAGTTATAAAGAAATTGTGGCCATCTTTCCTCCACTAAATTTCTTGTCTAAAATAAATCTATGGGGGCACCTGTACGGCTCAGTTGGTTAAGCGTCTGCCTTCAGTTCTGGTCATGATCCCAGGGTCTTGGGATCTAGTCCCACGTTGGGCTCCCTGCTCAGCGGGGAGCCTGCTTCTCCCTCTCTCTCTGCTGCTCTCCCTGCTGTGTTCTCTCTCTCAAATAAATAAATAAAGTTTAAAAAAAAAGAAAGAAAAGAAAGAAATCTATGGATCACATAAAAGTTTTTTTTTTTTAACTTTATATGTCTTTCATCTCTGCAATGTTGATCTCAATGATAATGGTAGCTATGTGGCAAATAATCAGATTCGATCTGCATTCTGTGCTTTTCTTTATTGGGGATAGTTTACTTTTTTCTTTGGGATACAACTTTCAAGGCACAACTTTAGCAACCATACTTGTTTCTTTATGACAGCCACTTTTCCCCATTTACTTATGTAAAATTAAAGTCAGAGCTGCCAGAATGTCTTTCAGATCATAAAGCAATATCTTACTGTCACCGAGTCATGGTTTCCCTTCTCCCATCATCGGCTACATCCCACACAGAGCATTCCATGTGAAACTGCATGACCTTTTTCATTATTTATTCCCAATTTCTAGCCTCTGCATGGTAAAATTATAACTGAGTGGGAAGCAATTTCTGTTCAGTTCAAGAATCTGTTGAAATCTTTCAAGTAACTTGCCCATAGCAACGGTGAGAAGCCACAGTGTCATACTTGCAATTTGATACTGAGTTCTGCAAATTGCACACATTCTTTTCTCTTTTTCATAAAGATGAGCAGTTCAAGTGTCAGAACAGGTATGTTCCTATATGAGCAAACTCAACATACAGTTGTAAGTCACAAATTAAATTTGAGATTTAGTGTTTTCCCTTTCATTAACATAAGCTCTTATTGGAAAATTCATTTTTAAATGTCCCATCAAACATGTTAGTGTGTTCAGCACACAAGAATTTACTTATTATCCAGCACCTATTCTATGACTCTATGTAATGTAGCAAGTTTTGAAATCAGGTGTAAACCCTTCTTTGAGATTATTTTGGCTATTTGGTGCCCCATGAATTTATTTATGTATGAATTTTAGGATCAGTTTATCCTCTTCTGTGGAAAAAAAAAGCAGCTGGGCTCTGATAGGGATTGCATTTAACCTGAAAGTCATTTTGAGGACTACTGTCATTTTGACATTGTTAGGTCTTCCCATCAGGGTGTCTTTCTATTTACACCTTCTTTCATTTCTTTCAACAATGTTTTGTGGGTTTAGTGTATAAACCTTACACTTCCTTGATTAAATTTATCCCTAAGTATTTTTTTAATAAATAGAATTGCTCTGCTAATTTCAGATTGCTCATCTCTACTGCATAGAAATACAATTAACTTTTGTATATCGTACATCGATCTTGTAGATTGCCACTTTGCTGCACTGGTTTATTAAAAATTAAAGTTACCAGTTTTTTAGTGGGTTCTTTAGGGTTTCCTATATGTAAGATAATTTTTTTTAACCAATAGAGAAAATTTGCCTCTTTTTTTCCAGTCTGGATGCCTTTTAATTCTCAAGAAAGAGAATGTTGTCTTGTTCCTGAAAGATTTTAGTTTTCACCATTAAATACCACGTTTGCTCCAACCACTATGGAAAACAATATGGATCCCTCAAAAGAAACTGAAAATGGATCATACGATTCAGCAATTCCACTTCTAGGTATTTACCCAAAGGAAATGAAAACAGGTGTTTGAGGAGATATTTGCACCCCCATGTTGATCACAGCATTATTCACAATAGCCAAGGTATGGACACAACCCAAAAGTCAATGACAGATGAATGCATAAAAAAAAATGGTACATACACATAACGGATGATTATTCAGCCATGAAAAAGGAGCCTATCCAGCCATTTGCAGGATGGATCTTGAGAACATTATGCTAAGCCAAGCAAGTCAGATGGAGAAAGATAACTACTGTGTGCTATCACCTATACGTAGAATCTGAAACAAACTTGTAAAAAAAAATACAGAGTAAAATAATGGTTACCTGGGGATGGGGGGTGGATAAGACTGATGGTGTTTAAAGGTACAAACTCGTGATAAGTACTAATCAGCCAAAGAGATCTAATGTATAGTATATGGAATATGGGCAAAAATATTATATGTAGTGTGATCAATATTGTTACAGTGGCAACCATATTTTAATATATAAATGTATCAAAGTAACATACTGTACAAGAAAAAAGCATGATGCTTACTGTGGATTTTCAGCAGATGGCCTTTATCAGATTGAGGAAGTTCCCTTCTATTCCTAATTTGTTGGGTGTATTTATTAAGAAATGATGTTGGAATTTATCAAAATGCTTTTTTTGCATATGTTTAGATGGTCATGTATCTTTCTTCCTTTATTCTATTAATATGATGTATTATATTTATTTTTGTAGGTTGAACCAATCTTGCATGCCTGGGGCAAATCCATCACTTTTTGTGATGTATTACTTTTATATACTGCTGGCTTTGGTTTGCTAATATTTTTTTGAGGATTTTTGCATCCCATTGCCTTCTGGCATCCATAGTTTCTAATAAGAAACTACTGTAAATCTTACTGAAGTTCCCTTGTGAAGTCACTTCTCTCTTGCTGCTTTCAAGATTCTCTGTTTGCTACAGGCCTTTGGTTAATTTTCATGGTTCTAAAAAAAAAGTAAATTCTCACAGTTTTAGCAGTTTTCTGTTCCTTTTATGGAGGGGCAGAACTTGGGTGTTCCTTCCTGGGCTGTTTTTGCTGAGTACACCTTTTTAATACTAGTATTTAGTATTTCACAAATTACCATGGACCTAAATGTAAGTTCTTATTGCTCTTATTTGGATTTTTGAAATAGTTTTCTTGACTAACCTCTCGGGTCCCAATTACAAGTCCCTCTGATCCAGCCATAGCACTCCTCAATCTGTAGGATAATGTCTAAATTCCTTAGTAAGGCAAAAAAAAAAAAAAAAAAAAAAAAAAAGCCGTGCTGCTGACTCCTCCCCATTACCCCCGTGAGCCACAGTGCCTTTACTACTCCCTGCGTAGTCCTCAGGCGTCCCGCTCTCTCTGTGTCTCTGACTGTGCTAATGGAGTGCGATTGCCTGGAATTTTAAGTCTTCCCTTCTCCTCCACTACTCATACCTATGCAGTAGCTCCCACAAAAGGCTTCCTACCCATACAGGATAGTTTAGATCCCCTTCCTGGGTATCCGGACAGGTTTATACCTCCATCATGTACCTGCCTCGTGGCATAATTATAACGATTAAATATTTTAGCACATATAAAGTGTGTATATAAAGAATTGTATAAATATATATTATTTTTATCATCACACTGAATGCTAATTGTTGGCTTACTTGTCTACCCACACTAGGCAGTTAGCAGCATGAGGGATAAGACTCTATTACTTCTTGGTATTCCAATTCCTAGCACCTGGAAGTGTTGGACACAAACTTTTTTTCATATATTTTAACTTTTTTTTTCACATTTTAAGATTCTTGAAATCAAGATGTACCTTATAATTAATGAAGCCTTACAATTACTGTCAGCCAGACAGGAGGCATAATGTGATTGTCATTTCCTGTACATGAGAGAAGATGGTCACAGTCACCCATGAATTCTTCCTTCATATCCAAGTTGCATGGGTCATTGCTGAATTTACTTCTATTTAATATGTCTTTAAAAAGGTTGCAGTTAAGGTTGTATCATATTTTGCTTTGAAATAAAAGGCTACCGTGTGTGCAAAGATGCATGGCCAAAACAATAGGGCATAAGATTGACATTGATAAAACAATATTCGTCATTTGAGAAATAACAACTTCCTTTTTTCCTTTTTCTTTTTATTATTGTACCTAAGAAAGGAAGACACTCATAAAGAGTTGAAACTGTTTCGTGTCTTGTTACTAAGATACTTTTAAAAAGATTGCCTATAAACTGAAACCTCAGAAGAGTAGAAATTCCAAGATAGTAAGAAGCTAATGTGATCAATTTTTGAAGGATTATCATGAAGACATCAAACATTGATTTGTCAGAAACATCGTTATCCTAAACTTTATTCATGTGCAGTTCAGCAGAGGATCATATGGTATAATGTGTATACTATGGCGTGATTCGCAGTTATATTTTTTCAGCGGAACATTGAACAGTGATGTGTTTTATATCCCACATTTGATGAGATACAACAATAGCTGCAACTTTTTCACAATTGCAATAGCTGTAATCATCTCCTGGATTTGTCAGTGAGTGAGTTAATCAGAACTGACTGCCACGTACTGAGTCATCTTTGACAACTGTCTTAATCTAGTTGAGTCTTTGCCTTCTCACCAGTAAGGATGTTTGATATTATGTATCTTACTAACCCATAATGATTAAAACACACAAATATACACACTTAAAATAAAAATAGTGCCTGCCGTGTAGGAAGTGCCGAGTGTTTGCTTCCCTTCTCCTGACAGTGCAGGAAGCCTCTGCCGTGAAATCCTGCCTCAGCGACGTTCCCTGGTGTATTCACCAGTGACGAGTTACTGATTTATGTACCTACCTGTACAGTTTTTAAATGAGGTAAAATTTAGCTGACATCTGAGAGAATTTCTAAATTAGTCTGAGCTGTATCACACAAATAAAAGGGGAGGACGCTTAATTTTTTTGAGTCATTTGACACTGTCCAATGAGTTCTTCCGAAGCAAGAAATTGTTCCTTCATCTTTCCAGTGCCGTTTGGATAGAGTCCTGACCGGGATGTGGCATTACCTGACCACTAGTACTTGTTTGCTGCTTTTCCAGCATGAGGAGGGGGCTCAGCGTTGTTTGTTCCCCCTGCATGAGAACTGACAGGCAACATTTTGGAGCAGAGGAAACTATTTTTACTTCATAGAGCAGTAAGTTAGCATTTCAGTAACAGGATCATAATCTAGAAAGCACTTAAAGTGTGTGTGTCTTAAAGGATTCCTTGGAAAAAGGTATGTGGAGTCACCGGCATTAAAAAAGTCATCCTAGGGGGACTCCTCCCAGCAGAGGAGCCTGATGTGGGGCTCCATCCCAGAACGCCGGGATCACGCCCTGAGCCAAAGGCAGACGCTTAACGACTGCGCCACCCAGGCGCCCCTCAGTGTGGTTTTGGATTTGCATTTTTGTGAGTGTGTTTGAGCATCTGTTTAATAAATTGATATTAAAATATTAATATTAAAATCTGTTTAATCATTTCTATTTCCTTTTCAATGAACTGTTTCTCCTTATTCTTTGCTCATTTTTCTATTTGGCTGCTGTTTTTTTTGACTTGTAAGTGTTCTTTAAAAATCAAGGACAATAGTTTAACTATAACTTGGGTTACTTTTCCAAGATTATCGTTTGAGCTTACTTACAGTGAGTTTTGGCAATGTATTTATTTATTTTGTGTGGTTGAACACATCAGAGTTTATGGTCTTTGTATCATCCTTAGAAAGGATTCTCCAATTTCAAGATATTTTAAAAATCCTATGTTTTACCTTAGTAATTGTTAAATTTAAATGATTCACATATCTGAAATTATTTTGAATAAATAATGGGAGGTAGGGAGTCAACATTTCTCCCTGTATGACCACTCACTTTTCTCAACATGTCTTCTTAAAATAATCAAATTTCGTTTGCTGATTTGAAATAACACTTCTTGATTGTCTATACTTCCAAATGCTCTAACATTCATTTTTGGACTTCTTAACTCTTTGATCTGTCTGGTTATTCTTAAGCTAATACCAAATTGTTTTACGTTTAGAGGTATACAGGATACTTTTTTCAGCAGGATGTTGAATGACCCAAGCCTACATAATCATCACAGAAGGAACTTTTTGGTATACAGAAGCAAATAGAAAACTGCATCAAAAATTAAAAATATTATTAAAAATTAAAATATTAAAAATATTCTTAAAAAGTATTTTAGCAGCCAAATTTAGACGTCTAACATAGAAGTTTAGACAGGTTCCTTGTCATCGTCAGTATTTTCCCCGAAGTTGAATGATAAAATGCTATCATAGCAAACACTGCACAAGAAATAGATGCACTCTTTGGCATATTCATTGGTTACTTCATTAACAGTTCCCAGCAAACTAATTACATTCGTGCACACAACCAAAGATGATCAACAGAACTTATATTACTTAATAATTAAAGATTTTTTTGTAGTTCTTATTCAGATTCTCTTTTACATGTAATGGCTTCTGTTCTATATGTTTAAACATCTATGTTCAGAAAAGACAGTTCCAAAATGAAGTGTTGACAAAATACTAATGCTTTCATGGTCTCCAACATACTTGTTCTGTTGTCAATGACAATTTTATGTCACTTTTCTTTATAGTTTTCCACTCTCTAAACACATCCTCATTCCCTTTCACTGCATTGATTTCAGAGTGAGACCTAGAAATCTCTCTGCAATTAAGTAAAAAGGCATTATTGAATTTATTATTAATCTGTCATGCTGTCAAACCTACTACTATTCCCTCATGTCCAATGCCAGAAATACAAGACTCAGAAGGGTACACGTAACAACACTAACATTAAAACAATTTTTTTTTTTGAACAGCAAAATGTAATACAGGAAAAAACTTTTTCAGTAACAACTTCTAAAATTGATTTTTACTACAAATCATAACTTGAGAAAATTTTTTAAATTCTCCCCTTCATCTATTGAAAATTGTTGGAAACCCATAGCAATCTTCTCAATGACATTGTTCATTAAATTCTGTTTCCAGAGACCCCAAACCAGAAAACTGTTTCATTAGGACACCCTAACCGGGTCTTTTGTTTTGAAGTTTGAGCAATGGAAGGAAGTATGTTTTGAATATTTTGTTTTTCTTTAAGACTTACTTTTTTCTTATTGTTACTTAGATTCATCATAATGTCTGGCTTAAGGATAATCTAACACAGATGTTGTTGTACATGATTTTGAAGTTTTTGTCACCTCAGTTACACAAGAAGAAAAAGTAACATTCTTGTTTTAATTTATCTTAACCAGGTTTCAAGATTTCTCAAGAGGAACTTTTTCTTGAAGGACCCTTGTCCTACAGGGAATCAAACAACTAAACAGAAATGCAACTCTTAAAAGATAATTAATGTTATGAACACTAGCCATTTGGTTAAAAAACTCTGCAATGATCAGAAGTCTATAGCCAAGAAATCCCTTCTATTACTAACAGCAAGGGTCTTGAGTCCAAATCGAGAAATTGTGAGACAGAGTAGGCTTTGAATAGCATTAAGCTTCCATAGCTTTAAGAAAGGATGTAGGATAGGTAACCACACAGAGTGCTTGCAGTCATGACCATGGTCTTTTAAGTCCCAGGCAGTTTTCAGTATGCAGTCACTCAGTGCTCCGCGGATCTTAAGAGAGGAGGCTAAGTGAACCTGCTCCATTTTCTCTCAGAAAGCCCATGTAGGGGCGCCTGGGTGGCACAGCGGTTGAGCGTTTGCCTTCGGCTCAGGGCGTGATCCCGGCGTTATGGGATCGAGCCCCCACGTCAGGCTCCTCCGCTATGAGCTTGCTTCTTCCTCTCCCACTCCCCCTGCTTGTGTTCCCTCTCTCACTGGCTGTCTCTATCTCTGTCAAATAAAAAAAAAAAATCTTTAAAAAAAAAAAAAAAAAAAAGAAAGCCCATGTAGTCATGCAACCCTAACCGGAGTTACTTTAGACCTCATCCTTCCCTGTGGCTGCTTGATCAGTACTGCTTATTCTTTATGAAGAATACTGACAATGGAGTCTAGTTGCTTGATCTCCTAGATGATTCGCAGTCTGATTCTGATTTATCTTCGATCCAGTGGAGGCACACATTCCAACAATTCTTTGAGTTAGTGTTTCAAGGAAGTTTTGATCAAGAGTGAAGTCATCAGGCATCATGAGGCTGAACAAAAGGCTGCCAAAGCAGCAGTTAACACTTTCCTTCCAATAATCTGCTGAGTTTTATACTAAATTTGTATAAACATCAGTGATTTTTTTTTTGCTTGATAGTACATTTCTCTAAATACTCATTACTTTAAAAAGGATACAACTGTATTATCTAAATATACCCTCTTAATTTTGGTATTAACTGCCAATCTACTTCTCTAAAGACATTTATTAATAATTGTTTTTCCACATAAAATTGTTCTCACAGCCACTAGTTATGAGATGTTTAAGCAACATAAAATGGAAGCGAGTACATGCTAAAAAGGGAAGCTGAATGAAAACCACAAAAAAATCCGTAATTGTTAAGTAACTGAAGTTTGACTAATAACCAGTGGTTGCTTGCAGAGAATATACTTAGTTTGTTGGCACCCGTGGAAGAAGTAATGGAACTAATATGCTGGAGAGTGTCTGTATTTCATACGTGATATTTACCAATCATTGAATCTTTTAACTTCAGGGAAAATACTGTTTTTCAAAATAATAAAATTGTCTCAATTTTTATCTGCATCTCAGGTATTTTAGACTTCACCAATGTTAGTATTTTACTTGGATGTTAACTTCTGGGCACAATGGATAAACTTTACAAAAAAAAAAAAATCACATTCAGGAAATAGCCACTTATCCCAGTGTTTGCAAGTCACAATCAACTTTTAAAAAATTATTTTACAGAATTTACGGAAGAATTATGTTGTCCTTTTGATTTGTTTTCATGCCAAATTTCATTAATAGCTTTCCTAACAGTCTTAATACTGAACAACTTTATAAACCCCTATCGAGCATCTTGCCTTGATCTTTATCGTGCTGTTGGTTTCATTTGCTAATTATTTTATGGGCTTTTTGCATTGCTATGAGGTTGGGGCTATTTTTATGCAGCTTTGTCAGGTGTCAGTATATATATCATGCTAACATCCTTTACTATGTTTTTAAATCCTGGAAAAATTTTATGGTTTGATTTTTTTTTTTTTTTTTTTTTTTTTTTTTTACTATAAAAGGTTCTTTTTCCCCCCAGCAAATAACATTTCTTTTCTGGTTAAGAATTTCAATATTTATGTAATCATTAACTCTGCAACAGTATGTTGTTTCATTCTTGATAGTAACCCTGGGATGGTAATGAGACACCAGCTAGGCTGAGGTCATGGAATTTACAGAGTTTGCTTCTTTCCCCTCATTATGGAAAGTCCACTGCCTTCCTCTGCCTCCAACATAATAACACAAGCATGGGTGTGCAGGAGGTCAATGTTTCTTGGAGCCCTTGGGACTCACTTTCTTTTCGTCCCCAAAATTATTCACCTCACAGCACTTCTCAGATCCCTAATCACTAATAACTAGTCTTGCTCTGGTTATAGGATGACAGATGCTATCCATGAACTGGCTGGGAAGTCACTGTCATCAGCTGTGCAACTTGTCAAGCAACGAGGTGTTTGTTACACTTCGAGCTAACTTCCTTAAAATGGAAACTTTCTTATGCTCCACATTTGAAACCATTAAGATGGTATTAAGATCAATTCCTTAGATGTTTTTATTGAGTTCCCTGTAATCTATTCTAGATCTGGTGTATTTTTGGTGATTGTGGTTACAAAGAGGGCTGAGCTCGGTAAAGGTTAGATTTTTTGATCACTTATTTCTCAAATATAAAAATTAGATTATTTTTCCCCCTGGGGCAGTTTAGGAAATGCATGTTTTCCTTTGAATTCATTTGCGCGGTGTTGAGCACAGTTTTCAATTAGGATTTTTTAACTTTCTCATGTAAACGTGATTATTTTCTCTTCACCATAATATTCAGGTTTACCTATTTCATCTTCTCCTTCCAAAAAACTTCACAATAATTAATACATTTTCTAGTAAACAAACTTTTGCTGCTGGCATTAATTTCTTCCTTCACTGGTCTTCTAAATTGTTGTATTGGAGGTTTATTCCCTTCACTTGTATTCTTTAATCACGCAGAAGTAAGCATTTTGATTTCGGCATTGCTATCTGCAGCTCAGTGGTTTCTATCAGTGGTATCTTCGTCATAGTGAATTTCCAGACATTCTGTAATTTTGGGTTCGATTTTCTCCTTGGCTTAAGATATGTGTCCAGGTTAGTTTTTCTTTAGTTGACTTGGTTGTGTACCTTCTGTTATTTTCTGATTGTATTGCTTTGTGATGAATGTTGTCAACTCTGTTTTTTTAGGAATTTGAGGTTTATTTATAGCTAGTCCAGGTAACTTGTGATTGACTGGATTTTTCCACCATTACTGAAAATAAGACAGTTCCTTGGGGGAAGGCGCGGGAGAGTGTGTGTTTGCAGGGGGTCTACCTTATGCTGTTTCCCACTTGACTGAGGAAAGCCCAGCTGAAATCTTGTATTATTATTTCTTCCCTGACCCAGAAGCAGAGCTGTTGTTGGGGTGTGTCTTCCTTTCCTACGGTTACCATAACAAAGTGCCCCAAACTGAGTGGCTTAACATAGCAGGAATGAATTGTTTCATAGTTCTGGAGGCCAGAAGTCTGCAATCAAGATGTCAGCGGGGCCATTCTCCCTCCAAAACCTGTAGAAGAATCCTTCGTGACTCTTCCTCCTTTCTGGTGGTTTGCTGGCAATTGGTGGTTCTTCCTTGACTTGTAGACCCATCACTCCAACCCCATATTCACAGGGCATTCTCCCTGTGACTTCACAAGACCATCCTTTTAGGATGACACAGTCACATCATTTTAGGAGCCCATCTTACTCCAGTATAACCTCATCTTAACCCATTGCATCTGCTACCACCCTATTTCCAAATAAGGTCACATTCTGATGTGCTGGGGGGTAAGACTTCAACATACCTTTTGGGGAGACACAATTTGACCCTTAACAGGGGGTATCTGCCCTGAGTTCCTGATTCTGACCTATCCCTTATATTTTAATAATTGTTTCATTAAAAAAAAAATCTTGGAAATGTGGTTGTTTATATAGCTGCTCCTTGGTAAAAAGTTTTCTAGTTAAGTGTTTGTTACTTTGGTTCCTGTGCCTGTATTTTTTTTTTCCCTGACATCTTTGTATAAATTGTTATCAGGCTATAAATTCGAAACATAGCTAGCAATGTCATTTCTCTTCAAAATGCAAGTGATCTTGTTATACGACAAAATAATTTTTAAGAAGTAAATGATCATTTTTGTTAAAGAGGACAATGATTTTTAATTCAGTGTTAAAACCTCATCTTTAAACTCATTTTTTAAAGAAGTAATGTTAATTTTCTAATATCTAGGATATATATTACGCTGCCTTAGAAATAATGAACTCCGACATTTTAAAGTGACTTCTAAAATCAATGTTAGAATAGTTAGCCAACCAGGACATACTGGATATTTTATTTAAAACAGGGCTGGAACAGAATGAAAAATCACATGTAAGGGATGTGGGACCTGAACTTCTTCTCTAATCTAAGCAGACTGAGTAGGCAGAGAAGCTCATAGGTAATTCCATTAGACCTGCTTCATTTTCTTATCAAGTTTGCCATTAGCCTTGGTTTGAAAAGAACAAAAAGGCCTCAAAAATATACTTACAAATAATGTCATTTAGTAAAGGCTAAAAGACAGACTCACTCTTTTATAATATGCAGTTCCAAAAATATCACTAGAAGAGCCATTTGGAAGCTTCTCCAACTGGTTAAGGGGGAAATAAAAAGTCTCAGCTTCTCACCTCTCTCTGTTGACTTAATATATGACATGGGGGGGGGGGCGCCTGGGTGGCACAGTGGTTAAGCGTCTGCCTTAGGCTCAGGGCGTGATCCCGGCGTTGTGGGATAGAGCCCCACATCGGGCTCCTCCGCTGTGAGCCTGCTTCTTCCTCTCCCACTCCCCCTGCTTGTGTTCCCTCTCTCGCTGGCTGTCTCTCTCTCTGTCAAATAAATAAATAACAATAATAAAAAATATATATATATACGACATGGGGAATTAAAGAAATGAGAAAACCTTTTCTTGTCTCCCTTGAATCCTAAGCACAGGATTTTGGTGCTGACATTTCAGCAGTGGTTCATGCCTACGCATGCCTACCACTTTGAGTAAAGGGTCAGTTATAACATCAGAGCTTGGCACCCACGATTCAGGATAGTCTTAAATCATAGTGAGTCCAAGAAGCAGAGTACAGGAGTGGATTTCATGTACTCTCGATTCAGCTGAGTTTGATTCAGCCTCGAGCAATCTTAAAATTTATATGAAAAAAATTCTTCTTTAGGGTCTGAGTTGTGAAATGTCTTAAAAGCCTGCTACAGAGCGAAGTATTTGCTTTATGTTTCCTTTACAGTTAAACAGAAATGTATGATAAGACAATATTGGAATATTCTTACACACACACTTGAAATATCAGAGCGTAGTATTTTCTTTCTTTCTTTTTCTTTTTCTTTCTTTCTTTTCTTTCTTCCTTCCTTCCTTCCTCCCTTCCTTCCTTCCTTCCTTTCTTTCTTTTGTTCTTTCTTTCTTTCGTTCTTTCTTTCTTTCTTCTTTCAGATTTTCATTTATTTATTTGACAGAGAGAGAGAGACAGTGAGAGAGGGAACACCAGCAGGGGGAGTGGGAGAGGGAGAAGCAGGCTTTCTGCTGAGCAGCGAGCCTGATGCGGGGCTCATCCCAGGACCCTGGGATCATGACCTGAGCAGAAAGCAGACACTTAACAACTGAGCCACCCACGAGCCCCAGAGCATAGTATTTTCAACCTAACATCGTTTAGCATTCCATCTTTATCTTAAACTGTAACAGGTCTTTAAATGTTTGAACATAAGCTGATTTCTGGTTAACAGTGACTATTATTTCGGAGCACGATGTGCTCAGTATTGAATATACCCAAGGAATGGCTTACATTTCTACCTTGTCATCAGTTCCTGTTTTAACCATAATTCATTTTGGTACAGAGTCAACTATACAAACTACACAAGATCAGCAACATGTATTAAATTTATAACTAAATCATGTTCTTGTTAAAAAGGATTGGATAGAAATACTGTCAACTAGTACCATAAAAAGAGTCTGGAGTAGAAATGTATATTCGAATTTTGCTATGAAAAATTAGATTCCACTCCCAGCTATTAAAATCATTCCCAATCAAACCAGAATGAAAGTACTATATAGTACATGGCTTAAATTTCCAAAAGAGAAAAGTTTTTGGAGATTACCTCAGTTTTGTAATCAATAAAAGAAAAGAAATCCACAAAATTTCGTCTTTAAGTCACAGATGAAGTGGTATGTTGAACTGAAATTGAAGCCAGGTTATTTTAAGACTGCACTTAGGGCAATTACTGTATTCCTTTAAAGTTCTCCAAGCTCTCAAACCACAGTTTAGCAGCATGACTAAAGCTATACTAAAGACTCAAAAGCAGAGTTTTCATAAAGGGAGGAAAATGGCAGCTATAAATTTAGTGGGGTTCAAAAAAATCAGCAAAATAATCATACCACTAAAAGATAGCAATACATGTTAACTTAGAATGAACATCAACAAAACTTATTTAAACTATAATATATCAACATGTAAACCTCTAGAGTGAGTTTGGCAGTGAGAAGATTGAAAGGTAATGGGTTTGCTTTGGGAAATGCCCACAGACTGGCAGGGCCATACCACACGGTATTCAGGTGATTTGGGGGAGACAGTAGATTGAATTACTAACACGTACGTAGTCCCAGCAGTATTTTCTATGCAACTCGAACTTGTATCGCCTACATTCCTACCTCCCCTCCCACCACACACACGACTTGGGGAATCAGAAATAAGAATGGTGGCTTCATGTAGTCATATGATATATTTTATTCATAATATACGTAAGATCCCAGAAGGGCGAAATCATAGGCGATGCTCTTAAGTGTAGTAAAAAGTAAAGATAATTCAAAGCGTTTATTAATTTTTAAAGTATTATGCTCCAAATGGGAACACTGCTTGATTTCAGTGATAGTGTAGGAAACATACTGACCGGGGTAAAATAAATTGCACCATAAAAATGTAAACATTAACTAAAAAGCTCAAGTCAGCCTTAACGACACCCACAATTCTAGAGCCCTTACCTGAGGCAATTACAATCAGGAACTTGGTATTAACCTTTCCGAAATGGCTCACACGGCCTTTAAATTCTTAATACATTTAAAAAAAAAAATATTGCTAAACGGCTGCACAGTATCTCCTTGTAAGGGTACACGTACAATTTTCCACTGTATTTTCCCCTACGGATGAGCACGAGGATGATTAATTTTTTCTTACGTGCGTGCCCGCGTGCGCGCCCCCAATGCCGCAGTGAAGAGGCTGCTCTGTATTCCTTGCGCACGTGATCAAATGTTTACCGAGGCTGGACAGGAAGGGCAAATGCAAATGAAAAATAAGAAGCCTGAGTCTCCTCTCCTTTAAGTGAAGGGAAGAAACTCCTTGCATCCCTGCCCCTTCCCCGTTTTCTCAGAGTGTTTACATTTGAAAACTTGTAAGTTCCTTCTCTGTCTCTTTGATATGTATGGAAATCTGTTTTAAAGCTAAAGCCTCTCTCTGGACTTTCTCAAGGACATCTTTGGGAGCCATCTCTTTGCCATGTCATTATGAGGAGAGACGTGTCCCTATCTCCCAATTTCTGTGGGAGGGGAGAAATCTCACACCAACTGGCACGACCACCTCCTGCCACGAAGATAGAAGTGATTTCTCCTCTGGATAAAGCTAAGAGCGAATACAGACGGCCACCCCAACTATCAAGTGCATTTAGGATGAACCGTGTGTGACGAGAGGTGCTGCCAAGTCCTCTTACCTGAGGGCGACCTCTGGTTTACCTCGTTTACCTTGAGAACAAGCATGACGTGGGTTCTATCTGCGGAGCTATACAAAAGGGCCTTTATAATCGCTTAGCTATTGCCCCAGAGGCAATCATTCTGGCTTCCTGCTTATTCAATAAACAACATGGATCTCTCTCTCTTCTACCTTTGTGGAGAGATCTTCTGGGTGGGAGAGTTTGTTTCTGTTATTTCCCCAACAATAGCAGTTTGGCTTCTCAGCAGGAATGACGTGAGACAGAGTGTCAAGTGCACAGCAACACTGGAGGGAAAGGGGGAGCCAGCTTTCAAATCAAGTCTGCTCCAACATTAGGTGTGAACGCCGATTTTCCTGTATGTTCACCAACATCAGGGATACAATCAAACTTACACATTCCTTGTGGAATCTGATATCTCATTTTTTATGTTTCCTGGTTACCAAGATTTAACACATAAATTGCTTCTTCTGAAAACGCTGGTTTTACATTCTTTATCCATTTTTATTCATTGTCTTCGAGTTTTTTATTATCCTGTTTTATTGACCCTCACCCAATTAAATGGGCTGCAAATATTTTCTTTTGTCTGTTGCTTGTTATAGTTTTACTTATATCCTCTTGTTAGACATGACATTGATGCAACCACATGTCTCTGTTTTTTCCTCTTTGGCTTTTTAAGCATTTGGGGATTTTAAAAGGAATTTCTCAGCCTGATGTCAAAATTTTTTCCATACATGCTGAAGTTCTATAGTTATATTTCTTGTTTTTACATTTAGGTTATTGATTTCCAGACTGTATCACTTTGAGGAACAGGACAATAGAGATAGGACTTTTTTTTCCAAATGGCTAATTGCACAAAGTTACTTGGCGATTAATCCAGCCTGTCAGCATCCTTAAGCCTCCATTTTTTTCAGTGGATGAAAACAGATTTATCCTGCTTGCCCACTGTTTAAGCGATTCGGACTCTTTAATAATACTGATGTATAAATGGAAAGTAAAGTGCTATATTTAAAAAGTGTTCATGTTTTGGGTAATGCCATAGATTTCAAACACAACCCTATATCACTGCTTACTATAAGTGATTTCAAAAGGAACATAACCAGATTTTTTTGTAAAGATGTATTTATTTATTTTGGAGAGACAGAAAGAGAAGGAATGGAGAAGAATCTCAAGCAGGCTCCCCACTGAGCAGAAGCCCAACGTGGTGCTGGATCTCACCACCCTGAGATCATGACCTGAGCCGAAACCAAGAGTCAGACGCTTCACCAACTGAGCCACTCAGGCGTCCCTCACCAGATTTTTTTTTTTTAAGCAGATTTCTGAGACCCATCCCTAGAAAATATTTAAATAAGTCTCAAGTGAGGCTCAGGAATTTTCATTAACCAATTAGGTGAATAAGGAAGTCAAAGTATTCTCTTCTCTCCTTTAGCCATTTATGTAATGTAAGTTCAAATTTTATGTTCAAGTTACAAAAACAAATTGTGGTGAGAATTTAGGAGTAAAGCAAAATACTGGGTTTTACTTCCAAAGTGTAAGAAATTATAAATAGAATAAACCGTCTCATACTGACTGACAAACAGAACCCTCCGTGTTCATAGAGAAACCGTTATCTAAGAGACTCTCAATCCTTAAAATTATCCTCAGAGAAGGTAACGAATGTGGTAAAGGTGGGCACAGAGAGCGTAATACTCCTGATTTTGCTCAATTTAAACACAATGAATTTCTTGTAAAAATGAACATCAATATGTAAAAAAAGAAGATTCCAAGACTTGTCACTTTCAGTGACCACCCAGAATAAACTTTAGGTTTCTAACATTTAGGTTTTGGCACCAACTTCTCATGCTACTTACACAATTGGACTTCGGAATCAATATAGACTGAGAAGTTGTACTTTGGGGCACCTGGGTGGCTCAGTCAGTTAAGCGTCTGCCTTTGGCTCAGGTCAAGATCACAGGGTCCTGGGATTGAGCCCCACATTGGGCTTCCTGCCTAGTGGGAGCCTGCTTCTCCCTCTCCTCCCTCGTGCTTTCTCTCGCTATCTCTGTTGCTATCTCTCTCTCTCTCTCCTAAATAAATAAAATCTTTACAAAAAAAAAAAAGAGGTTGTTCTTTTTACCTAGACCAAATTTTAGAGTATGACATATTTGCTTCTTAGAAAGCAAGATTTAATGCAATATTTTTTAAAAATTAAGAGGGGCTATACTAAATGGTAAGTGATGGGGGCTTCCTTATATCCCTTAACTTCAGAAAATCTGACTCTATACAGAATACATGTCCCAAAAGATCAAAGAGCTTATTTACTTAAATGCGGAACATATAAACAAATTTGTGATTCCTAGGCAAAGCTTAGATTTAACAAGAAGAGCAAGCTACTTTTTATGGACCATGATAACTATTTATTCCCAGAATACGCTTGTCAGAGCAAATGCAATTCCTACTAAGTTTTTTTCCCGCTGCTCTCAATAAATGCATGGATCTTTCCTACCCATGTTCATAATAATGTATAAGACAATGTGATCAATGCCTCCTTTTGCATTAGCTCTGGATTATGTCACACTTTTAAAATTCCTTTGAAAAAAGAAATAGGTTGGACCTTTCAGACGATAGCAAGTCCCTTAAAAACAAAAGGAAAAAAGTGAACAGACACGAAGTTTTCTAAGGCAGAAAA
Source organism: Ailuropoda melanoleuca (assembly GCF_002007445.2). Lineage (NCBI taxonomy): Eukaryota > Metazoa > Chordata > Mammalia > Carnivora > Ursidae > Ailuropoda > Ailuropoda melanoleuca. The sequence goes on along the minus strand of NC_048227.1, from coordinate 91,095,894 downwards.
GTATATCCCATTTACCTTTCCAGAACATTAATTCACAAAAACAAGGTTTCAGTCAAAATATTTATTCTTTTCCTTAACTGGGTTAAATGGTAATACAAATATTATAAGGCTGCCTTAAGTTTCTCCTGTGCTATACTTTAAATGTCCCAAACTTTACAGTAAAACCACACGTGACCTACTTTCTTTCATAATTCATCATACAGAGCCTCCACTTTCACTGTATGTGCTTTGAAGTGACTTCTCTCCTCGACCATTACTAATACAGATTTGAAAAGACTAGCTCCGGTTGGAGAGAACCGCAACAGGAATACCAGCCAGGCTCTCAGGTACAAAAATGAACAACCAGGAGGAAGAGGAAAAACAAAACTGGAGAGAGAGAAGGAATGTTTGTTTAGATTGTTTCCAACTGGCAGCAGCCAGAGTCAGAACGCCAGCGCGGTGTGCGTGCTCGGTCCTTAGCAAGGACACGCCACCCTGGCAAGGGCTGGTGAAGTGATAATACATAAGGATAACAATTGGACATGAAGCAGCAGAGTTGGAAGTAGGCAAAAGAAAGAAAAACTGCAAAACAGGAACTGCAAGCCTTCTGTGACTAACAGGGTCTGCAGCCTCCCTGGAGCGGAGGAATGGAATGTGGACACAGGACGAAGACCGCAGCATTGCTCCAAGACCGCAGGTCAGGTTTCCCACCGCCCCGGTGCGGCCGCTACAAGGCACAACTTGGAAGTTGGGGGGGTGGGGAAGGGGGGAGGCGTCATTTAAAAAGATGTTACTTGGGATGTAAACACTACCCTGAACTCACGGCTTCCGCCACAGAAGCCCCGTGTCGGAGCAGGCTCCCAGGGGTACGTACCATCGCTGTCGTACGAACGGGGAGAAAGCTTTATCCCCCCCGAAGAAAACCCAGAGCGTTCATTTCAAGTGCGGCCCCGGGAAGATTCGCAGAACCGCACACCCACCACCTCATCCCTTCTCAGGTCTCGCTCCAGCCCAGGCGGGCGGCGTTCTGCGCGCGGGACAGAAGCAGAAGCCGTGTCAGCAACACGGGGACTTGCTCTCTGCGGTCAAGGTCCCCTGATCCAGTTTAATTTTGTCCACGTCGTTTTCTTCGCTGGGAAAGCTTTGGTGGTTGGCAAGAATATTCTCCACGAGGAACCGGGCTGCTTCGTCGATGTTTATGTTATCCTGTAAGGCAGAAATGATGAGCGGGATGAATTCCAAGGATTAATGCTCAGGAGAAAGCACGAAGAGTGTTAATGGGCCGAGCACAGTTTGTCAGAGGGGGTGTCTATGTCTACCATCTTCTCCCTCACTACAGGGGATACACCCTCGGAGTTCAATGCCATTGAGTCGTGTGGCTACAGAACTCTCTCCTTTTCACAAAGGATTCCCTTTCCTGATGTTCCTGTTTCAAACTTTTTGTCCCTGAGGTTCAATGAACTATCTCAATGGCTGAAAAGGAATCGTCATCCCACGCTGGGTTGCCACTCACATAAATGAAAGCACTAAGATGAAAAAGTTCCTGCCCTTGAACATTTAAGTCAAGTATTCAGGATACATTATGAAGAAGAAGGTCAAGAGGCTCACACATTAAAATACGATAAATGCACCATGTCGTTTCCCCGTCTCGGAGCACAGATTATTACTCCTAGTTGTCACCTGTAAATTCACCTGAAACAATGTTGTAAGTGTGAAGGCCATTAAAAATACCCTAAGGAATCACTAGCTATCACACCATTTGTGTGACTGATTTATCAGTTGTCATTAAATACACGAGCAACACACAGCAAAATCTGGACTTTGTAAAAAATACTTAACTTTTCATTTCTAAATAATTTCAGATTGACAAAAATGTTGCAAAAATAGCAAAAATTCCTACATACCTTTCACTCATATTCCTAAAATATTAACATCTTGGATATCCAGATTTCCAGGTACAATCAGGAAATTCAATAATAGTGTCAGCATTAATTATGAACCTTATTCAAATGTCACCATTGTCTCAGTAACCTTTTTGTGACCTAGGTGACTGCTGTATTTCGTGCGCATGTCTTCTTGGTCTCCTTTAACCTGGGACAGTTCCAGTCACCTTGCCTTTCATAACCTTGACACTCTTGGAGCATACCAGCCAGAGGATATCCCTCAGTTTGGGCTTGTTTCATGTTTGCATATCATTAAACTCAAGTGATGCACTTTTGACAGGAATATGTGATGTGTCCCTCTCAGTGTCTGAGAGAACACTTGCTTAAAGTCATGTCTGCCAGCCTTGTCCACTGAATAGTTACTATTTCTCCTTTGCACTTAGTAAGCTCAAATATGGAAATATCCTATTTTTCATCATAGTTTTCCCCTTAACTTTAACATCAATTAATTCTTCCCGAAAACAGTTATTACCATGGTGATTAAAGGTGACTGCCTATTTCCATCATTCCTCCCACATTAATTAGTTGGACTTCTGTTAGGAAGAGTTTTCTCGTCTCCCCTACTTGTTCATTGGTTTATTCATATCATGGATTATTATTTTATTCTATGGATTAGATCCATTGCAATAGTTATTTACTTTGTTGCTCAAATTGTCTTAGATATTTGGAGCTCCTATAAGTAGGTTCTTGTTTCTTTTTGACAGGTTTCCATCATTTTGTGTTTCCTTAGTTTCTGGCACCACAAAATATCTCTGTTGCATCTTTACTTTCCTTGTCCCACCAATCCTGGAATGAATCAATCATTTCTCCACAAAACCCTTGTTCTTTTTACAGGAGAACGGTATTTAAAAACCAAATTCTGGAGGCACCTGGGAGGCTCAGTCAGTTAAGCATCTGACTCTTTTTTTTTTTTTAAAGATTGGTTGATTGNTTTTTTTTTTTTTAAAGATAGATTTATTTATTTATTTATTTATTTATTTATTTATTTATTTATTTGCCAGAGAGAGACAGCCAGCGAGAGAGGGAACATAGGCGGGGGGAGCGGGAAAGGAAGAAGCAGGCTCCCAGTGGAGGAGCCTGATGTGGGGCTCAATCCCACGACTCCAGGATCATGCCCTGAGCCAAAGGCAGACGCTTAACCGACTGTACCACCCAGGCGCCCCAAGCATCAGACTCTTGATTTCAACTCAAGGTCATGATCCCAGGGTGGTGAGATGGAGCCCCACATCAGGCTCTATGCTCAGTGGGGAGTCTGCTTGAAATTCTCTCCCTCTCCCTCTGCTCCTTCCCCAGCTCCCACTATCTCTCTCTAAAATACATAAATAAAATCTTTTAAAAAATAATAAAAAATAAAAAACAAATTCTGGGACTAGGAAACTCATTGGATCAGTGGTGTCATTGCTCCTAAGCCCTCTGAGCAGACAAAGCTATGCATCCAGACACACAGATATCAATTTCTACGTTTATCTGTTTATACATATGTGTATAAACTATAAACACAAACATACATGTTTCTACATACATATACATTAAGTTTATACTGATTTCTCCAATATCAATCTAAGAACATGAGTTTCATTCTAGCAGTCTCTCTTACCTGCTACACTTTCTTGGACAGTGAGAAACTGGCAAGACTTGGGCTATTCATTCAGGTATCTTTTCCAGGATCAAGCTTTTTTATTTTATTCTTTTTACCTCCACTCCCAAGATAAGTATTAACTTTAATTAAAGTATTGATCTTTGAATGTCCAAATGCCATTTAGCCCTCACCATTCCCATTATCTCAAAGAATTATAATACTCTCTAACCACACTTAGTAGCAATTGATTAGGAACAGAAATTCCCATATTGTAATTAGTCACACATTTTCATATTGGAAATCCATTATTTGCCGTAAAGGTGACAAGATGAAATTCATGAATTCAAAACTGTCCTTTGGCTGTGTTCCTGTTAAAATTCAGATCACTGGAATTCAAGCAGAAATCAGCTATACAGTCAGCTGCCGGCCAGCTCAGAAATACAGGCATTAGTGATGCTCGGGCAGTACTTTCAGCCTGGACTAAAATTATGGTTTCAACTTTGTTTGTCATTACAGAATTTCTCCAACATTTCATCATTCTGACCTAAGTCCAATTGTTATTTGACCTCTCATGTGAAATTTCCAAAGCACATAAACAAACTGCCTCCCCACCAATATTTTGTGCTTGTGATTTTCACCTTTGTTTTCTTGTATATCTAGGCTGGCAAGATTTTTAACAACCAACTTAAGTGTTTTTGTTTTTCTTCATAAAACACTGTATCCCATAATAGATGAAAGAAAAAATTCTCACTCCGCTATTCATGAAGCACGTCACAAGTGCTGATACTTGCCTCTTGCTCAAATTCTTTCATACACAATTAATCTGAAACTCTTGAAACATCAATACATCTCAGACATTTTCAGTGTCCTTTTTGTTAGTACTGCACATGACCCACACGTTCACCAGTGTCATCTATGTCCCTGTATTTCGTGAAGCCTTCAGTAAAACCCAAAACTCCTTGTGCTGGATAAGACACTTTGTCCCCCATAAACTCCAATTGTAGAAGTGCTTCATTTAAAGGCTCAAACTCAGAGAATGTCATTGTTCTTTGTTCTAAATAGTAGCTAATTTTTATTTTGATGGAAAACCTGTCCTTCTAGTCACCTCCACATTAGCCAATTTTGAAAGCATTCCTGCTGCCCGCCCAAAGAAGCTATGACATATCCATGCTATACTTTGACTTTGCTTTTTTCTGGGCTCCCCAAAACCACTCACATAAACCCGTCTAAATACTTTACAGCTACAGCTCAGATTTATGAGTCCTGAGGAGAGCAGATACAAACACGAAGCGGACCTCACCTTTGCAGAGGTTTCAAACCATCCAGTGAAACCATGTTCTTTACAGAATTGGTCCATCTGGGGAGGATTCTGGCCACCATCCTTTTTTTGGTCACATTTATTAGCTAAGAGGACAGCAGGAATAGGGCTGCCATTTGCAAGACGGACTTTACCATCCAGATCACTTTTCCATTTTAGGACGGCCTCAAAGGTGGAGCCTCTCGATATATCGAAGACTATAAAAGCACCAACAGCTTCTCTGTAGTATACTCGGGTCATGTTGCCAAACCGCTCCTGCCCTAAAAATCAACATAATAAGAGATCAAGAGCTCATAATTCAGACAGAGTCTATATTTAGTTATAACCCCTTTGACCCTAGGAATAGTGCTATAGACACACATCTCACATTCCACAGCAAAGAAACTGGTGGGATGAAGGACGGGCAGAACCATGTGGCTGATCATGGGGTCTGAGTACACAATTAACTAGTTCTATGTTCTGCGCGTGTCCAACACGTGCTCCTTAAGCATCCAGATGCCAGTGCTTAAAGCTACAGAGCCATTGCTCCCCCCACCCCCCACTCCGTCTGGTCTAAGAGAAGAGGTACTAAAGGAAAACAGAAAGCTGGTAGTGGAGGGGAGAAGAGACACGAATAGAAGAAAACGAAGCTTGCAGGAAGAAGATAAGTATGGTGGGTAAAATGCAGTCCAAAAGACTCGGACTGGCTAGGAGATAAAGGAGCTCATCTTTCCTCCCCATCTCTAGCATGCCCCCACTTTTGCTTCGGCATGCAAGATTGCTCTCCTCTAAGAAGGCAGACACATGCAAANCCCACTATCTCTCTCTAAAATACATAAATAAAATCTTTTAAAAAATAATAAAAAATAAAAAACAAATTCTGGGACTAGGAAACTCATTGGATCAGTGGTGTCATTGCTCCTAAGCCCTCTGANTCTAAGAAGGCAGACACATGCAAACCCACGAGCGAAAAGCGGCACATGAGGCTGTGTGATTAAAAGAAGGATCAGCCGTAGAGTTCCCCAAATATCATACTTTTAAAATAATTTAACGCGTTAAATACTTTGGGAAAATTCTACTGCTTCGCATACTACAANCACGACTCCAGGATCATGCCCTGAGCCAAAGGCAGACGCTTAACCGACTGTACCACCCAGGCGCCCCAAGCATCAGACTCTTGATTTCAACTCAAGGTCATGATCCCAGGGTGGTGAGATGGAGCCCCACATCAGGCTCTATGCTCAGTGGGGAGTCTGCTTGAAATTCTCTCCCTCTCCCTCTGCTCCTTCCCCAGCTCCCACTATCTCTCTCTAAAATACATAAATAAAATCTTTTAAAAAATAATAAAAAATAAAAAACAAATTCTGGGACTAGGAAACTCATTGGATCAGTGGTGTCATTGCTCCTAAGCCCTCTGAGCAGACAAAGCTATGCATCCAGACACACAGATATCAATTTCTACGTTTATCTGTTTATACATATGTGTATAAACTATAAACACAAACATACATGTTTCTACATACATATACATTAAGTTTATACTGATTTCTCCAATATCAATCTAAGAACATGAGTTTCATTCTAGCAGTCTCTCTTACCTGCTACACTTTCTTGGACAGTGAGAAACTGGCAAGACTTGGGCTATTCATTCAGGTATCTTTTCCAGGATCAAGCTTTTTTATTTTATTCTTTTTACCTCCACTCCCAAGATAAGTATTAACTTTAATTAAAGTATTGATCTTTGAATGTCCAAATGCCATTTAGCCCTCACCATTCCCATTATCTCAAAGAATTATAATACTCTCTAACCACACTTAGTAGCAATTGATTAGGAACAGAAATTCCCATATTGTAATTAGTCACACATTTTCATATTGGAAATCCATTATTTGCCGTAAAGGTGACAAGATGAAATTCATGAATTCAAAACTGTCCTTTGGCTGTGTTCCTGTTAAAATTCAGATCACTGGAATTCAAGCAGAAATCAGCTATACAGTCAGCTGCCGGCCAGCTCAGAAATACAGGCATTAGTGATGCTCGGGCAGTACTTTCAGCCTGGACTAAAATTATGGTTTCAACTTTGTTTGTCATTACAGAATTTCTCCAACATTTCATCATTCTGACCTAAGTCCAATTGTTATTTGACCTCTCATGTGAAATTTCCAAAGCACATAAACAAACTGCCTCCCCACCAATATTTTGTGCTTGTGATTTTCACCTTTGTTTTCTTGTATATCTAGGCTGGCAAGATTTTTAACAACCAACTTAAGTGTTTTTGTTTTTCTTCATAAAACACTGTATCCCATAATAGATGAAAGAAAAAATTCTCACTCCGCTATTCATGAAGCACGTCACAAGTGCTGATACTTGCCTCTTGCTCAAATTCTTTCATACACAATTAATCTGAAACTCTTGAAACATCAATACATCTCAGACATTTTCAGTGTCCTTTTTGTTAGTACTGCACATGACCCACACGTTCACCAGTGTCATCTATGTCCCTGTATTTCGTGAAGCCTTCAGTAAAACCCAAAACTCCTTGTGCTGGATAAGACACTTTGTCCCCCATAAACTCCAATTGTAGAAGTGCTTCATTTAAAGGCTCAAACTCAGAGAATGTCATTGTTCTTTGTTCTAAATAGTAGCTAATTTTTATTTTGATGGAAAACCTGTCCTTCTAGTCACCTCCACATTAGCCAATTTTGAAAGCATTCCTGCTGCCCGCCCAAAGAAGCTATGACATATCCATGCTATACTTTGACTTTGCTTTTTTCTGGGCTCCCCAAAACCACTCACATAAACCCGTCTAAATACTTTACAGCTACAGCTCAGATTTATGAGTCCTGAGGAGAGCAGATACAAACACGAAGCGGACCTCACCTTTGCAGAGGTTTCAAACCATCCAGTGAAACCATGTTCTTTACAGAATTGGTCCATCTGGGGAGGATTCTGGCCACCATCCTTTTTTTGGTCACATTTATTAGCTAAGAGGACAGCAGGAATAGGGCTGCCATTTGCAAGACGGACTTTACCATCCAGATCACTTTTCCATTTTAGGACGGCCTCAAAGGTGGAGCCTCTCGATATATCGAAGACTATAAAAGCACCAACAGCTTCTCTGTAGTATACTCGGGTCATGTTGCCAAACCGCTCCTGCCCTAAAAATCAACATAATAAGAGATCAAGAGCTCATAATTCAGACAGAGTCTATATTTAGTTATAACCCCTTTGACCCTAGGAATAGTGCTATAGACACACATCTCACATTCCACAGCAAAGAAACTGGTGGGATGAAGGACGGGCAGAACCATGTGGCTGATCATGGGGTCTGAGTACACAATTAACTAGTTCTATGCTCTGCGCGTGTCCAACACGTGCTCCTTAAGCATCCAGATGCCAGTGCTTAAAGCTACAGAGCCATTGCTCCCCCCACCCCCCACTCCGTCTGGTCTAAGAGAAGAGGTACTAAAGGAAAACAGAAAGCTGGTAGTGGAGGGGAGAAGAGACACGAATAGAAGAAAACGAAGCTTGCAGGAAGAAGATAAGTATGGTGGGTAAAATGCAGTCCAAAAGACTCGGACTGGCTAGGAGATAAAGGAGCTCATCTTTCCTCCCCATCTCTAGCATGCCCCCACTTTTGCTTCGGCATGCAAGATTGCTCTCCTCTAAGAAGGCAGACACATGCAAACCCACGAGCGAAAAGCGGCACATGAGGCTGTGTGATTAAAAGAAGGATCAGCCGTAGAGTTCCCCAAATATACTTTTAAAATAATTTAACATGTTAAATACTTTGGGAAAATTCTACTGCTTCGCATACTACATGGGACTTCGCAAAGCATCCCCTTTCTGTCTGGTATCACTCTTTGACACAGGAGGGACTCTAATCTTCAGCTGCCAGATGATGCTGAGAGCTGCTTGGCCAGGATGCCAGCGGTGCTGACGACGTAAGATCAGACTAGAACCCGGGTCATCTGGCTCCCACGCGCCCATGTGAATACAATGCCGGCCATTCTGAACTATCCTGCAGTCACCTTGACTTCTAAGATGTTACCTTCAGTCTGTCAAGTTCCCAACTGGAGTGCTCAGGAAAAATGGCAATCAGTGCAAATCTAAGATGGGTAACTGACCAATGATAAAAACAAAACTGATAGGACACTCTCCCGTTAAAACACATGATGAAAAACACATTTTATCTACATTTTATTGATAGTAACAAATGCAAAGCTACCCACAAAAAATATTCCTTCTTCTCCAAATTCTACTACAGCATCACACAATTTTAGGTATCGCTTAGTGAAATAATGGGAGAAGAACACAATAGGCAAGCTTAAATGGATACACTAAAGTTCAATTGGTTTGTGACAACTTCCCATACAGGCTTATCTGAAGCCGTACTATCATAGTCCAGATGTCTGAACTTTATTGTAACAAATGGTCACATATGAAAGAAACATCACTATCATGTTCATATTTTATTGGCAATGTAAATTTGACCAGCCAATTATATAGCTTATTTTATCACAATGCTGACATTTATAAGAAGTTAACATTGTACCATTTTCCATAAACATACACTTAATAATCACACACAGCAAATTTACAGAGGATATACCAACTGGTCAAAGTCAATATCACTATTCTGCAAAAAGTCTACATCAATTGCATTAAAGTGGTCCTGACTTCAATTTTAACAGAGAGCACATACTACTGACTTATATTTTTATAAATTTTAAATATTAAATATAAAATGACTATGTCAACAAGGGAAATTAGCCACATTAAGAAAGTCCAGATTATAAGATTATTTCATAGTTATAAGAAAGTACTCTTTTGGACTCCCTCTTCAATTTAGAGAAGAGGGTAGGGTGCCAAACTAGTAAAAGTATAGAAATCCAGTTTTGAAGAACAATTAAGCTTTAGTGACTGTTGTTTGTTTACTGAATCATCTATAAATCCCTAAAAATACTTCTTTCAACCAATTATACTAAATCATATTCAAATTTGTCCTCCCATAAACCTCCTGTCAAAACAAAAGAAAATCAGAAACATGTATGACAAGGAATTTTTGAGGTGGACCCGGTGGCTTAGAAACCTCAAGTTATTTTCCCTAGGTTCCGAGGTTAGGATTCAAAACTCTCTGATAATCTCTGAGCGTGCTTTCTAACAACCACACCATAGGCAACTCAAACTAGTGTCAATTACACTGATAAGCAAATAAAAAGGAAAGGTTCAGCCCAGGAGAAAAAAGATGCAAATCCTATATCGGGTAGAGGACTTATACCCAGAACATATAAAGAACTCTCAAAACACTACAGTAAGAAGATAAAAAATCTCATTAATAAAGTAAGCAAAAGACTGGAACAGACACTTTGCCAAAGAATGTATATGTGACAAATAAGCAGAGGAAAAGATCCCCAACATCATTAATTATTGCAGAAATGCAAATTTACATCGCAACGAGCAGCCCCTTCATGCCCACAAGAATGGCTAAAATAAAAAGTCTGGAGGCACTTGGGTGGCTCAGTCAGTTAAGTGTCTGCCTTCGGCTCAGGGCATGATTCCAGGGTCCTGGGATTGAGCCTTGTGTCGGCCTTCATGCTCAGCAGGAAGCCTGCTTCTCCCTCACCTACTTCCCCTGCTTGTGTTCCCTCTCTCGCTGTGTGTCTCCTCTGTCAAATAAATAAATAAAATCTTTAGGAGCGCCTGGATGGCTCAGTCATTAAGCGTCTGTCTTTGGGTCAGGGCATGATCCCAGGGTCCTGGGATCAAGCCCCATATTGGGCTCCCTGCTCCGCTGGGAGCCTGCTTCTTCCTCTCCCACTCCCCCTGCTTGTGTTCCCTCTCTCACTGGCTGTCTCTCTCTCTCTCTCTCTGTCAAATAAAATAAATAAAACCTTTATAAATAAGTAAATAAATAAAATCTTTTTTAAAATAATAAAATAAAACAAAATAAAATTAGTCTGATTATACCCAGTACTTGTGAAGACGTGGATCAATCAGCTCTCATACGCTGCTGGTAAGCACAAGAATTTAAAATAGCACATCCACTTTGGTAAACAATTTGATAGCTTCTTAAAAATTTAAACATATATCTACCGTACAACCAACACATTCTACTCCTAGGTATCTGTCCGAACAAAATGAAAGCACATGTCTATACAAAATCAAGTTCATGAATGCTTATAGATGTTTTATTTTTATGGCCAAAATAGTAACGAATAAAGTATGGTATATCCATACAATGGAATATAACAATAGAAAGGAAAGAAACAAACTATAGATACAACTAATGAAAGGATGAACCTCAAAATAATGATGCTGAGTAAAAGAAGCCAGGCCAGAAAGGATAGGTAATAGTCTATGAATACATTTATATCAGATCCTTAAAAATATAAACCATAGTGCCTTAGTAAGAGGAAGCAAGGACTGTCTTGGCAAGGCAGAGAGAGGAGTTACAAAGGGGTAAGAGGAAATACTTTTGGGGTGATGGAAATGGTTGCAATCTTGATTGTACTGATGTTCCACTAGTGTTCACATATGGAAAAACAACAAAATGCAGTTTGTTGTATGTCAATTATATATCAATAAAGTGATAAAAAATTATGCCCCCCCTCGGAGGCTCACTGGGACGGTGTAATGTAAAATGCCTACCTGAGAGTCTTTTAGGGCAGAGTATGACAAACTGTAATTCCTGGTCGAATTCGGCTAGAGTTTTATCGGAATCCTGTCCCCTTCATCTGTTTATGGGTTTCTACATGTTTTCCTTCTACCACGGTAGAGTTGAGTAGTGGCAACAAGGAGTGAATGGCCCCCCAAACCTAAAGTATTTGCTACTTCTGTTCCAGGGGGTGAGGGAGGGTCTATACCTTGAACTGGAAGTGCCATATAAAAATTCATGAAGGCGTGTACTGAAGGTCTGTGCATGTAAATTACACGTTAAGTTCAAAAAGTAAAATGTCAGGCCCATAGTAAGCACCGTGCAAATGTTATAGTATTATTATTAAGTGCTCAATAAATGAATTACATGATGAAAGCCGGAGCATCCTCTTAAAAATGGTGCAATAAAACACGGCAAAGCCTTAAACTAGTTATACGCTGTAAACTGCCGTGGTGAAAACAGTTTGCGGAGGAAAATGAACTCGAGGAAAGTACAAATACACCAGAGGACCAAAATGCCGAGCACTAAAGGTCAAGCCACCCCAGGCAAGTAATTTTCTCTGCCTAAGGAAGTGAGGTGCCTTTAGAGATCTTTAGGGATCTTCCAAGCCCTCCCAGCTCCCCCTTCTGATGTTCTAGGTTTCTTTGTGATAACCTTCATGTTAGAATGATTTTCTAAAGATTCTGCAATCACTGAATCCAGACAGCAATGGGGATCAAATGTAAATAATCCAGCATCAAAAGACCAAGCCATGCGTTTAGGAAAATAGCTTACTTTCCAAAAGAACAGTAAAATATACTTCCTATTTTACTGAGTTCATCATCTCCTTTTTAAAAAAATTCTGAAGTAATCCATTACCGCTTCAGAGACATTCCTGAACTGGCCAAAACAAGTAAAAAACACACATTTCTAAAATACATTAAGTTTAACCACAGAATAGAGAAAGATAAGATGAATTCGTTTAAATAATAATCTTAACATAAAATTAAGAGCTCTTCTCCAAAAAAACCTAACAAGGTAAAGCCTAGATTTAACTACGGTGGTTTCAAAGGTTGAGATGCTAAGCCCTTCCTGTTGTTAAACTGGAAAATAAGGAGACTTGGCTACTAGAGTAAGAGCTGCATGCCATAACTCTGTTATTATCTCTCTCGGGGTAATTTTATCTATTCCCTTATCTACTGCCCAAAAGAAAGAACTACAGTGGAAAACAAAACTACTGTTCACAAATATTCCATTTTCCTCCACTTCTAGATGCATGAAGGATCACATTCTTCTGCCCCCACTAAATTAGGAGTGTCTACGAACTAGCCTTGGCCCACGAAATGTAAACAGAAGTGTCACTTCTAAGCAGAATCACTCGGGAGACAGTGTCCTTGTCCTGCTGCAGCAGGCTTGAACCCTAATTTTGAGATGACAGTATCAAGAGATGCAAAACTGCCCTCACATCCCTCCCTCCACCCCAACCTCTGTCCTCACTATGGACATGTAGAAAGAGTGAGGAATAATTATTTTAAACCGCTGACACACTAATGTTGCTGGAACCCCAACAGAACCTACTCTATCCCGACTGATGCAACACCCAAATATCTTATTTACCTTGGATTTAGATTTGATCTCCACAAAAAAACATGAGGTTCCTTCCATGTACCTGGTACTATGCTGGACACTGGTGATCACCAAGGAGCAATGAATAGGATTTCCTCTCCTAAGGAGCTCACAGTCTATTTGAGGAAACAGACACACTGATAACATGGTGTGGTAGGTGTAATCAGAGATATGAAGAGTATATTATGGTAGCATACAAAGGGATGTTATTCATTGAAGTATGTAAGCTAATCTTATTAGTTGTTTCTTATCAAGAAATGCCATTCAGATGCTTACTTGGACTCAATAGCATCACATATTTAACTTCTAGATACAACTTCCAACATGAGAATGATGCATTCTGGGGCGCCTGGGTGGCTCAGTCGGTTAAGCACCTGCCTTCGGCTCAGGTCATGATTTCAGGGTCCTGGGATAGAGACCCACATCAGGCTCCCCACTGAGTGGGGAGTCTGCTTCTCCCTCTCGTCTGCTCCTTTCCCATGCTCATGCACATGCATGTTCTCTCTCTCTCTCTAAAATAAACGAAAAATCTTTAAAAAAGAGAGAGCGAGAGAGAGAATGATGCATTCTACTACTTCCCTTTCCCAACGCTTTGGGAGCTAGCCCTAAGTTTAAAAAAGGGCTAAGGACCAAACTAATGGAAATGACTTTCACATTTACATTAGAATTGCACAGGAATTCTGTAGAATCCTAGATTTTTTTTTCTTAATTTTAGACAAAAAATATAAAGAATACTCTCGGAAGTAGCCAATCAACCATTCTAAGTTCAGTCCAAGAAAACTTTATTATTCTTGGAGTCTACTCTACACAGATACGTAAATAAAATGCAGAGAATTCCTGCCATGCTGAATGCTCCTGGGTTGTGTCCCAGGACAGGAGAGGACAGGGTAGAGAACTCCACAGGTATTAAATACAAAGACAGATGCATGAGTTCTGTTTCACGGAGTGTATGCGTGTATGTGCGTGCAGAGTTAAAGCTTATGGCAATATAAAAATTCAGCAGGACCTGGGAGACTTTCCTCTAAGTAGGAAGTAGCTCAAACAGGGTGGGGAGATTCTAAGCAACATCACCCTCTTTAACCAGTGCTGTAGCCATTTCTTACTGGAGGAGGAGGGACCACTTTCATGCCTTCCTGACCAACCTTAGATGGACAACATTGCAACTGGAAGATGACACCCCGTATCATCTAGTCCAACCTCTCTTATTTTATAGATGAGAAAATAAAATCCCAGGGAGAGCAAATTACTCCAATTCCCAAGTTATTTGTTATCTAATGTGCTGTCCAATCTGTTAGCCAAAGCTTTCAGGAGTACATGTTGTTCCATATGTCCCATGTTTCCAAAGAGACCCAAGGCAGTGCCATAGGCCTAAGACGACTCTCCTCAAGGATAGCATAGCCCTATTGCACAAGGTAAACCCTTTCTCTCGGTTTCCTAGGGCTTTACCATAGCAGCTATGGGAAATGCCCCAGTGCTGAGTGCTTTAGTTACCCCAATACTAGGGGCAGCCTTTTTTATCCATACTGCTGTGGGGAGATTGCCAAAATATTTCAAATGACTTTAAAATGTTTTATCTTTTTTTTTTTTAAAGATTTTATTTATTTATTTATTTAACAGAGATAGAGACAGCCAGCAAGAGAGGGAACACAAGCAGGGGGAGTGGGAGAGGAAGAAGCAGGCTCCCAGCAGAGGAGCCTGACATGGGGCTCGATCCCACAACGCCAGGATCACGCCCTGAGCTGAAGGCAGACGCTTAACGACTGCGCCACCCAGGCGCCCCTAAAATGTTTTATCTTTTTAAAAAGGTCTGTTATTTCCTTTTCTAGAAGAGGGAACCTTGATTATAACTAGACAGCATGGCAATGAGAATGATGAAAAAGCACAGTGCTAGTTCTCTAGGCTCAAAGATATTTAAAGATGCATAACTTATATACCCAAGTGGATGAAGCTTAAGGTACATTAAAAAAAAGATTTTAAAAAATTAAAATGCTTATGTAATATTTGGGAGTATCCAACACTAATGACTTGAAAAGGAGCTGAGGTGACATATTTCCAAAAATACATGATTGAATTAAGGAAAAGAAAACCACAAAATAATTTGCTTTCTTTCTTTATATGTAAATTTTCAAAAGGAAAGTATTTCCTCTCAGTGTTTGAAAAGGATAGGACTACATTCTGAATGGTTATCGTAAACAGGCCAGAGATGCTTTCTTTTGTTTGTGATTTTAATCACTCCCTTTGTTTAGTTTTTTAATGTTCATCTCAATATTTTATGTTCATGACCTCGTTTGATAAATAACCTAAATATTTCGTTGCATTATTTGAAACTCAATATATAAATTTCACCATGAAACACAAATCAAAGTAATGAGACAACTGGTGTTTAGTATTCCAAGTAGAATGCCTACCCTCTCCCACCCACTGAGATCACTGAGCTATATCTTCTTACTCAAGGTGATCCAGTGCGTGTAAACTCCTTTAAAAAAATTCTTAAATCTCATTGTGCATTTTAGAGATGAAGCACTTCTAATAAACTTGTGTTAGAAGGTGATCGGATCAAGACCCAGTCAAATTTCATTTAAATCCAGTCATCAGGGGCACCTGCGTGGCTCAGTCGGTTAAGCATCTGCCTTTGGCTCAGGTCATGATCCCAAGGTCCTGGGTTCGAGCCCCACATCAGCTCCCTGCTCAGTGGGGAGTCTCTTCTCCTTCTCCCTCTGTGCCCTCTCTCTCTCTCTGAAATAAATAAAACCTTTAAAAATAAGTAAGTAAAAATAAATGCAGTTGTCAGTTCTAAAAGGATAATTATCCATTAAAATTTTTTATACCGTGATATAGGCAACAATGTGATGTTATAATGGGTCTTGGGTTTATCAAACAAAAGAATAACAAACTGAATACAGAAACAAAATAGGAAAACACCTAAATTAAAAGGAAAACAAACTGCTTTCAAGATGGCAGTGGTGGTAACACTGAGCAGTCCTTCCTTGATCAACTCAGACTCCGGATTTCTCTTTTTGCTACCTTAAGATGACTATGCTTTTGTGGTAGTCAGTCACTGTGTAAGGTCTTATTCTGTGGGACTATAAAAAGAATGGCTGACTTTAATCAATCTGAAACAAGGAATAAAATCAAAAAATCTTTTTGATTTGTGTTCAAAGTTATAGTAGTTTTAAAAGTTAAGATAATAGCTTTTTCCTTTCTTACCTAGTTATTCAACAAGAGCAAGAAATGTGCCATCTCCGTCCTGTAAATGCTCTAGCATCCATACAGTACCCTCAGAGGAAGGCTCTTGAGATAGGAACAGGGACAAGAAGGAGGTGATGTGAAATCAAGAACTCCGGGCTCATGGAAGGTGAGCGTAAGGTAGCGCGGGGAGCAGGCAGGTTTGCCCGGTTAAGTGGAGAACTCCTCAAGAGTGGTGAGAGGATCAATCCATCCCCAGGAAGCAGCAAAGCTAATGACAGAACAACTTCTCCTAGACTTTACTAGAAATCAGATTGTGTGTGGTGCTTGGTACGTTGCAAATTTCCAGGCCCTACCTCTAGGAATTCTAATTTGGTAAGCATGGAGGATTTCTAGTTGTCTATTCCATTACGCCTTCACAGAATTTTATTTGGGGAAGCAATGTGTCCAATTGAAAAAAAAAAAAAAAGGGCCCTAGATTTCCTAGCGGCCCTCGCAGCAAGGCATGCACATCTGCTTGGACCACAAAGACGAAGGCTATGACCAAGGCATAGCTGGGCGGTGCCACGTCCACTTCAGTCCGTGAAGACTATAGGGTTCTGCTCAGCAGCTGTGGACTGCCCAACCACAGGCCTACCAGGTGACAGAATTAACCTCTTTGTTAAAGTCACGACACATAGGGATGTTTGTCCGAGGGAGCCAAATCGCTTGACAGAGTTGATGCTAAAGAATCCGCATTTATGGGGCAACTGAGTGGCTCAGTCGGTTAAGAGTCTGCCTTCGGCTCAGGTCGTGACCCCAGGGCTCTGGGATTGAGCCCCACATCGGGCTCCCTGATCAGCAGAGAGCCTGCTTCTCCCTCTCCCTCTGCTGCTCCCCCTGCTTGTGCTCGCTCTCACTCTCTGTCAAATAAATAAATAAAATCTTTTAAAAAATTAAAATAAATTAAAAACAATAAAGTAGCCTTCCCTGGTTACTCTTTATTTAAAGAAGAAAAAGAAGAATCTGCATCTTAAGCACCTCAGGTGAGTCTGATGGAGGAATCTCCATATAATCACA
The DNA here is from genome assembly GCF_002007445.2 of Ailuropoda melanoleuca. NCBI lineage: Eukaryota > Metazoa > Chordata > Mammalia > Carnivora > Ursidae > Ailuropoda > Ailuropoda melanoleuca. The sequence goes on along the minus strand of NC_048227.1, from coordinate 91,078,588 downwards.
CTACAACCCAATATATTTAGCTTAATTTCAAGAAGTAATCAGAAATCACTACAAAAGATGCTTAAAGAGGATATCTGGACAGAAGTGAGTGGAAAGAATGGGGAAGAAGAGAGTGTAAGGCCATCTGTCAGTTCAAGATCTTTAAACTAGGCCCCTGCTGTCCATTTATTTTTATGTGGCTCGTCTTTCTCAAAAGGAGAGTGAAGAAATTACATGTGTCTAGCCTCCTTGGTTGCAAAAAGCACTTTTGAAAATATAATTGAGTAGAATTCTAAAGCACTTTTATCTTCATCTTTTACCTCACCCTGCAGAATTCCACCACCCCGTCCATTTACATGTCTGCACTGTTCTTCCCCTCGAGGAGATCTCGGCAACCACGACACAACCTAAACTTGTTGACTTAGCCCACTCACTACTACTAAAGTGTTGATTAAGTGTGAAATCATCACTAGTTTAAGGATATGCTATCCTCGGGCTACAAATCTAAGGCCTTCAAAGTTTTCTTCTTTGGAAGAGCACTTTCCTTCATCTCTCTCACTCTTTTCTAACAAATGCCTAGAAATATGTATCAATCATGTTTTTTATTTTCTATATTTTATAATACTTTGACATCTTGGGGCCTTGTGGACCAGTAGAGGGACTGCCCTTTCGTCCAGGGCTAGCTAGTTCTTAAGAGACTGCAAACAACTTGCTGAAAGCACATCTTTCATATGCAAACCAACCTATCCAGGGTCCTCATCACCCATCTGCCTCCCTTTTCAGGCTCCTGCAGTCTAGGACACTATCCTCCTGCCCTAAATCGCCCATGGCCAGGTACTAAACAACCAGAGACCGCTGCTATAGCCCAACGCCCACTCAAATATTACAAACTAACCAATCCTAAACTTGCTCAGCTTGCCTATGCTGCCTTGTCCAGTCCTTCCTGCAAAACTACAATAAAGTCTCTAGCCCACGCTCTCCCCGCTTCTTGACCAGCCCTGGTGCTTCCCCATGTGGTCCTGCATAGAGCAGCATGGTCCCTTCTTTTGGGAACTATGAATAGCAAACCATCTTTTCAATGGTGACAATCTTCTGGTGTGTTGGTCCTACCACACCCGATAAAAACAAAATCCTGAGTATGTTTTTTAAAATAGAATAAGAACCGCTGAAATTTCCGTATCAGAAGCTTAAGAAAATCAGAAGGTCAAGAAAACATACACATAATGGATAAAATGTCTCCTAAAATATATTTGAAAGTAACACTGCCTCTCTAGAATAATGCATGGCTTCCAGGTTTAATCAGTGAGATCATAGAGCAGGCCATGCAAACATCTACAATTATTACCATGCTTTTCCAGACTGCGCTCTACAAGTATATATCAATGAAATGGCTTTGATATCTTCACGAAGTCCACAGTGTGGAAACAGTCTTTCAAAATGCCCCCCCAAAATGATGGAGGTGATCAAAAAGTATCTACATTGGAAGTTCTGTGTTAATTAAGAGGAGTGTAACTGGAAATTCTGGATTGATAACATAAACAGATGGCAATTATTACAGTGGGTATAAAATAGGAGTCATGTGAGCTACTCTAAGGATGACCAGAACATTTGCAAATTTAGACAAGAGTCTGTTAGACTGTTTGACAACAGTCTTGAAACTGTTTTGACATGAGTGAACCAAAAATCCGCTCCACCATTAAAAGCTTGTTTTCATATTTCAGAGTCATGAGACATGTCTCTGTACAAGTGCCATTGATTATGTTTTCTTGGTCAAGTTACTACACTTCTCTGTATTTAGACTATGGGATCTCTAAAAGCCTACACTTCAATTCAAACAATAGAATGATTAGGAAAACAGCTGGGGAAAGAGGTCAAGTTTTAGTGGTTTTTATCAATGTCCCCCTCTCTCTGCTGCTAACCTTTCAGCCTATATGGGGAAACTGAGGCAACTGACAATGGTAACATTAATTAAAAAGAAAAAAAGGAAAGGCAAGGCAACAAGCACATCATTATCAGGAGAATTTCCACATGCACTAACAGAAATATACTGTTACACTGCCCATCTTGCCTGGGCAACTGTGGGTGCAGAGTCCAGACTGAGGCACCCAGAGATGTCTCCCGACTCACGAACTAAGGAAGATTTAAAGATGTAAAATGGGACGGTAGACTTCACTTGTAATTCAGCACAGAGGCTGAGTCTGCATAAGGCTGAGGACGACAAGATTGTACAAAAGTCAGATGTAATGAAGATTTTAAAAATCCCTTTAAATGAGTTAATAAGTAATTGGAAAGTCATTGTAATAGTCGATGTTTAAGACAGAGACTACAAATAACCATAGATTAACTCCTCAGAGCACTGCTTCTTCATATTTAGAAGAAAGCTGAATATTAATAATTTTTGACTAATAAGATACTTTGAAGGTCAAGAAAGCATCCGAGATAATATTCCAGAGTCTTGTTCATGGGGGTTACAGGAAAGTTATGAAAGCAGGCAAGAAAGGCCACAAGGTGTAGCGACTATCAATGTGGAAGATGGATCAAGGGAAGTAGGATCCATGTTCTAATTTAGGATGGGAATCAAAAAAAAAAAATTTAAAAGTGAATCTAAGTATGGTTTATATAATTTATAACGTCTTCCAACCATGCATTTTATGCTCTAGGTAAATAATATTTACAGGAACTTCTGACTAGAATGTTCCTGATTTGTTCTTAGGCCCAAAGGAGTGTTATCGATTCAGATTTTTATACAGAAATAGTGATTCTAGGGGTGCCTGGGTGGCTCAGTCATTAAGCGTCTGCCTTTGGCTCAGGGCATAATCTCAGGGTCCTGGGATTGAGCCCCACATCGGGCTCCCCACTCCGCTGGGAGCCTGCTTCTTCCTCTCCCATTCCCCCTGCTTGTGTTCCCTCTCTCACTGGCTCTCTCTCTCTGTCAAATACATAAACAAAATCTTAAAAAAAAAGAAAGAAAAGAAAAGAAATAGTGATTCTAAAAAGTTAAAGGTGGCAGAAGAGACCAGCCCCTCAAAAAATGTCACTTTGGCATAAAGATTATTTTGAACTAAAGGCACTTGAAAAAAAACAGGTGCAAGAAGGGTACTCTTATCTCCCCTTTTTCTCTCTGAAAGCAGATGAGAATACCCCATGTGAGAAATGTCCTCTCTTTTCTAGGAGGAAAGAAACATTCTTATCACCAGGGATGGGAGTCAAAGGGGAGAGAGAAGTCTCTACAAACAGACCTTACAAAATAACTCTTATTTTCCTCTAGCCTCCCCATATTAGTTATTTTTCTACAATTCCCTCTCTTTGTTCAACCTGGTATAAAAGCACTTAGGTCTTGCCACTTCTTTGGGTGTTCATTTTCTTATGAGGGCTCCCGTGTCAGGTAAAACTTATGTGAAATAAATTTCTGCTGTTCATCTGTCTGGCATCGATTTAAATTTCAGGCCCTGCTGAAATCTCTAAAAAGGGAGGGAGAAAATTTTGCCTCCCCTACAAAAGCAAATCACTTTAGCAAATACAGGAAGACTACATTGTATTAGATCTAAATGGACAAACCAGTTTCTTTCTCTTAAAGATTTAGTCTAGACCAGCTATTCAACCTACCTGGAAAATTCTATACATATAGAATATATATAAATTCTATAAGTAGTAAGCCAACTAGTACTTCATCTCTAATACATACGAAAGAGTGGATCAGATTCCGCTCTGGGAATTATCCTAGTTTGCAGTGATATGGCAAAATGCACCAAAAAGGTTGAAATCACCAGGAAATAACAGGGCCCGTCAGGAATATGGTGAAGAAAATTGAAATAAGCCAGGATGCCAAGTACACTTGCTCCTTCTGTGGCAAAACCAGGATGAGAAGATGAGCTGCAGCATCTGGCACTGGGGTTCCTGCATGAGAACAGTAGCGAGTGGCGCCTGGACCTCTGACCCCGTAAAGTCAGCCACCAGACGATGGCAGGAATTGGGAGACCAGTAGAAGCTCCACTATTTAAAACATTACCGGCCTATAATAAGCGGGTTAATTTATGTAACAACAACAAAAGGAAGCTCAGAGACATCTCTTGCTACGTCTTAATTTAGTAGTATTTATTAAACTTCTTAAAACTTTATTGACTTCAATAACTTAGGATAGTGTGTTAAGAGCAATCTCAAAACAGGTGTGAAATAAGAGACAGTTGCCTAACACAAAAATTGTATTGAACTGCATCTGGATCTTAAAGCTACTTTCATTTCACGCAATAAGAAAGCATTTCGACGGCCTGTACCTGAGAGTCACTATGGTTCCTGATTTGAAGAGTTTAGCTGAAACTGCCTGGCCACATTTATGGGAAATGTCTGGACAACTCCCACCTGTTATACTTGCCAAAGTTTCCAAGAATAGAGACTCAATGTAATTCCTTTACCAACCTTCCCATCTCTAAAGCCGCGACAAAAAACTAGTAATAGCCCCACACCTTAACTTAGTCATATGAACTGGCCAACTCTACCTACTGTTTTGCAATCAAGGAATATTTCTATCCTTCGAGAATTCAATATGATTCAATGTTGTTACTACAGAAGGCAAATATGTTTAGCCCTGGGAAATTTTCTGGAGTGGCCTTCAATTTGCCTTCATTACATCATTATGACTTAATTTAAATGGTATGAACTAGGATTCACTAACAGGTCAAATATTCAAAGCAAACAATGATGTAGCTCCCTAAACCTCAAGTGAAAGCCAAAGTATTTTTGTGGCCGCTTCCTTATATATTAAGAGCCCATCTCTGGAAATCTTATTTATAAAGTAAGCCTAGTAATTTCTAATTACCTCATTAGTTTACCTCAAGTCTTATTAACATCTGGTGTGTACTTGCTGAATGGTATCTCACATCCAGGAATCCCTTTTGGAGATCTTAAAATCCTGCTTTCCTTCCTGGCAAAACTCAACCTTTGGATTTAGGCAAAAGTGCAAGCACATTCCATCAAGGCCAATAGTTACCAGAGTCTGAAAAAACTGACTATGTCCCCTTCCTGGCTGCATAGGTCTGTGCAAGGTGGACAAAAAAAGGGAAGAGGTGATACCCAGGGAGGAAATTACTCATGATTTTGCTTTCCCAAGTCTCCAAATATAAACATTTTTGCTTGAAGCTTAAAAATACAAATGTGCCAATAAAATCTTGTACTTACCCGCAGTGAGGCCCAATGATAATTTAATAGCTAAATCTGATAATATTTTACAAGAAGAATAAGGCAAAGTCAACAACCCTCCTGGGTGGGAGTTTAAAATCATCTTCATGGAAATCTCCAGCTACACTGAAGATTCCCGGAGAATGCCTATCACATGGTAAGGCAACCTTTAGAATTAAGGACCTTGTCAAGGAGCAATACTAGTATTCATAAGTGTTCTGTGAAACAGCAGGAAGTATTTTGAAAGAGGCCTCTGGCTTCAAAAGATGACTTTTCAAACGAACTTTTGGTTTTCTGTAACCAAAAGGAAAAAAAAAAAAAAAGCTGAGCCCAGGGCTGATCATTCCCCTTTCTCTGAGAAACTGACATGCATCAATTAATTCTCACATCTGAGGCAGAGAAGTCTGCTCTTAAATAAGTGCGTATATAGACTATTATACTTCAATGTTTTCTCATATGGAATAGCTGTTGATGAAAAGAGCACTACCTAGCAGACAGACNCAGACAGGCCTGTGCCCCCCCCCCCCCCCCCCCGCTACCAGCTGGGGGACTACACCTTCTACAGTCAATGCACCTGGAGGATGAAGGATGGTCTCTCCAGCTCTGAACAGTCTCCCATAAAAATTCTCTATTGCAGACTGAGCATCTTACCAACAATGACTGAACAGGGTAACTTTTGGTATCACTTCCATATTTAAGCTTCCCAAAGTTAACATCTTTTTAAATGCCTAGCCCCCACCCACCCCACCAGACAGAGTTCAAGTTTTCATATGGCTCCCAAATGGCAAATGAAACCAAATGCCAGGGAAACAGTATATTGGGGTGTAGGGTGGGGAGGAGCCAGGAATGGTTTAGGGAGGGAGGAAGGATTCAAGAGCAACCTCCCCCAGTCTTCTCCTGCAGAGGAGGGGCATGGGGGGGAGCTTGACCTAGGAGAAGAGCACCCTATCTTAAGAATGGAGTTTCACTCACAAAGAAGGGTCTCAGATCCAAGGCGCCTGATGAAAAACATTCTGAAAAGGAACCTGGTTGCTAGTGTTGGTGGCATCACTAACTAGGAGACTCACTTTGGGTAAATCATTCAACTTCAGCGCTCATCTGTGAAAAGTTAAAGCTGGTTGAGAAGGGCCAGGGCCTCCCCCTAACTCTTCCTGATGTACTACAAGCTTGCCAACATTCAGAGTTCAATTTCTGGAAAAGCCCCCATGGCTGTTTCGCCTCTGGTCAGGTGAGAGAAAACTGGAGTGGAGGCCTCCTCTCCACCTCTTAAGAATGAGATGTTTTCTCCAGCCTTCGTAGAGGCATCTAACCAGGGTTATTTAGGTACGCATTTATCTATCTTGTCCAGCTTTTAAGTCCTTCAACTACTACTACTGCCCGTTCCATTGTCCCGATCCCACTGGAGTCCACCCAGCCCCAGCGGCGGGCGAGTGCAGGCTGAGGACAGAGAAACAGGACAGGAGACTGAGCGGAGCCCAGTGGCCGCCGGCTCCCGACGGAGGCCACCGCCCGCCCCTTACCCGCGATGTCCCAGAGCTGCAGGCGCACCAGCGTCCGGTTGTCCCAGTTGAGGACCTTGAGGGCGAAGTCCACCCCGATGGTGGCCCTGTAGTGCTGGGAGAAGAGCTGGTGGACGTAGCGCTTGATGATGCTGGTCTTGCCCACGCCGAGCTCGCCGATGACCAGCACCTTGAAGAGGTGCTCGCGGGTCTCGGGCGCGGCGGCCCCCGCCGCCCCCTGGCCCGGGTCCCCGGGTCCCCCGCCC